>NC_037334.1:103959785-104275539 GCF_002263795.3 Bos taurus | reverse complement strand
CCTGACCAGATCTTCCTACCCAGCAAACCCACCTACATCTCCTGTGCTGGCGGCGGATTCTTAACGCCTGAGCCACTGGGTTTCTTAGCATAGATCTGAGCTAACCCCAAAGGAGCTTTTGTTGCTTTGATGTAGGTGGCCGGAAGCTACATCATAGACCAGAGCTTTGCAATATGTGTTGAATGACCAGTTTATGTTTTATTTATTTATTTTTTTTTTCCAATCCATTGGAAACTGAAAGGAGATTTTTAGGTAATTTAAGAATGACAGAATAATCACTTCAGTTTTTGTTCAAAAATAACCCAGTGATTTACACTTTTCATGGCTATCTTCAGTCTTTCAGCAGTCATTAAAATTAAGTTGTCTTTTAATGAAATAATCTCGACACTGTATTATTTTTTCTTTCCTTTGTTTCTTTCATTTATTTATTTATTTTTAAATAAATGGCAAACTTACCTTAAAGCTTCAGTATTGTAAAGTGATCCGAGCACATAACTTCCACCACTTGTGATTTTAACAGCGCACTAACTGGTCTATAACTTGTTCACTAAGACAAGCGCACTGATCCCATTTTAGGTTGTTGCACCAATGTCAAATTGCTGTAAACGTTTCTAAATACTGACTTTCAATTTCTGTACTTAAGTCATCAATGGACCAAACCAAACAATTCGTAACCACTAGGAGCAATCCTGAATGACACGTTGTATAGCACTGTTCTAGGGAGCAATAGCTCTTTAAAGATTTGTATAAACTTCAGGGGGATCACAAGTTTTAAAGGAATACCCCTCTTCTGTGATCAATACAGAGAGGTTCATATGGCCTTACAATGCCTCAACAAAATCAGTTGATACATACCCCTTTTGTGTGGATATTTAAAACAATGAGCTTGCTTGTTAATTTTTGCTTGTTAAATTCACACCAGTACTATTCTCACAAGACACAGTATACTCTAAGTATATCTGAGTTTACTGATTCCATGTGCTAGAGCAAAAATGCATCATAGTAGATGGTGCTATTATTTATCTCTTAATCTTTATCACCCTCTCAGCAAGAGCCAGGACAGGGATTAAGAAAGAAATCAATTAACATTATTAACTTTATGTTAATTTAAAGTAATGCATCAAAAGAATGGGCATCAAAAGAACCATCTCTGACTTTACCATGTTTGAGTTCCCTTTTATATGAAGATAAGTAGGATAGTTAAGAAATGAGGATTCCTGGACATTTATTTTGTTAATGCTGGTTGCAAGAATCTCAGGAAACTGATAGATGTGAAACACACTAGATTCTGTCATTGTTACACAAGATAAGCACACATCTTTTATTTAAAATGCCCATCCTAATGAAATCTTATTCCTTAATCTCTGAAAGCAAGAAATGTTCACCCCAGTAGCTTTTCAAGATGAAGTATATACTTTTTGTCCAGTATTTCCTTGCTTGTGGTTCCATTCAATTGCATCCCATTAGCAAGAGGTGAATACTGGTGATTCACCATTAGTTAGACTCCAAAAATGACCCTGCCGCAGTTTGTTATAAGAATGCAAGTTGCAAAACATTCAAAACTCTGAATTATCTGTGTCTGAATGCACATCTTCAATTATGTTTTATTTTCACTGAAAAACACATATACTCATGATAGAAAGTATAAGTATATATTAGTAGTGGTAGTGTTAATCGCTTAGTCATGTCCAACTCTTTGCAACCCCATGGTCAGTAGTCTGCGAAGCTCCTCTGCCTGTGGGATTCTTCTGACCAGAATGCTGGGATGGGTTGTCATTCCTTCCTCCAGGGGCTTCCCAACCCAGGAATTGAACCCAGGTCTCCTGCATTGGCAGGCAGGTTCTTTACCATCTGAAACACTACGGAAGACCAAGTATATATTATATATACATAAAAAATATTTCTCTATCAATATATGGGCTTCCCTGGTGGCTTAGATGGTAAAGAATCTGCCTGCAATGAAGGAGACCCAGGTTCAATATTATATATGCAGTTTAGATATAGAAAAAGTAAATATAGATGGACTATAAAAATACTGATAGATATGATTGTAGATATTTAAACTGATAAATGTTTCCACCATAGTATAATAAACTATCATTTTGATTAATAGTGTATATTACAACCAAGTGGAAAGCATGCCATATATGTAAGAAAACACAAAAAAATTAAATTTTGAAATCAGACTCAAAGTAAATAATTTTATCATGTATCAAGGATACAAGTAGTTGTAATTCGTTAGTGAGGCAGGAAGAAAACAAGGAGAGCTGTCCATTGCTCTGCAGATTCTTCTTTGGTACATCCAAATGCACCATGGCCAAAATATATATAGTCTCTAATATATGCATCTACTTTAAGACATAGGAGCTATTTTGATCACACAACGTCTGCATTTTATAAACATGTAGTTACATAGCTTTTAGGACATTTTCCCAGAATCATGGTCTATAAATCTCTACATTCCAGGTTACATAAGCTATCTTAGACAGATTTAGGTACATCCTACTAAAAGCATTCTGCAGAAAATCTCTTGCTAGTAAATATCATTAGTGCATTTGTAATTTTGTGTAGATTTGTAAACATGTTATGTCATCTTCTTTCTTTCCCAGAGGGAATCCCAGTAATGGGAAAGAAGGACTTGCAGAACCTTCTTTTGTGACTCTTGAGTGACTATTTCATTGTCATTGAAAAAGTAAGAAAAAAAATTGAATAAGATATATGAATGTCAGAAGATATTAATTGAATGTCACTTAAATCTATTTGGAAGAGATATGGAAATGATTGAGTAACTGAGCAACTTCATTTCTGTTGATCGAATAAACTTGATTCTCACACACAAACACACACATGCCCCTCGCTATACCACTTCAAATCATCTAAGATGAGAATAATCTCAAAGGATGTAAGTGTTCATTGTCATCATATTCAACTGTTTGTGACCCCATGACTGCAGCCTGCCAGGCTCCTCTGTTCATGGAATTTATCCAGGCAAGAATACTGAATGGTAGCCGTTCCTTTCTCCAGAGATCTTCTTGACTCAGGGATCGAACCTGGGTCCTCCATTGCAGGTGGATTCTTTACCATCTAAGCCACAAGGAAGGTAATCCAAGAAAGCTCTTTAGGATGGTGTGAATAACAGTGACTTAATAAAAGTTGAATATCTTATGACTTAATGAATGTGAATTTTTAAATGTAACCAAGTAATCTTGAGATAAAAAGATGATGGAGAATAATAGTGAAATTTACACATGGTACTTAATTTGAAATGAATTTTAAAACAATTTTTATTAAATATTTCTAACTTTAATTAATAGAAGTACCACATAGAATATTGAGAAATATCAAAAGATTATGGCATTACATATATTATTCGTTACACTTGATTTAAATTCTTATACAAAGCTGATGAACTATTTTTTTTTAATCATTTCCTGTAGAACTATTTTCCTTAAGGTCTGATTAGAATTCATCTGCATCACAATCACTTGGGGACAAGTAATAAAGTAATAAATGTGTATATCTAAGTTCCAGATATATTGAATTAAGTGTCTCTTGTTGGATTTGGAAAACCTGTGTTTAGCAAGCTTCAATGTGATTTTACCTTTTGCAGTACAGAGCATGAGGTTCATGGACTTTAATAATGGTAAATATGATAATATTATATTACAAGCTAACAATATAATAGTCTATTCCTGAGAACTGAATGAGGTAATTCATGTAAGTTGCTTATCACAGCATCTGTGAGTAGTGGGTACTTAAACACGTGTTCCGTATATGTTCTTTTCGCCTTTTCATATTGATGGGTTCTCAAGACAAGAATACAGAAGTGGTTTGCCAGTCCCTTCTCCAGTGGGACCATGTTTTTATCGGGCCTGACTAGCAAGGACATGGCCTTCAGCCACTCTGAAGAACTGAGTGGAAGTCCACACAGAAAAACTGTACAAAAACCATCTTATTACTATGATGGTGTAGTAAGCCAGAGCAAGACATTCTGGAGTGTGAAGTCAAGAGGACCTTAGGAAGCACTGCTGTTAATAAAGCTAGCGGATATGATGGAATTCCAGTAGAGCTATTCCAAACCTAAAGGATGATGCCATCAAGGTGTTGCATTCAATATGTCAGCAAATCTAGAAGACCCAGCAGTGGCCCACAAGACTGGCAAAGGTCAATTCTCGTCTCAGTCCCCAAGAAGGGTAGTACTAAAGAATGTGCTAACCATCAGACAAGTGAACACATCTCTCATGCTAGTAAGGTCATGCTTAATTTTCCATGGGAGGCTTCAGCATTAGCGAACCAAGAACTTCCAGATGTCCAAGCTGGGTTTAGAAAGAGAAGAAGAACCAGAGATCAAATTGTTAACATTTACTGGATATAGATAAAATAAGAGAATTCCAGAAAAATATCTAGCTCAGTTTCCTCGACTACACTAAAGCCTTTGTTGGATCATAACAAATTGTGGAAACTCTTAAAGAGATGGAAATACCAGACCACCTTATCTGTCTCCTGAGAAAGCTGTATGCGGGTCAAGAAGCAACAGTTAGAACCCTGTATGGAACAACTGATTGGTTCAAGATTGAGAAAGAAGTTCGACAGGACTGTCTGCTGTCACCCTGTTTGTTTAACCTATTTGCTGAGTACATCATGAGAAATGCTAGGCTGGATGAGTTACAAGTTGAAATCAGGAAAGGTGGGAGAAACATCAACAACCTCAGATATGTGGATAATGCCACTCTAATGGCAGAAAGTGAGAGAAACCAAAGAGCCTCTTGATGATGGTGAAGGAGAAGAGTGAAAAAGCTGGTTTGAAACTAAATATTAATTTTTTAAAAAGAAAGAAAACTAAGATCATGGCATCCAGTCCTATAACTTCATGACAAAAAGAAGGGAAAAGGTGGATATAGTGACAGATATTCTTCTTCTTGGGCTCTAAATCACTGCAGATGGTGACTGCAACCATGAAATCAGAAGGCAATTGCTTTTTGACAGGTTCAGTTTAGTTCAATTCTGTCACTTAGTCATGTCTGACTCTTTGCAACCCCCATGTACTGCAGCATGCCAGACCTCCCTGTCCATCACCGATTCCCGAGTTTACTCAAACTCTGGTCCATTGAGTCGGTGATGCCATCCAACCATGCCATCCTCTGTTGTCCCCTTCTCCTTCCAACTTCAATCTTTCCCAGCATCAGCATTTTTTTCCAATGAGACAGTTCTTCGCATCAGGTGGCCAAAGTATTGGAATTTCAGCTTCAACATCAGTCCTTCTAATGAACATTCAGGACTTGATTTCCTTTAGGATGGACTGGTTGGATCTCCTTGCAGTCCAAGGACTCTCAAGAGTCTTCTCCAACACCACAGTTTCAAAAGCATCAATTTCTTCAGTGCTCAGCTTTCTTTATAGTCCAAAGCTCACATCCGTACATGACCACTGGAAAAACCATAGCCTTGACTAGACGGACCTTTGTTGGCAAAGTAATTGTCTCTGCTTTTTAATATGCTGTCTAGGTTGGTCATAACTTTTCTTCCAAGAGTAAACATCTTTTAGTTTCATGGCTGCAGTCACCATCTGCAGGGATTTTGGAAGCCCAGAAAATAAAGTTCTGTCACTGTTTCCATTTGTTTCCCCATCTATTTGCTATGAAGTGATTGGACTGGATGACATGATCTTAGTTTCTGAATGTTGAGTTTTAAGCCAACTTTTTTACTCTCCTCTTTTACTTTTATCAAGAGGCTCTTAGTTCTTCACTTTCTGCCATAAGTGTGGTATCATCTGCATATCTGAGGTTATATTTCTCCCAGCAATCTTGATTCCAGCTTGTGCTTCATCCAGCCAGCGTTTCTTCATGATGTACTCTGCATATAAATTAAATAAGCTGGTTGACTATATATAGCCTTGACGTACTCCTTTCCCAATTTGGAACCAGTCTGTTGTTCCATGTCCAGTTCTAACTGTTGCTTCCTGACCTGCATACAGATTTCTCAGGATGCAGGTCAAGTGGTCTGGTATTCCCATCTATTTCAGAATTTTCCACACTTTGTGGTATCCATACAGGTAAGCTTGGTAGGTAAGCTATGACAAATCTAGACAGCATATTGAAAAGCAGAGTATTACTCTGCCACAAAAGGTCTTTATAGTCAAATTATGGTCTTCTCAGTATTCACATACGGTGTGAGAGCTGGACCATAAATAAAGCAGAATGCAAAAAGAGTTGATGCATTTGAATTGTGGTGCTGGAGAAGACTCCTGAAAGCCCCTTGGACAGCAACAAGATCAACCAGTCAATTGTAATCAACCCTGATTACTCATTGGAAGTACTGATGCTGAATCTGAAGCTCCCATCTGATGCTAAGAGCTGACTCCACTGGAAAAGTCCCTGGGAAAGATCAAGGACAGAAGGAGAAAAGGTTATCAGAGGATGAGATGGCTAGATGGCATCACTGATGCAATGGACATGAACTTGGGCAAACTTTGGGAGATGGTAAGGGAGGAGCCTGGCATGCTGCAGTCCATGGGGTTGCAAAGAGTTGGATATGACTGGGCAATTGAACAACAATCCTTGTTCAACATTTGATCAGCCCAAAACTTGTTACTAGAACATTTAAGAACTAGGAAATGGAACTGGAAAATGTACACAAAGAAGCAAAAGTGATGAAGATACAGTTTCAAATGAAAAAAAAAACTCACAAGATTAAAACCATATAGCCAGAAAAGATGAAAACTAAGTGGGCACATGGATTAGATGTACTGTTTAGGCAAAGAGTCTCATTACCAAGAAATAACCAGGATACTGGAAAAGAGGATTATTTGTTGAAGTGGAAACATTAATTTAGAGCAAACAAAATAAGCCCAGCATGGGTAATATTGTAGTATATATATTTTCTGTGTTTAATGTCAAAATATGAAATCCATTGAACGGAATTTGTTAAATTAGTGGGTTGCAGGATATGGGGAGGAATTTAAAGATATTTGCTATGTGCCCTAAACTCTGAATAGGTCGGTATAATATAGGATGGAGGAGTGGATGGAAGGATGGAGATGAGTAGTATTATAAAGTGACTTAAATGGCACAGATACCCGAAAAGGGACATCTCAGCAAATTGGCAATGGTGTGTTTGAAACAATTTATAATCATATTACTTTAAAAATATATTTTCCACACAAAACTCTTAAGTTCTTATTTTCTTTAACTTAATGAGCTATGGTTTTATAATCAAATAAAAGTTTTCCAGTCTATTACTGACATTTTTCCTTAAGGTTAGTGACCAGGAGGGTCTGGCCTTATTCTTCCTTCAACTGGGCTAAATGTTAAGCAGGCTTCTTCTTGACTCCAGGTCCCTGACCTTTCTTTTCTTTGAGCATTTACTTGAGGGAATTTGCAGTTGTAAATTCTTTCTCTGCCCTTTGACATGTAAATCTCCCCAGTCTCTTGCCAGTTTTAAAACTCAAGAATGTCTTTCTCAAGACCTGGAATCCATCCCTTTTGAAATATAATCATTAAGAAAGATATAGAGTCTCTCTTCTGTAATCTCTGTGGGAAGATTAAGACCCCAGTTTAGTAGAAGTTGATTAAAAAATACAGATCTGGTGATCACAGTGACCAAGCTTGCCTTAATGTCCCCTAGCTCTTTCCAGTAAAGCACTTTAAAACTCCTGTCTCTTATATCACTGGAGTTGAGTTCAATCTCTCTCTCTCCTATGTATTAAATAAATGGACACTGGATATTATTAATAGCATAACAGTTAGATATGGCATGATTTGCTTGTTTGACATCAAGTAGACCAAGTACAAGTTAAACTATCTAGTTATCTTAAACTAATAAAAATAATAAAAAAAATATGACCAATGTCATTTATATATTGCCTATGTTTACAAGAGTTTGCTTAAAATGTGTAGTGTGGTCAGATGAGTGCTAAATCATCTTGTTTATTTGAAATGCTCATCACTTGAAATATAGGAGTATGTTACTTTCATATGTCAGTAGGACTTATCTAATTTCAGGCTTGATTACTATTTTTATCCTCCAAAAGAATGACATATAATCCTGAATTCTGTGTAATTAGTATCAGAGGATCTCCAAATTACTTCAGGTGAAGGAAAGAAAGAATTCAGCAGCTTTGTATCTGATTTTTTACTTTTGGAAAACTTTGAACTGTTCTAAAAGCTGTAGTGTAGCACATATCACTCTCTGATACCTGGAGCTATTAGATAAAATGATTAAATCCCCATCAATCACTCCCTGTGGCAGCAATAACAATGCGAGTGGAACAGACATTGTTACAAGATTAGTGCCTCCTGCTTTGAGAGTAAACATCTCAGCTTTACCTCATTTATCTTTTATAACTTCCTTGCCTTTGACTCAGCATTTAGGAAGCAGTGGGAGACTATTTTCTGTCGATGTTCAATGTTATTGAAGTATTATATTTGGAGGTAATAAAGTGATAATAATTGAGAGTCGTATTTAAGATTCTAAAATACTATGTGAAGAGCTTATTCAATTAGAAGCAGTTTGGAAATTTTGGAATGGATTTTGATTAATCACTGTTATTTATGCATTGCGAAGATTACTGGTAAATCCACAGAAGTCCTCTTAATCATAAAATAGGTCCAGATTTAGTTCGCTTCCTAGTGTCGGCTCCTGTGAAATATCGAACAATCCTCTATATCATCTCATATACTTTAACACAGAGCCATAACATTCTGGACAACACTCAAAGAAATGGAAACGCACACACACACAAACGGTCACATTTTGTTTTTTAAAGGTGAATCTGCTGGCAAATATTATTGATCCCTCTGGGCAGTCAGAACGACTCAGAAAACAAGCTTGTCCAAGTACTTCTAGCAGAAACAACTGAACCGAGGGGCTTGGAAGGGGCAGCAAGTACGAGTTTAGCGCACGGCTCTCCCCCTGTGGCTTTTGGACCTCACCACCCCCAGTGCCAAAAAGCAGGAGAGGGTCAGGGCTGCGGACACCACAGCCACGTAGCTGGTACTGGCAACAGGCCGTACAGGCCAGTGCCGCAAGCGCTCACTTCTCTCAGAGCACTTCTGTCTTCAGGCCGCATCTGAAAAAGCTATTAGCCACCCCACTGTCTGATCTTCACACAAGCCCATCTAACTGGCAGATTTTAATTTACATGCGCAATAGTATTTTATCTACATATCATGCTGGAATTTTTTTTTAACACTCTTGTTTTAGAACCGAAGGACAGTAGAACAAATCTGGGAAGGCAATCCAATTGCTTTATTAACACAAGGTTTCAGAGGGTGGAGAAAATGAACATTTCACTCCAGTGTTTTCTTGCCTCAGGACAAATTTTCATGATCTCAGCTTCCTGACTGGGACTGTTTGCTGTATACCCCCAAAAAAATATCCTCCACAGAATCAGAACTCTGAAAATCAGGGCAATAGTATTGAAACTAATAACCTCATGAAATATTGATGGAAAATACTGGATTCATAATTAGAAGGCTTAGGTTTCATCTGGACTTTACATTAACTTGTTGTTTGGCCTAGACCAAATGCTCTTTAGACCAAAATGTTCCTGATTGAACTCTTATTACTGTCACCTACTAGATTCTACTAAGGCCTGGAAAAGTGTAGAGAGGTTAAAACCTGGCATGATTCTCCACTCTTAAAGACATTCGTATCGAGGGTCAATATAGAATATGTAATCAATGATTTATCAGTGGAAATAAAAGCCTTTATGAATGATAAATTCAGGCTGAGATTTTACGAAGGTTTTAAAATGGGGGTTGCATTTGGTAAAAGGTCACAAAGACAGTGAAGAGAGAACTCACTGGTGAGAAAGTTAGCAAAATAAAGAAGCATGAAATGTCCCTTCTCTTTTTGAGCAGTTTACCCCCATTCCCTAAGCACTGAATATGGGAACATTTTACTCAATCTTTAATCCTCACGATGAGATAAGAATATTTCTACATCGTGGCTTCCCTGATGTCCAAAACTAGCTCACATTCCCAGGCTAAAATTTTTAAACATCATGTTCTTCCTTTCCTTTTTTTTCAAAACTTTCATGTTTATGTATGTTTTAGTGTTTAACATGTATTGGATCTTAAGCTCACTGAGGCCATGGATGAGATTTAAACTTAAAGCTCACTGGATCCCTAGCCCCTAAGCAGCATGGCATGTTTCATACTCTGCACTTAAGAAATACTTACTTAAATAGATGCAGAGGTAAATGAGTTCCCCTACCCTGGATGGCAAGAGATTAGAGAAACAGACTGGTAGGGTGATGAGGGAAATGTGAAAAAGAAAATAAGGGTGTTGAAGAACTGTTACAAAGCACCTTATGACCTAAGTTAAGGGTTTAGACCTCACTGAATAGGCAAGCAGGACTTGCAAGACTGGTAAGTAGTGGGAGTGATTCTATGATATATAACTGGGTAGCTGGTGAGAAACGCACTGATTTATTAACTTCTTGGTATGTTCACATTGAGGGAAATGACATTAATGGATGGTTGGCAGTTTCAGCATATGGGAGAAGAGAATAAATTACTTCTGGAAGGGAATTCCTGGGTTTTGGGGAAAATTACCATGGTGGGCCTTTTTTTAGACTAATTTAGAGCAAGTGCCTGCCTATTATTCTTGGAGAAAAGTGAGACGTCACTATAAATCTGAATTCAGAAGCTAAAGACTGAGAGATATTAATGTGCTTTGTTGAGAAACATATATTAAATTTGTCTTAGGCAGTCTGTGCCCTTGAAGAATTAGGGATATATTTTTCATAACTATGCACTAGGTCAGATATTACTTAAAATGTAATGTTGTAAAATAATTTATTTAATGTATCAAAATCTGGACTTTGGGAAATTGCACTATTGATTACTCTATTTTATTCTGGTCCCTTGAACTCAACCACTTTTTGGATGTGGATTATTTTTCTGGAGAATACGAGTGTCCTCTCTTAAGGCCCTTCCGCTGTAGAATGTGAACACTTTATGTGAGAAAGAGAGGATGCTTTTGATTTTGAGGCCTGAATAATTTGGAAACTTGGTCTCTGAAAGTAAAGATACAACAGTTTTTTTATTGGTTTTCTGTTATATAAGAATCTAAGTGGATTTAGGAAGAAGTCCTGAGGTTCACTTATTAGGACATGTTAGCAAGAAGGGCCCCTGAACACAGCGTTAGCTGCGGTTCATTAATGACTACAGTCTTGGTCTCTGCTGGGCTTTTGGGAAATTAAGGAAGTGGCTTGGGTCTACCCTTGAACTAGAAACAAGGCCAAACGACTTGATGAGGTGGTTTGAGATTTTATGAAAAATAGTAAAAACCCCACACTGATCAGAAGTGATAGTGATATGAGTTTGGGTCTGTAATTAATGGAAACATATCAGAGGAACTCCCAGAAATTAATTATGAAACAAGATGAACCTCAAAGAACAAATGCATCTTCTGCTGATAAAATACACAGGCACAAACCAGTTATGGCTTCCTCATGCTTACCTCAACCACTTCTCACCTGTTGCTTGTCTTTAATCCTTACTAGAAAATGTGTATAGCCATGCATCTGATAATCCATCTATATAGTTGCACTTTTTTTGAGATTCAGGAATTGTGGATGTTGCAATCAAGTTACTTGTCTATGATGAAATTGACTTCCCTCACTTGATACATAAACACTGGAGATAGAGACACAAACAGGGAGATTATTGCATTATCTTCAACAAGCCTTCTTTATGATAAAATGCAGAAAATGAAGAAGAAAACACATGAATAAACGCAATTTTAAGTGATTATAGAGTCTATGAAAAAGAGTGAAACAGGACGAGATCCATGAAACAGAGTGAGGTCTTTAATACAGAAAATTCCTCCTCTCTGAGGACCAGCCATAAGAAGAAGTTTGGGCTGGGTTTAAAATGTGATGAAAATGATTCAAATGGGTTTGAAACAGAAGAACAAAGTGACATTTGTCAAAAGTTCATCCATGCTGTTGGGTGATGAATAAATACACTGTAGAACACATGTGGAAATTGAGTCAGCTTGGACTCTATGGCAGTCGATAAGGCAAGAATTGTTGCATCCTGCAAGGTGCTAGTCATGATGGTAGTAAAGGATGATAGATTTTGAGAATTATTTTGAAATTTGGATCTGTATTCACACACATATAGATTTTGAGCCAAAGTGGTTGAAATCATCTATTATTCATCTTCCTCTTTAAGCCACAAGCATTTGGATGGCAGTTAATTCATGTATCTTTATTAAATTTATATAATTCAGGAGGCATTCTTTTCAGTTTTTAATATTTTTTCCCTTTATAGCTTTTCTGCAAGCTATTTTTCTTTATTTATTAAATGCCTTTGTTACCTATGGTTTTGTTTTCAGCCCACATCCTCTTCTAACTGGAAGTAATTTTCTTGAAAAGCCTTATGTAGATCCATAAATTCCATAACCACCAACTGCCCAAAGCCTCTAAAATCTGTGTGTTCTGCCCAGTTTTCTTTTCTTCATTCTATAGGCTTATATCCAAATACCTACTTACATCTTGCATTTTGTGCTGGCAATCCTCTTTCTGTCCCTACAAATTCAGCCCCCATTCCCTGGCAACCTACTCTAGGTCCTGGGAACCTGTGTTTTGTGGAGGACTGGGAAATGGCAACCCACTCCAGTGTTCTTGCCTGGAGAATCCCAGGGACGGTGGAGTCTGGTGGGCTGCCGTCTATGGGGTCGCACAGAGTCGGACACGACTGAAACGACTTTAGCAGCAGCAGGGCTCCCTTGCCTCCTGACTTTCTGATGGATTTGACCAATAAGATGCATTGTGAGAGACTGAGAAAGACAGGAGAAAGAGAGGGGGATATCCTTTCTGCAAACTTGTCCGGAGACTTATTACTCCCTGCTGTGAAGAGATACGCCAGTAGCTGAATTTGTTAACTCCGTGGCCCCTGTGAGGCAGCATCACTTCCGGGACTGTATCTCCAATTGCATGCTGGTAAAATCTCCTTTCCGGTGCCCTTCAGGTCCACAAGATGATGACGCTTTCCTGTGCTCTCTAATCCCTGGGTGCTTTACTTTCCCTGCTCGTCCCATTAATCATGCCCATTTCTTTCTTAATAATCTCTTAATTAAATATTTTAATTACTCCTTAGAGAAAACATCAGCAAACACTCTTTAAGGTGCCAGGTAGTAAACATTTCAGGCTTTGCAAGCCAAGAGTCAAAACTGATTATATTGCAAAGCTTTTATATAAAAATACCCTGTGTTTTGTACTGCTCAAAATATAATAATGTCTCTTTATGCATGTATATACCTCCATCATAGGATCATAGGATCATATTGCAGTGACCCCTGTGTAATATCCTCCTTCTATAAGCTCCGAAACAACTAAGACAACTCTAGACACACAGTGGGACTGTTACACATGCTTATAGAATTAACAAGTGAATGAATAGAATCCATGGTTTGCTAGGCTAGATCTCAACAACCCACAAAGGCAATGCTATAATTTAAAAAAATTATAAAATGTTCATCCTCTATCTCAAAATTCAATCTACCATATTATAGATTGACTTACTTCCTATAAACCCAGAAAAAAAAAATACTGCACACACAAAGAATGATGCAGTAAGGCTAAGAGTCTCTCTAAAAGACTGTGTTTTCAGCAGTTTAAAAGAGAAAAGGGATCAATCAGACATGTAAGTTTGGAAGTGCCCCTTCTGTAAAGGCTACTTTGATCTTATGTAACTTTTGTTGATCATTCAACATAACCATGTTTCTGAGCCAGTGCTTAGGAGTTAGAAGTGTCCTGGTTCCATCCCATCTGATCCTTGTCTGCTCTGTGACCCTGAGCAAATTTCTCACTCTTCCACTCTCTTCTCTTCTTTTAAGTATGGAAAGAGAAAAAAGAAAGAAAGAAACCAGCAGATATTGTTTAACAGGATAAGGCTCTTAGCACTTTAACTGGTATAACTTAAGCTCCAAATATATTATTTCTTTATTATTGCATTAGTATTGCTGTAATTAATATCACCAAGCACCTACTGAGTGAGAGGATCTAAGCTCTGGAAATATAGAAACCTCACTTCACTGTGTTAGCAAAAAAGAATCTAAATAAAGAAGAGCATATTAGGATGCAAGCTATAATATAAGCAGATAAAAGAAGCACAATAAAAAAATTGTGAATGTGGTATAGAGTTTTCAAGAGGTTCCTGAAAGAAGAATATGAGCTCAGGTGAAAACAAAAATAACATTTCAAGCAATAGCATGATGTGCAAAAAGACCATACATTTGTTAAAGCCTGATAAAGAGGAAAAAAAGTAAAACGTAGTCAGAGGTTAGAGTACAAACATAAACTTCTACTCAGTTATCAAGTGGGGTTTGCTTTGTCTGGGACATCTCTTACTGTGAGACTGGCTTATTCCCTCAGGCACTACTTCATCTTTACTATCAAACTTTTCATACCATATGGAAGTTATCGACAAACTCAAGAAAAGGAACTGGGTCATTTTCAGTGCTGTATCCTCAAAACCCAGCACATAATAGGTGATCAATAAATATTTCAATTGATGCCAAGCATCTCAAAGGGAAAGTTTTAAAACACCTAAGAAGAAATAACACCTAGTAAGAAATAACACTCAGGTAGAGACAAAAGTCTTCATGTATAATTCATTTTTGAAGAAGATTCAAATAGCATTATTATATTGTATGTGTTGTGGTAAAAGGGAGAATTAATGATTACTTTAAAGCAGGGCTTAAAATAAATGACTTCAAGGGGCTTGGAGGTAATGTGCCTTAAAGTAAGATAATGTTTTGTTTTGGTTTCTGTCAATCTGAAAATGACTATGGGTATATATATGTCAATTTGTTAGTCTGGAGGAAGAAAACAATTCGAGTTTGGATACAATTTACTTACTCATTTCAGTCTCTCAGTCATGTCTGACTCTCTGTGGCCCCATGGACTGCAGCACGCCAGGCCTCCCTGTCCATCACCAGCTCCCAGAGTTTATTCAAACTCATGTCCATTGCATTAGTGATGCCGTCCAACCATCTCATCCTCTGTTGTCCTCTTCTCTCACCTTCAATCTTTCCCAGCATCGGGGTCTTTTCAAATGAGTCAGTTCTTTGCATCAGGTGGCCAAAGTACTGGAGTTTCAGCTTTAGCATCATTCCTTCCAAAGAAATCCCAGGGCGGATCTCCTTCAGAATGGGCTGGTTGGATCTCCTTGCAGTCCAAGGGACTCTCAAGAGTCTTCTCCAACACCACAGTTCAAAAGCATCAATTGGCACTCACTTACTTACTACTTTACTTACTAGGAAACATCATATTAGAATTTATGATATTTCTCATAACATGTATAAATGAGATTTTTTAATATGTTGGATCCTCTGAGAATACAGATATTTAAAGAATGGGTGGCAAAAAGAAGTGTGGGGAAAGGGCTTAAGTTGTTAAGTCTTTTTATAGCCCAGATACTGAAATAATTAAGATATGTGATCAGATTTTGACACCATTCTACATATATTATTGTAAAGATGATGAAATTCAGAGTTAGAAAAGTTTGAATAACTTACCTTAAAGTGAAAGTGAAGTCGCTCAGTGGTGTCTGACTCTTTGCAACCCCATGGACTGTAGCCTGCACTGGGCTCCTCTGTCCATGGAATTTTCCAGGCAAGAATACTGGAGTGGGTTGCCATGTCCTTCTCCAGATGTTCTTCCCGACCCAGTGATCGAACCCTAGTCTCCTGCATTGCAGGCAAACACTTTACCCTCTGAGCCACCTTAAGGGAATGGCTGATCCTTGCCTCAGAAGATAGACTATGAACCTGAAACCATTCTTAACCCTTTTGTGCCGCCCATGGGTTTTTCCTGTTATAAAATGAAGATGTTGTACCAGACATTTTCCATAAAATTTTCATTAATTTTATAATTGTGGGCAATGGTAGCTCTTCATTATATAGTGCTGCGTTGTTCAGCCCCTCAGTCGTGTCCAACTCTTGCCACCCCAAGAGCCGTAGCCTGCCAGGCTCATCATATATGGCTTATTTGTGTCACATACAAAAGGCTTGTATATGGTAATCCTTATTAAATTCTCACAAACCTGTAAGATAATTGATACTATTGTTCCCATTAAAATTTGCCAGAACTGAAGCCTAAGGATACCTGGTGACTTGACCTAGCCCACTTAGGCAGGAGCTATCAGAGCCAGGGTTGACACTCAAGATGTGCAGCCATAGAGCCCATGCTCTCAACGAGAAGCTCTACTGCCGCTCTGCTTTGGCAACACCTACTTCAGACGTGCTCAAATTCTTTATCTTGCTAAGTCATGAGTGCAATAGGGAGTGAATCTTAGACTAGGAAATTTCTAGGCCTTTGAAAAAAGAAAATAGAAAATGAGAGTTAGAAACCGTTCAAAGTAAAAATCTTATACATGTCCCTAGATTTGCTATCATTGAAAGCGTCCTGTTGGTATACTGCTATGCTCTTAGACTGTGGCCATTATATATGTGTGTGTAGGCAATTCTAAAGCTTTATTTTCTGATGTTTTGTGTGTTTATGTTCTTCACAAGTATTTTGAAATAATTTAAATATTTACTTCAATCTTGAATAATAATTCAGAAAAATTTTGTGTGTAGAGTCATTAAAGCTCTGACTGTTGTTAATAACATAGTTACTTCTTTGAAACCAGAAGGTAAATGAGCAAAGTAGCCTTGAAAGTTGGGTATTATATGAAGTACGTTGTTAATGGATAAAAAGATTTTTACTTTGAACAATTACTATCAGTGTGAGGATTCTACTACATAGGAGTAGTATTTCAATCAAATTTTTCATACCCATAATAATCTAAATGCAGTTTTTCCTGACAAATATACAGTTTATCACAGTTAGTAATTTATCACAGTGTAGCAAGGCTTGAAGATTATTTATGGTTTTTACAATTTAGTTATAAGGTATTTGATATGTAAAGTGCAGAAACAATATAACAGGAAATGATGACTCTATCCTTTGCATCAAAAATGCACAGTATCGAAAAGGATCCTAAAATGTTTTCCTTCCTGGAATATAAAGACCATTTTACTTTCATCAAATTTCTGAAGAAGACTTATATTTTTGTATTTGAAAAAAAAAAAAAAAAGATCTCTACCTCAGTGAAACCTGAGCATATAAATTTATATGGGCATATAAATTGAGAACATCAAGTACTATAAAGTGAGGTGCATGTTTAGGAAACAGGAACTTGAGTCACCTTTTCCCTGCTATCATGAGATTAGATGTATTAGACGGAAGAAGACCATCCAAACTGTCCTTTGGATACTATGCTGAGGTACTTTCTCATAGAAGCAACACCAAATATAGAAGAATAGCAAAAAACAAACAAACAAACAAACAAACAGTATTTATAATATTTACTAAAATATCTCCAATAGAATAGCTACATTTAGACAGTGTCTTACATATGAGATATACATAAATATGAGAAAGGTATATCCATTATAGTCTTAAGATTTTCTTATGAGGAGGAGAGACTTGGAAGAGACTTGGATGATACATGAGTGAAAGGAATTTTTCATACTGAAAGGAAAGATTGAAAGAGTTTAATTGGGGGAGGGCACTTCAGTTTTCTATTACTGTATAACAAATTTACCACAAATTTAGCTGCTTAAATAATATCCAATATCCATTTATTTATATCACAGTTCTGTGATCTGAAGTCTGGGTGGGCTTGGCTGGTTCCTTTGCGTAGAATCTCTAAAGACCAGACTGAAGATGTTGGCCTAGATGGGTTCTTTTTTTGGAGGCACTTGGGAGAAATTCTCTTCCAAACTGATCCAAATTGTTAGCAAAATGTTTCTTTATAATTGTAGGACTGGGATCTCTGTTTCCTGCTGTCAGCCAGAGACCTCTCAGCAAATAGTGACTGCTTACCTTCGTTGGCATGTGTCTCCTTTCATCTATATTTATAAACTGTGGGTGAGATGCTTCTCTCGCCTCAAAATCCTTCTGATTTCCTCTTCTCTGTACTAACTGGAGAAAACTCAGTGCTTCTAAAGGGGCTTGTGTGATTAGATCAGTCTCACTTAGCAACTCTATCTTAAGGTCAAAAGTGAAAGTGAAGTCGCTCAGTCATGTTGACACTTTGTGACCCCATGGACTGTCACCCACCAGGCTCCTCTGTCCGTGGGATTCTCCAGGCAAGAATACTGGAGTGGGTTGCCATTTCCTTCTCAAGGGGGTCTTCCTGACCCAGCAATTCAACCTGGGTCTCCAGCATTGCAGGCAGACACTTTACCATCTGAGCCACCAGAGAAGCCAAAACTACATTATAAAACCATGTTATTAAGGGAGTGATAGGTCGGCTGCCGTCTATGGGGTCGCACACGACTGAAGCGACTTAGCACCAGCAGCAGCAGCAGCTCATCTATGCATACATATCTGGGATTAGGGTATGGAATCCTAAAAGGACCTGTCTTTTTTTTTTTTTTTTTTTTTAAGAATTCTGTCAACAACAGGACCTGTTGGTAGGGTCCTCAAATGATGTAATGGCTGACCAAGAAGGAAGACAGGCCTTCAACAGATTGTGTGGGAAGTATTCTAGGTTAAGGAAAAAACACGGAAATGCCTGTCTCTAGTAGAAATAGTATTAGTCACTCAGTCATGTCCCACTCTTTGTGACTTCATGGACTGTAGTCTGCCAGAGTCCTCTGTCCATGGGATTCTCCAGGCAAGAATACTAGAGTGGGTTGTCATTTGCCTCTCCAGAGGATCTTCCTGACCTAGGGACAGAGCCTAGGTCTCCTGTACTGCAGAAAGATTCTTTGCCGTCTGAGCTATAGGGAAGTCCTGAGAATGTACAAAGTGTATTTGGAAAATAGATATTGCAGAATGATACAGAACATGCATATTGAAGCTAGAAATAGGATTATGGGATAAAATATTATAAGGATCAAGTTTCTGAGTGCTTCTGTGAGCTTCTGAAATTTGTTCACTATTTGTAATAAAAGAAGATAAAATATGTGAATATTTGCAGATAGCCATTTTTAGTAATGAATGAATATTTAAATGAAAAGTGTATACTTCCATGAACTGCTTAGTATTGACATTTTTTTTAAATTAAAGTTTAAGTTTAGATATTAGCACAAGAAGGCAAAGTGTCACATATACCTATTAAAAAGCAAGAAGCAAAAGAGTTTCTTAAATATTTTACTTGGAATTTCTAGATTAATAGATTTAGTAATATTAGGCCACACCATTCACCAATAGTGAAAATAGATATGGTACCTCAGAAATAATTTACTTTATTTCAAATTCCTTTCCTAAATCAGAGATGCTGTCTTTCTTAAATTGATGTTACCATTCAATTTCTTCATAGGTTATAGAAAACTAACCTCTGCTTCTACTCTAGAAAAGAAAAAAAAAAAAAAAAACTAGAAACAAAAAGAGAAATGAGGAGCCTTTTGATGAAAAAGAAATATAAACATAGTGTTACTATGATATATATGAAGATGGGGTATGAGCAGAGAGGGGGATATGGGAATAACATGAACCAAAAGTCCTGAAATAGAAATGGCAATAAGAATAGATAACAGGAGACATGTGAGAAATATGTACATAGTCTTTCATTAAAGAAGAGATGAGAATTATCTTCAAAAAATTTCCCCTAAAATTTAGAAGAATTGTTGGAAAAATCATTTAAAAATTGCAAAAAGTATTAAATAAGCTGTCAGTGCTCAAGGAGATGGGGAGCAGACAAACATGAAAGCCAAATGGAGCTATAGAAAAGAAAAGACATCATCAACAGGCAACCATAAATCCACAGAGCAGACTTCAGAAAGCTAGGCAAAATGAAGAAGGAAGAAGGAAACTGCTTAGAGAAAACAAAAGATGTTAGAAGACAGAAAAAGTAGATCCAGCACTTGCATAATTTGCATTTCTGAAAATAAAACTGCTATTAAAAAACTAAAATATATAATTCAAGAAAATTTGAAAGAAAATAATAAGGGTGATCCCCAGGAGAAGGAAATGGCAACCCACTGCAGTATTCTTGCCTGGAGAATTCCATGGTCAGAGGAGCCTGGCAGGTTACAGTCCATGGAGTCACAAAGATTTGGACATGGCTGAAGCAACTAAACCTCAGATATGCAGATGACACCACCCTTATGGCAGAAAGTGAAGAGGAACTAAAAAGCCTGTTGATGAAAGTGAAAGAGGAGAGTGAAAAAGTTGGCTTAAGGCTCAACATTCAGAAAACGAAGATCATGGCATCTGGTCCCATCACTTCATGGGAAATAGATGGGGAAACAGGGGAAACAGTGGCAGACTTTATTTTTTCGGTCTCCAAAATCACTGCAGATGGTGACTGCAGCCATGAAATTAAAAGACACTCCTTGGAATGAAAGTTATGTCCAACCTAGATAGCATATTGAAAAGCAGAGACATTACTTTGCCAACAAAGGTCCGTCTAGTCAAGGCTATGGTTTTTCCTGTGGTCATGTATGGATGTGAGAGTTGGACTGTGAAGAAGGCTGAGCGCTGAAGAATTGATGCTTTTAAACTGTGATGTTGGAGAAGACCCTTGAGAGTCCCTTGGACAGCAAGAAGATCCAACAAGTCCATTCTAAAGGAGATCAGCCCTGGGTGTTCTTTGGAAGGAATGATGCTGAAGCTGAAACTCCAGTACTTTGGCCACCTCATGCAAAGAGTTGACTCATTGGAAAAGACTCTGATGCTGGGAGGGATTGGGGGCAGGAGGAGAAGGGGACCACAGAAGGTTAGATGGCTGGATGGCATCACTGACTCAATGGATGTGAGTCTGGGTGAACTCTGGGAGTTGGTGATGGACAGGGAGGCCTGGCGTGCTGCAATTCATGGGGTCGCAGAGAGTCGGACACGACTGAGAGACTGAACTGAACTGAACTGAAGCAACTAAATCAAAGAGTGATCCTATCTACTGAATCACATATGACTCTAGAAATATGAACACAATTAATGCAAAGTGATGACTTTGTGAGTTTACCTCAATATAAAGATAAAGGGCTTCCTTGGGTCAGGGTGTGGGGGTGGGTCAGAAGATAAAGAATCTGCCTACAGTGCAGGATACCAGAGTTCTATCCCTGGATCAGAAAGATCCTCTGGAGGACAGCATGGCAACCCACTCTAGTATTCTTTCCTGGAGAATCCACATGGGCAGAGGGACCTGACAGCCTAAAGTCTCTAGGGTTGCAAAGATTCAGATATAACTGAAGCTACTTAGGAGGCACATGCAAAAATAAAGAATACTTTCTGCAATTAAGTAAAACAGAATTAAGTAGAACAGCCTCTGCAATTTAGAACAAAGGAAGAACGGATGAGTTTATAAAACTTTTCCTTAGTTAGAAAGTGAAAGTGAAAGTCCTTAGTCCTGTCAGACTCTTTGTGACCCCATGGACTGTACAAGCCATGGAATTCTCCAGGTCAGAATACTGGAGTGGGTAGCCTTTCCCTTCTCCTGAGGATCTTCCCAACCCAGGATTGAACCCAGGTCTCCTGCATTGCTGGCGGATTCTTTACCAGCTGAGCCACAAGGGAAGCCCCCTTCTTTAGATACCAAAATACAAAAATATGACTAATTTTCAATAGCAACTGGTAAAGTGAAGTGAGAAAATGTAGAGGAAGAGAGAGAAACTTATGTTACAATTTAATAACTAGTTAATCAAGAACAAAAACAAATAGGAGACAACTTAATGAAATCTTATTGACATGAAAGTTAAAGGCTTTAAGTCAGTCACTTCAGTCACTCAGTTGTGTCTGACTCTTTGCAACCCCATGGACTGCAGCACACTAGGCCTCCTTGTCCATCACCAACTCCCAGAGCTTGCTCAAACTCATGTCCATCTATCATTGATGTCATCCAACCATCTCATCCTCTGTCATCCCCTTCTCCTCCTGCCTTCAATCTTCCCCAGCATCAGAGTCTCTTCCAATGAGTCGGTTCTTCTCATCAGGTGACCAAAGTATTGGAGTTTGAGTTTCAGCATCAGTCCTTCCAATAAACACCCAGGACTGATCTCCCTTAGGATGGACTGGTTGGATCTCCTTGCAGTCCAACTTGCAGTCCAAGGGACTCTCAAGAGTCTTCTCCAACACCACAGTTCAAAAGCATCAATTCTTCAGCTCTCAGGCTTCTTTATAGTCCAACTCTCACATCCATACATGACTCCCTGGAAAAAGGAATGGCAACCCACTCTAGTATTGCCTGGAGAACTCCATGGACAGAGAAGCCTGGAAGGCTATGGAGTCACAAAGAGTCGCACATGACTGAATGACTAACACACACGTGTGTGTGATTGTGTACATAATATCATTTAAGTTTTATATCTTTCTTAAAAGTTAGTTCTTGTCACCTTTTGAATATGATGAGGCTGAGGCAGATATACTTAGGAAACCTACCCAACCCTTCACAGCTTGTAAGTGGTGGCTCTAGGGATCAGATACCAAGCAGCCAAACTCTGTGAACTGGTTCTCCAAACCAGTGCAAGCTGGTAGTCTTAACAAGTGTAAAATGGTTGTTATTGGGTACAAGCTCCCTCTGAGGAAAGATAGTTAAAATTATAATTTTAGCAGCTGTTTATTGGCTACAGTCAAATCTATGAAACATAATAGTCTTTAATGAACTCTATATGTGGAAACACCTTAGTATATGATAATCCAATCATAACTAAGAAATAAGTATATAATCCAACAATAATGTAAATAATCCATGTATACGGATTATCCACATATCTATAGTAAATGTAATAATCCATAATAAATGTAAATAATCCATAACAAATAGTAATTATATAATGTATAATAAATGTAAATAATCCAGTAATAACTAAGAAATAAATGGATAATCTTCGACTCCTAGCCATTGCCAAACTCACACCAAGTGCAACTCACAAATCTCAGAGATTCACAGATCACAACTTGTAAATATTTATAGTCTTATGACTAGCAAGAGTTTTCAAAGTATTCAAATGAAAAGGCAAATTGTTTTCCCAAATACATGATCAAGACAATAAATTCTTCAAAACTTAAAAATACGAAAAATATAGTAGTGATTATAAAAAGTCTAAATGAACAGTGAGTAAACATAATCTTTGAAAAGCTTTTAAAATTAAAAGAAAACAGGTTGAGATAATTCTAATTTGAGGAATTTTTCACAGGAAATAATCAGAATTGAAGGCAGTTTAAAGATATGATTGTTTATTTTTTAAACTACACATTCATACATATGGACAAATAAATTATGACATGTGTATTAGATGGCATATTGTGCTGTCGTTAAAACCATTACTCAAGTAATTGCCATGAAAGGGTAAAATTCATTGTTTCCTGGTTAAAATAAAAATGTATGAAACAAAACTCTGTGTATGAGTCCAAGTCTTTAATATTTATGTAGTAGGTTCATACCAGGTATATGCACATATATTGCCAGCAACTTCATGATTTTGCCACTTTGACAGTGAAGGATTTTAAATCCAGAGGCGCAGAGACTTAGTAAGGGCCATTTCACTTTAGGCATGAATGGGCTCTCCCTGCTCTAATTCTGACAAATATTATTGAGGATTTTCCTTCCAGAATATACTTGCTTTTGTTGCTATTTGACGACTTAGTGCACAACCAAGAGGAAGCAACACTGGGTTTATTTCTTTTTGGGCATCATAGCTGACTGTGTAATATATGAGACCCAGTACAAAACAAAATGTGGGTTCCATTGTTCAAAAAATGGGGAAGCAGTGCCAGTAAACTATATATATACACACACACACAGAGACAGTGTGTGTGTGTGTGAAAGAGAGTTCAGACACACGAGTTAAATGATGCTTTTTATGGTTTCTCTGTAATTTCTAGGTGTTAGTAGCAGAATATTTTCCCACAGAATGTTTCCAACTACTGTACTATGATGACAACAGACTTAATCAGTCCTCTAAGAAGGATATGGAAAACTTTATTTGAGCCAAATTGAGGACTATAACCTGGGATCAGCTTCACAGAAAGCTCTGAAACTGTTCTACCCATTAGAGGTCAAAGCGCAGTTACCTAAGTCTATAAGACAGAGAATTGTGCTTTAAATGACATATTGTTGACAGTTTACACAATCTAGGGCTACATGAACAGAATAGTGGGTCGTGGGTCATCATAGCCCCTAAAAAGGTTATGAAAGAAAAGGTTATCTCCTAAGGAGTTATCTTGCTGAGGCTAGGAGAATGTTGCTGTCTATCGTTGAGCAGATATTGCTGCCCTTGGGGAGGATTGGTTGATGCCTAATGCAGCTTTACAATGCACAAGTGCCTGTGTTCAAATTTTCCTTGACTTGGCTTAGAATACGAATTTTTATTTCATCACGATTCTAAAGTTTCTCTTTTTTTAGACATATTTGGTTTTGTTGATCCTTTCTCCTACGTACTTTATGTTTATTTATGGCACATTTCTTGACCGTGATCCATGGATCTTGTATCTTCAGTAACTTTATGTATTGTTTAAAAAATGAATTCCTACAAGGTATAAGAGGACGGACATAAGCCGTTTGTTTCCTATGGCCTTCCTTGCCCTGTGACTGCCCTGGTAACTTAACAGTGTGTTAACTCAGCAGGCTGAACTGTTCAGAAGAAAGTACCAACTTCCTGAGTGTAAGCAGAAGTGGGTGGTAAGAGTATACTGATTCCTTTGTATGACTGACTTGATTGCCTGGTGTTCTTGTCCTTAAGGTAACCACCCACTAAGCCAGTTTCTGGTCCTACCATAACAAGTTCCCATGGTTATATTGGTAGGCATCTGTCCACTTCCTAACTTGGATGAAAGTTTGTAATGTGATACCTGGATAGCTTCCCTCTCTTGAGCACATAAGTGTGTCCTCAGTGATGTGCCTGAGTTCTGTCTCCATCATCTGGAATAACAGAGTAGAAACTTTGCTATATATTTCACTTCATGTTGATATATGATAACTGTTGCTTTGTCATCCCTTTATTTCATATATTAGTGTATGATTTTTTTTTTCTATAACAGTGTTTAGACTTATGTCTTCACCTATAAAAGCCTTTTGATGAAAGTGAAAGAAGAGAGTGGAAAAAGTTGTCTTAAAGCTCAACATTCAGAAAACTAAGATCATGGCATCCAGTCCCATCACTTCATGGCAAATAGATGGGGAAAGAGTGGAAACAGTGGCTGACTTTATTTTTCTGGGCTCCAAAATCACTGCAGATGGTGATTGCAGCCATGAAATTAAGAGACGCTTGCTCCTTGGAAGGAAAGTTATGACCAACCTAGACAGCATATTAAAAAGCAGAGACCAACAAAGGTCCACTTATTCAAGGCTATGGTTTTTCCAGTAGTCATGTATGGATGTGAGAGTTGTACTATAAAGGAAGCTGAGCGCCAAAGAATTGATGCTTTTAAACTGTGGTGTTAGAGAAGACTCTTGAGAGTCCCTTGGGCTGCAAGTAGATCCAGCCATTCCATCCTAAAGGAGATCAGTCCTGTGTGTTCATTGGAAGGACTGATGCTGAGGCTGAAACTCCAATACTTTGGCCACCTCATGCGAAGAGTTGACTCACTGGAAAAGACCCTGATGCTGGGAGGGATTGGGGACAGGAGGAGAAAGGGGCAACAGAGGATGAGATGGTTGGATGGCATCACCGACTCGATGGACATGAGTTTGAGTGAACTCCGAGAGTTGGTGATGAACAGGGAGGCCTGGGGTGCTGTGATTCCTTGGGTCGCAAGGAGTTGGACACGACTGAGGGACTGAACTGAACTGAACTGAATATTCCATTGTGTGTATGTACTACAACTTCTTTATCCATTCATTTGTCAGTGGACATCTAGGTTGCTTCTGTGTCCTAGCTGTTGATAATACTGCTGCAATAAACACTGGGGTGCTTGTGTCTTTTTCAACTATGGTTTCCTCAGGGTATATGCCCAATAGTGGGATTGTTGGATCATAAGGTACTGTTATTCCTAGGATCCTTTCATTATGCTTTAAAACTTTGACAGTCTTATGGTAGAATGAGAATAACAGTTGATCATTAAATCATACATCACAAAGAGCAAATATAAAATATGCAAAATATGACTAAGTTTGGAAGAAAATGTTTAACATAAAAATTGGGTGAAAATATCTTCTTTGGAGATAGAATGTACCATGTTTTGTAGTTTACTCTATTTTAATTTGTAGTCTTCTAAATTCAACCATGTTTGATTAAAATGTTGCCATGGTAATTATTTGATGAGCAGTTCAAGTAATAAACATTGTTAATTATAGGTTAACCAATTGTAAACATTTATAGCACAGTATGTTGAGGAAGGAAAAAGAGCAGATTTATAATTAAATTTGAGTGTGACTATTTCACTTTTAATGATCTTTTTAATTAGGTTCCCACTAAAGTGGTTGTTTTGATCATTTATTTTTAAAAATCTCCTTTTAGGTAATTTTAAAAATCTTGTTTGACCATGAAAAATTTATCAGGAATGCACTCACTTGATTGCATTACTTCTGAATTGCATTATTTGAGGAACTTAATATAGATCTTGATAGAAAAGATAAAAATTAATATTTTGATGTTGAGTTATAGCACTATAAATATAGTAGGGCTGAAATTTAATAATTAAAAAAATGAGCAAGCTCACCAAAACTTAATATGCAGGTACAAATGATAATAAAGAAAAATCTTACCTTAAAATTATATCAGATAGATAATTATACAATTCTACATAATTTGTAGGTGAATAAAATTAACATATTCACTCACCAGTTTTCAGTAGCAGCACATTAAATGCAGTACAAAGCATGTGACAGCTTAGCAAATTCAAAAAATAAAAATACTATAGAGATGAAGTTGAAAAAAATAGAAATTCAATCAATATTTTATTATTTATTTTATACAAAGTATTTTACTTATTCTCAGGAAGTATACAGTGAATAAAATATAATTTCTTTCCATCAATGATTTAAAACCAAATGTAACAGAAAACTTATTGATAAAATTATCACAACTTAAAATATATATTATATATGTTATATATTATGTGCTGTGTAGCATGTGTTATGTTTTATGATATATATGGTATAAAATTTTAGATTGTATTTTTGTTGTACATATAAAACAAATAAACAAATAAAAGGCTTCCCTTGTGGCTAAGATGGTAAAGACTCTGCCTGCAATGCTGGAGACCTGGGTTCAATCCCAGGGCCAGGAAGATCCCCTGGAGAAGGGAATGGCAACCCACTCCATTCCCTTACCTGGAGTATTGTGGCCTGGAGAATCCCATGGACAGAGGAGCCTGGTGGCTCCCAGTCCATATGGTTGTAAAGAGCTGGACATGACTGAGCAACTAACCTAGTTCTAAACAAAATAACTATTTAATTTAAAAAATATTTGTTTTAAATTTATGATCATTTTATTTTCAGTTAAGTGTTTCTGTCTCATATTGCAGATTATTGGGTTTAGCACCTGAAGGCGCATGTGTGCGGAGCTTCAGATGTGGTGCTTACATTCAATTTAGTCAATTTCCTGGTCAGCTTACTGGGTGGATGAATATGTGTAGTTAGCAAAAATTCATTAAACTGTGCATTCATGATTTGTGCCATTTTATGAGTATGTATTTTATTCAAAAAATAATTTACTTTAACAAATTCATTTATTGACATTTCCCCGGCAGTCCAGTGGTTAAGACTTCTGATTCCAGTGTAGGGGTTGTGGGTTTGATCCCTGGTCAAGGGGCTAAGGTTCCATGTGCCTTGAGGCCAAAAAAAAAAACAACAAAATATAAAACAGAAGCCATATTGTAACAAATCCCATTAAGACTATGAAATGGTCCACATCAGAAAGAATCTTAAAAAATGTATTTATTATATTGAATACTCAACAGTGGAGATACCATGATAAGGAAGGTGGTTTTCCCAGGGCGAGATTCATCCATTGCATTCCAGATGTAGATCCAAAATCCTTGTGATTTCCCCAAATGTGGAAGCCTGAACTGCATAATTTGCACTAGTTGTGTGTGGGGGGGTGGAATTTGAACAAATAAAAATGAGTAAAAAATCCATTTATATACTGAAAGAGATACAAGTGTTTGAAAGTCCAACTAAAATTGATTGTAACAGTAGCAAATACCAGTTAGGCAGGGTTGAGGAACAGCTTTATTTCTGTGGGCTTGTCTCCTACTGTACTAATTTATGATATTCCTGGCCAAAGACTGGGGTCTTTCCCTGGCCAAAGACAGGGAAACTTGTGTATTGCATTTTATTAACAGTAAAGAGATATATTTAATTTCTCACCTTGTAACCTGAAGTTCTTACACAGTACTTTCGATTTTTAAGTATTTGGGTGAATGATGTAATTTAAAAGATGTATTTTTTTCTGTATGGTTCAAAGGATTTAATTGTATGCTCTCTAATTATGTCACCATTGTGTATCCAAATTTGCCTTCTTTTAAAATTATGCTGTGGACCATCCAGAAATAAAATTCAGAAATAATTTAAAGATGAACATCTTCATTGGGTGGGGTGATCATTTGCTACTAATATAAATCTGAATGACAAAAGTTTGACTTGGTCAAAATTAAGGAAATTCACAGTGTGACGTCTTTCATCCTTTTTCCAGATCTTTCTCTTATCATATTTTGGTGTTTCTTCATCTGTCCCATGAGGTTGGATGAATCCCAGTAATGACAAAAGTCAGTTCTGTTCTATCGCTGTTTTCGCTCAGGGTCTTTATGCCATGAAACACTCCCTTGGGTGATGTGAATCAGAGAAGCTAAAGGAAAAATAGATAGTGTAGAAATTGTAAAAGAGTGATATGTCAGTATAGGCTGCTCCGCCAGGTGGAATTGGGCCTCTTAGAGTGGTTAACATTTTGATGGGCAGAGGAAAATAGAAGATATGCAAAGATAGCTTTTGAGGGAATTAGGCTTTCCTTGTGGCTTGGATGGTAAAGAATCTGCCTGCAATATAGGAGACTTGGGTTCGATCCCTGGGTCGGGAAGACCCTCTGGAGAAGGAAATGACAACACACTCCAGTACTTTTGCCTGGAGAATTCCATGGGCAGAGCAGCCTGGCGGGCTACAGTCTATGGGGACACAGAGTCGGACACGACTAAGTGACTTTATTACATTACATCAACTTTAGCAGAAGCTGAAAATTTGAAAAAAGCAATGTCACCAGTATTCTAGTTTCACAAAATCTGGGGAACATTTTGATCATCTAAATCTGCAATTTTTTAAAATAGATAACCAATGTATGAGTTTCCTCTTATAATTTTTATTTAGGCAGAGACAGCATGGAAAATGAAGTCCACAGGCTACAGAAAACTACTTCAGCTATCTTTAATCAGGATTTAAGTTGGCTTCAAAATCACATTTTGAAGTTTTTTTTTTTTTTTTAATTTTCTACCAGTGATTTTAAAATGCTATGATTTATCATAAACATTTGTCCAGTGCACTGAAAAGACATACATTTTCAGTAGGGCAGAGTGTCCCTATAGTTTCCATCAGAAATGATGCAACTGCATCTGTAACTATTTGTTATACTAAAATTTTGTATTTTAAAAGATGCATTATTCACGTTCATATACACCACACTACACACATATTCATTAAATGAATAAACTGACTGAATCTCATAATATCTTATAAACTCTGAAGTAATATTAATAGTCCTTACCTCAGTACTTAGGAATTGTTTTTACTTGATGATAGTTGATACTGTTCTGTGAATTGTAGTGCAAAGAGAAATACATATATCATAAAATACAGCAGATACGGATTCAAAGAACTGCTGATAGCTATTTTTCTAAGTTGTAGAGTAACACTGTATAGGTATTTATGTTAGAAACTTTACATTTAGCAACAAATGAATTTGTTGCTTTGGCATTGCTTAAGCTATTACATAAGGAATTTCATAAAAGAGATGTCTTAATTATACAAAAAATGTATGTATAAATATAATCGTAAGACTTCTATTAGTTTGTTTGAAGAGCTAATCTGCCTGAAGAAGCAATTAAAATGATTTCATTTTAAGTGTATATTAAATAAATCAAATATGATGGTGTTGTAAACATTCATTATAGATTTATTTTGATATTTGTTCTGCATAAATTACAGATATATGCATAATTTTATCCTTAAACATCTAATAACATTTGATAATCAGGGCACACCACCACGCACTACAAGTTATAATGTTTAGCTAATAAAGTGACTGTTTCATTGCCTGATTTATAAATAAACCAAAGAGATCCATTAGCAAAGCTATTCTCTGGCTTCTTTTGCCTGCATATATCTTTTTTAGCTTCATTACATTTAGGATTTATATTGGTGATTTGTTGACAATTCCCATCAGCCTCACAATTTTTCCATCAGTATGATCATATTCTAAAATATTTGGATTGCATGAGAGACTAATTTCTTTTTTACTTTTCTTAGTTTTGGCCATCTTTATTCAAAGTGCCAAAGAGATATTTCTCTAGGTATTCCAACTCAAAGCCAGGGGTTCCCGGGTGGGGGGGTTACTCAATCTTAGTATGTTATCAAATTTCAAAATAGAGTCCTTGTGCAGTGTAACTTATTGGAGCCTTTCTGGTAAATAAGATAGGAAAGTAAAGAGGATACCTTACATTGAGAAAGACATTAAACTGTGACTCTTCCTCTATTACGTGGCGTGCTAGAATAAAGATTGTGGTATCTGGATCCAAAGTGGCTATATTGTAACCACTGGGGGGGAAAGATGATGATAAAAATGTAGATATAATTATAGTGACAATATTATTGAGTTATTAAAACAACCTGAAAGTATCTAACTCTGGTTTTCATACAAAAAATACATAGTCACTTCATTGCTCAAGCCAGTGTGGTGATTCTATTTTTTGCAGCTGATGCCTCCTAATTGATACCTAATACTTTTTGGTAATATATACATAGCTACTCACACTAGTTTTTATGTTCTCCTTTAATAATTAGCTCTTGGGAAGACTTTATGAAGTTTCACATGGTCATTGTTAGACACAAAAGCACCAATAGGCATACCGTTGAGTATTCTGGATACCTTGATAATTTTTTATGCCCTCATTAGGCAAAAAAATTCCTATTTTCCTCCAGATAACTATGATCAATAACACTTGAGAGCTTCAATAACTGCTTTCTTTGACTCCTGGACTACTGGTATGAGGAGAACAAAATGGGAGATGGCATTAGGGTTAATTTAAGTGGCATCCCCTACCATAGCTTCTCAAAGAGCATTATTCTTCTCTGGGAACTAGGAACTCTTGGTCATCAGAGACAAAAATTGTGGAGAAGAGAAGCTAACATTTCTCAGGGGAGTCACAGGGAAGGATGATGAGCAGGGAATCTTCTCTTTTCACTCCCTGGTCGAAGATACACCATCACACGGCCCAGGGGCATGATATCAATTCTCTCAAGATAGACCATGTCCATAAGGATAGCAATTCAAACCCACAGTGCTTCCAGTGGGACTATCCACTGGGTCACCCTCTCAAAGAGCTAGCTGTTGTTCTTCCCAACTCCTAGCACCAAGAAAGGGGCACATGGCTTGTGTGTCAGCTTGAGTTTCGGCGATGCTGTTCACCACAAAGGGAAACACTGCTTCAGCTTTTGCGTTGGAGAATTTGGAAGACTGTGACACTTGAGTGACACTAAGATCAAAAGATGGCATTGAAGAAGTATGCACTTATGTAACTAGCATGGTGTTTAGGCTGAATGATTGAAACAAGTTTATGTTGTTAGAAGACTCAGCGGTGGAAATTGCATTGTGTGGAGCTTCTGCCAAATCCTTTACAGTAATAATATTTATATGTAATCTCTGATACTGAAGTCTGGTCAATTGTTGTTGTTCAGTCACTAAGTCATGTTCAACTCTTTGCCCCCATGGACTGCATCATGCCAGGCTTCCCTGTCCATCTCTGTTTCCCAGAGTTTCCTCAAATTCACATCCATTGAGTCGATGATACCATCCAAACATCTCATCTTCTGTTGCCCCCTTCTCCCCCTACCCATAGTCTTTCCCAGAATCAGGGTCTTTCCCAATGAGTTGGCTCTTCTCATCAGGTGGCCAAAGTATTAGAGCTTCAGAATCAGTCCTTCCAATGAATATTCAGGATTCATTTCTTTTAGGGTGGACTGGTTTGATCTCCTTGCTGTCCGAAGGACTCTCAAGTGTTTTCTCCAGTACTACATTTTGAAAGCATCAATTCTTTAGCACTCAGCCTTCTTTATAGTCAAACTCTCACATTGTACATGACTACTGGAAAAACCATAGCTTTGACTAGATGGACCTTTCTTGGCAAAGTGATGTCTCTTTTTTAATATGCTGTCTAGTTTCTTCATAGCTTTCTTTCCGAGGAGCAAACATCTTTAAATTTCATGACTGCAGTCACCATCTGCCTGCAGTGATTTTGCAGCCAAAGCAAACAAAATCAGTAACTGTTTCCATTTTTCCCCTTCTGTTTGCCATGAAGTGTTGGGACTCGATGTCATGATCTTTGTTTTTTGAATGCCGAGTCCCAAACCATCTTTTTCACTGTCTTCTTTTGTTTTTGTTAAGAGGTTCTTTAGTGCCTCTTTACTTCTGCTGTTAGAGTGGTGTCATCTGCATATCGGAGGTTGTTTATATTTCTCCCAGCAATCTTGCTTCCAACTTGTGCTTCACCCAGCTTGGCATTTGGCATGATGTGCTCTACATGGTAATTAAATAAGCATGGTGACACTATACAACCTTCATGTACTCCTTTCCCAATTTGGAACCAGTCCATTCCATACCTGATTCTAACTGTTGCTTCTTGACCGGCATGCAGGTTTCTCAGGAGGCAGGTCAGGTGGTCTGGTATTCCCAACTCTTGAAGAATTTTCCACAGTTTGTTGTGATCCACTCAGTCAAAGGTTTTAGTGTAGTCAGTGAAGCATAAGCAGATGTTTTCCTGGAATTCCTTTTCTGTCTCCAAACATTCAGAAAACTAAGATCATGGCATCTGGTCCCATCAGTTCAGTTCAGTTCAGTCACTCAGTCATGTCCAACTCTTTGTGACCCCATGAATTGGAGCACGCCAGGCCACCCTGTCCATCACCATCTCCTGGAATTCACTCAAACTCACATCCATTGAGTCAGTGATGCCATCCAGCCATCTCATCCTCTGTCGTCCCCTTCTCCTCCTGCCCCCAATCCCTCCCAGCATCAGAGTCTTTTCCAATGAGTCAACTCATTGGCATGAGGTGGCCAAAGTATTAGAGTTTCAGCTTTAGCATCATTCCTTCCAAAGAACACCCAGAACTGATCTCCTTTAGAATGGACTGGTTGGATCTCCTTGCAGGGACTCTCAAGCGTCTTCTCCAACACCACAGTTCAAAAGCATCAATTCCTCGGCGCTCAGCTTTCTTCACAGTCCAACTCTCACATCCATACATGACCACTGGGAAAACCATAGCCTTGACTAGACGGACCTTTGTTGGCAAAGTAATGTCTCTGCTTTTCAATATGCTGTGTAGGTTGGTCATAACTTTCCTTCCAATGAGTAAGCGTCTTTTAATTTCATGGCTGCAGTCACCATCTGCAGTGGTTTTGGAGCCCAGAAAAATAAAGTCTGACACTGTTTCCACTGTTTCCCCATCTATTTCCCATGAAGTTATGGGACCAGATACCATGATCTTAGTTTTCTGAATGTTGACCTTTATGCCAACTTTTTCACTCTCCTCTTTCACTTTTCGGAGAAGGCAATGGCACCCCACTCCAGTACTTTTGCCTGGAAAATCCCATGGTCGGAGGAGCCTGGTAAGCTGTGGTCCATGGGGTCGCTAAGAGTCGGATACGACTGAGGGACTTCACTTTCACTTTTCCCTTTCATGCTTTGGAGAAGGAAATGGCAACCCACTCCAGTGTTCTTGCCTGGAGAATCCCAGGAATGGGGCAGCCTGGTGGGCTGCCGTCTATGGTGTCACACAGAGTCGGACACGACTGAAGTAACTTAGCAGCAGCAGCAGCCTCTTCACTTTCATCAAGAGGCTTTTTAGTTCCTCTTCACTTTCTGCCATAAGGGTTGTGTCATCTGCTTATCTGAGGTTATTGATATTTCTCCCGGCAATCTTGATTCCAGCTTGTGCTTCTTCCAGCCCAGCGTTTCTCATGCTGTACTCTGCATAGAAGTTAAATAAGCAGGGTGACAATGTACACCCTTGACATACTCCTTTTTCTATTTGGAACCAGTCTGTTGTTCCATGTCCAGTTCTAACTGTTGCTTCCTGACCTGCATATAGGTTTCTCAAGAGGCAGGTCAGGTAGTCTAGTACTTCCATCTCTTGAAGAATTTTCCACAGTTTATTGTGATCCACACAGTCAAAGACTTTGGCATAGTCAATAAAGCAGAGATAGATATTTTTATGAAATTCTTTTGTTTTTTTGATGAACCAGCAGATGTTGGGAATTTGATCTCTGGTTCCTCTGCCTTTTCTAAAGCCAGCTTGAACATCTGGAAGTTCAGTTCACGTATTGTTGAAGCCTGGCTTGGAGAATTTTGAGCATTACTTTACTAGCGTGTGAGATGAGTGCAATTGTGTGGTAGTTTGAGCATTCTTTGGCATTGCCTGTCTGGTCCCATTACTTCATAGGAAATAGATGGGGAAACAGTGGAAACAGTGGCTGACTTTATTTTTGGGGGCTCCAAAATCACTTACTTCTTGGAAGGAAAATTATGACCAACCTAGAAAGCATATTACAAAACAGACATTACTTTGTCAACAAAGGTCCGTTTAGTCAAGGCTATGGTTTTTCCAGTGGTCATGTATGGATGTCCATTCTATGGATGGTCCGTAGAATTGATGCTTGTGAACTGTAGTGTTGGAGAAGACTACTGAAAGTCTCTTGGATTGTAAGGAGATCCAACCAGTCCTTTCTAAAGGAGATCAGTCCTGGGTGTTCACTGGAAGGACTAATGCTAAAGTTGAAACTCCAGTACTTTGGCCACCTCATGCAAAGAGGTGATTCATTGGAAAAGACCCTGATACTGGGAGGGGTTGGGGGCAGGAGGAGAAGGGGATGACAGAGGATGAGATGGCTGGATGGTATCACTGACTTGATGAACATGAGTTTGAGTAGATTCCGGGAGTCGGTGATGGACAGGGAGGCCTGGCATGCTGCGATTCATGGGGTCACAAAGAGTCAGACACGACTGAATGACTGAACTGAACTGAACTGATGATCTAATGAATATTGGCAATTTCATGTCTAGTTTCTCTACCTTTTGTAAACTCAGCTTGTACATCTGGAAGTTCACGTTTCATGTACTACTGAAGCCTACATTGAAGGATTTTGTGCATTACCTTACTAGCATGTTAAATGAGCCCAGTTGTATTACAGTCTGAACATTTTTGGCATTGCTGTTCTTTGGGATTGGAATGAAAACTGACCTTTTCCAGTCCTGTGGCCACTGCTGAGTTTTCCAAATCTGCCGACAATAGGTCTCAGCTGTTCCAGAACTCTGCCGTTGCCAGTGACACTTTCACATCAAGTTGAACAGCAATTATCTGTATAAGCAGTACTCCCCTACAGAGGAGCACCGCTGTTGAGCTTCTTAGTGATATTTGTGCCCCCTTCTCTAGTGCATTTTTTATTGTTTTAATGAAATTTGCATGGTGAGTTGAGTTTTTCAGTCTTACTCTGCTCTAGCGTACCTGTATCTCAGAATACATTCCTCAGTACTTTGTCAAGGCAGTGGCAGAATACCACTTTATTAACTATGGGACATCACTGTGCCATATTCCTACCAGAATTTTAAATAATGAACAAGGAGAAAAGGCTCCACTGTCATTAAACTGTTGTTTCTGCAGCCTTATATTCCATCCTTGTGATCTACTACATTCAAAGGAATTTCCCATGCATATTTGCAGCTACCTTCCAGGATTTATTAACCATTTCAGTTCCTTTCATGGTTAATCTCTTACTTTCTGGGTCAGACACAATACTTCTCCAGTTATGCCATGTTGAAATTTGGCCATAGTCATTTATCTAGCAACAATCAGGGGTAGTGATTTCAGACCTTGAATATGATGAATGATTGCCTTGCAAGACATCATGTAATGTCTTCACATGATCATAGTCAAGAGTAGGTTTCTTGATGACTTCTGTAAGAACAGAGGTTCCAGAGACCCTGGGGGATTTGAGTGCTCAAGTATGACAGTCTTGTCTCAGGTCTCAGGGTCCTGCTCCATCCACATCCTTGTCCTTAATTTAGTCTCAGAGGCCTGCCAGTGCTCTACACTCAGCCTTATTTGTTGCATTTCTCTCCTTAAAATTAGGACTTGGGCTTGAATTTGAGCACAGGCTTGCCTTTTGATGCAAGAGATCAGGCTCTCTTTACAATGTGATAAAGGTTCTTTTGTAAATGTTATACCACATTTGAGTCAGTAGCTGACCAATCTGAGCTTGTTTATTTTTTTCCCCCATCCTAGCAGTCTGGAAGGCTGTAGTCCATGGGTTCACAAAGAGTCAGACACAGCTGAGCAGCTAATCATGCAGCACAGCTTCAGTGGTACTTAACCAACTCCACATTCCTTATCATCACCACTGCCCCGCTATCTCTCCACTGGTGTATTGCCTGAGCCACAGAGCTCTCTCCAGATCTGATATATCCCACTTTATCACATGTGAGAATTATGGTAGTTGTGATGATTCAGCCACCATGGATTATCACTATCCACTTAGCACCAGAAATGTAATCCTTGTCATTTGGAAAATAAAGATTCCACTTCCAAATTATATCATGAAAAACTGCTTCAAAAGTTCGTGGCTGTTAGTACCTGTCCTAATTTGGATTTTGCTAGAAGGAAACACTTGGGCAAGTTGTAGTTAACCCAAGTAGTTTTAATGGGAATTAAAACTGCTATGGGAAAGAGGAAGGAAAACAGGAAAAGAAAGACAGGTAATAAAGGGTATCTTATTATCAACTGCCATCATGGGCAGCATGAACTCAACCCACTGAAGAACTCAAAGATAGTTAAAAAAAAAAAAAAAAAGGAGCTTCAGGATAAACTCAGTGGAGGGGTAAGAAAGTTCTATCAGGCATGGATCAAAGCCTGCTCTTCAGAACTTATATTTTTATCACACATCCAGCTTACATGTGCACAGGCAGAGAGGGCTCCAGAAGTTGAAAAAGTTTTCAGGAAAAGAGAGATGCTGGTAGTGAAAATGTGGCTAATGGTCTGAAATGGCAAGGCACGAGAGTAGGGAGGACACCATAAGTGTCTGCTACAGTTATATCCTATCTGAATTTTTTTCAGGTATTCCTTTATTTCTTTTTCATTTTATTTGTCTTCTCATTATACTCCATATTAACTGTTGAGCTTTTATGAGGTCTGTTCTTTCTCATGTTCCTGTAATTTAATTTTTATTTCTGAAGAAGTTTCCCTTCAATCTCTTTTCTAAAATCTTACAATTCATGTTTCACATCCTCGATGTGTTACACACCACCTCTTGTTGTTTGCCTATCTGAATTCCTGGATTTGCTCTGAGTTGTATCATCCTAAATGTAGTTGCTTGATTAATTTTTCAAATTCATGTAGGATTTTTGTGGCAAAATATTCCTGTATTTCAGGATGAATTTTGGCTGTTTTTGTTTATTCTTTTGAGAGGATCTGAAGCCTCTTGATGAAAGTGAGAGTGGAGAGTGAAAAAGTTGGCTTAACGCTCAACATTCAGAAAACAAAGATCATGGCATCTGGTCCTATCACTTGATGGGAAATAGATGGGGAAACAGTGGAAACAGTGGCTGACTTTATTTTTGGGGCTCCAAAATCACTGCAGATGGTGACTGCAGCCATGAAATTAAAAGACGCTTACTCCTTGGAAGAAGAGTTATGACCAACCTAGATAGCATATTGAAAAGCAGAGACATTACTTTGCCAACAAAGGTCCGTCTAGTCAAGGCAATGGTTTTTCCAGTGGTCATGTATGGATGTGAGAGTTGGACTGTGAAGAAGGCTGAGCGCCAAAGAATTGATGCTTTTGAACTGTGGTGTTGGAGAAGACTCTTGAGAGTCCCTTGGACTGCAAGGAGATCCAAACAGTCCATTCTGAAGGAGATCAGCCCTGGGATTTTTTTGGAGGGAATGATGCTGAAGCTGAAACTCCAGTACTTTGGCCACCTCATGCGAAGAGCTGACTCATTGGAAAAGACTGATGCTGGGAGGGATTGGGGGCAGGAGGAGAAGGGGACAACAGAGGATGAGATGGCTGGATGGCATCACTGACTCGATGGTTGTGAGTCTGGGTGAACTCTGGGAGTTGGTGATGGACAGGGAGGCCTGGCGTGCTGCCATTCATGGGGTCGCAAAGAGTCGGACATGACTGAATGACTGAACTGAACTGAACTGATGCTTGTTTTCTCATTTTTTATATGCAACCTACAATTTTATTTTGGATTATTAATACTTGAAGTTGTATTTTTTGCACCAGTTATTAGTAGAGAAATCACATATTTCCTGCCAGCTAGTTTCAATTAATATAAGTTATGTTTTTTTCTGTTTTTTTTTTTTGTTTTTTTTTCTATTCTACTTGTTTTTTAATATGGCTTATATGAATTAAAATAGTCGGATTCAGATCCAGAACTGGTCATCAATCCAAAAGATATTGTAATTTATTTAATGAATTTATGTTTCATTTTAGGAATTGGTATTTAATGTTTTTAGCATTTGTTCAGATGCTCTTTATCTTGCCCCTTAGTTTAATATTTTTTTCCTGAGATAATTGTAGATTCACATACACTTGCAAGAAATAACGCAGAGAAACTCCATTCAGTTCAATGTTCACTTGCTTCAGTTCCCAACAGTGGCAACATCTTCCGTAGCTATAGTCCTACTAGTATTACAACCCATAGTACTACAAAGGGACAGTAAAAATCCATCAGTCTTATTGAGACTGATCAGCTTTATATACTGCGCATGCGTATTTAATTCTATATGACTTCAAGGCATGTAGACTTCTGTCACAACCGCCACACTTCAATCAAGCCCCTTGTGCTACTGAACTTGCCATAGTCACCTCCTTTCATCCCCCTCCCTAGCCCCAGAACCAGCTAATCTGTTATCTATCTCTATCATTTGTCATTTTGTGATTGTTACATGAATGGAATCATACAGCATTTCATCTTTAGACTGGCTTTTATCGCTAGGCATAATTAAATCGTGATCCATCAGAACTGTCATTAGATATTGATAGCGGTTCCTTTTTCTGCTGGATGGCATTCCATGCTGCTGGTGGTATGACACAATTTGTTAAACCACTGATTTCACTCTTTATGTTCTGAAATATCACAGCATACTTATTTTGTGTTAATTTCATATTACATTATTTTTAAGTATAAGAATATAAATTCTGTACTTTATTCCATCTTCTAAACTCTCTTATCAACTCATGAGGTTTTAAAACTCTAGCCATGAGTATTTTTTTTTAAGCTATGAAAAACAACCTTCAAAGGTAATGTGAGTACCTTATAACAACAAAATAATCTTAATCCTTTCCAACCCTTGTATCATTGCTGCCATTTATTTCAGTTTCATATAAGCATATGAGTATATGTGTGTGTGTATATATACGTGATGTGACGTGCTTAGCTTCTCAGTCATGTCTGATTCTTTTTGACCCTTTGGACTGTAGCCTGCCAGGCTCCTCTATCCATGGGATTTTTCAGGCAAGAATACTGGAGTGGGGCACCATTTCCTCCTCCAGGGGATTTCCTAACCCAGGGATTGAACCCTTGTCTCCTGTATCTCATACTTTGTAGGCAGATTCTTTACCCACAAAGCCATTGGGGAAGCCTTATGTGTGTGTGTGTGTGTATGTGATGTGTCTATAAACATACATAGTTTAATACATTTCTATATTATGTTGAAAAACCTACATTATAATGAATGAGAAAAATAAAAGTTTTTATCTTCATTTAATCTTCAATACCTTTCATATTTATGTAGATCTGAGTTTCTAGTCAATATTATGTCTTGTCCCTAATAAAGTTCTTTCAACATTTCTTGCAAGGCAGGTGGCAATAGATTCCCTCTATTTTTGTTTATCTGAGAATATCCCTTATATCTCTTTCAATTTTGAGGAATAATTTTGCAGGGTAAAAAATTTGTAGGTTGGTGTTTGTTTCCACTTTTATTATTTCAGCCCACTCTCTCTAGTCTACACAGGTTTTGAGAAGTCAGATGTAATACTTACCTTTGCTTTTTAAAGTAAGTTGTTGTTGTTGCTATTGTTTTTTCTGACTTCTTTCAGTAGTTTTTAAACTTTGATTTTCTGTAGTTTGATAATGGTATGCCAAGGTGTGCTGTTTGTGCTAAGTCTCTTCAGTCATGTCTCTCTCTTTGCAACCCTATGGGCTGTAGCCCACCAGGCTCCTCTGTCCATGGGATCCTCCAGGCAAGAATACTGGAGTGAGTTGCCATGCCCTCCTCCAGGGGATCTTTCTGACCCAGGGATCAAACCCAAATCTCTTCCATCTGCTGCATTGGCAGATGGGTTCTCGCACAGGCTCCACCTGGGAAGCGCATATGCCAAGGGGTAGATTTGTTTTAGCACCTATCCCACTGGGCGTTCCTGGATCTGTGGCTAGGTCTCTGACATTAATTTGGATAAATTCTCAGTCATTATTGTTTGAAATATCTCTTCTGTTCCTCCCTCTCTCCTCCAATGTGTATGTTGTAGCTTTTAGAGTTGCCCCCACATTCTTGCATACTCTATTTTTGTATTGCTTTGCCAATCTTGTTCTCTTTGCTTTTCAGTATTGAAGGCCTCTGTTGATATATTCTCAGGGATTATTTATTCAACTATGTCCATCCTTATAATAAGTTCATCAAAAGTGAAGTGAAGTCACTCAGTAGTGTCCTACTCTTTGTGACCCCATGGACTGTAGCCTACCATGCTCTCCTGTCCATATGATTCTCCAGGCAAGAATACTGGAGTGGGTTGTCATTTCCTTCTCCAGGGGATCTTCCCAACCCAGGTCTCCCGCATTGCAGCCAGACGCTTTACCCGCTGAGCTACAAGGGATGCCAAAGCTCATCAAAGACATCTCTAATTTATGTTACAGTGTTTTTTATCTCTAGTATTTCTTTTTGGTTCTTTCTTATGATTTTCATTTCCTACTTACATTGATCCTCTGTTTTTGCATGTTGTCTAATTTAGCCAGTACTTTGGATAAAGTTCCAATATTTTGGTCACCTGATGCGAGGAGCCAATTCACTGGAAAAGGTCCTGTTGCTGGGAAAATTTGAGGGCAGGAGAAGTGGGCAAAAGAGAACGAGATGGTTGGATGGCATCACCAACTCAATAGACATGAGTTTGAGCAAACTCTGGGAGATAGTGAAGGACTGGGAAGCCTGATGTACTGCAATCCATGGGGTCACAGAGAAAGTCAGACGCAACTTAGTGACTGAACAACTACTTTATCCATTAGAGCTCTTAGCATTTTGTGCATGGTTGTTTTAAATTTCCAGCCAGATAATTCAACATTGTTGTCATGCCTGGTTCTTAAGTTTGTCCTGTCCCTTCAGATTGCGCTTGTTGCCTTTTGCCTTAAAGCTTTTTTTTTTTTCCTTGATAGGTAGATGCGATGCAATAGGTCAAAATATCTGTTCTAAACAGACCTACAGTAATGTGGTGGCAAGGAGACGGAGGGAGGGGCAGTGCTCTGTAGTCAGGTCTTAGTCTTCAATGGGCCTCTACCCCGGGCTGTGAACTTCATACATGCACCTCAGTTTTCCCTCCTCTTCCTTTAACTGGACAAAATGACTGGAGGGACTAGAATTGAGCATTTTTCTTTTCTCACATGGAATGTTAAGAGCTGGCTGGAGTTGGATATTTCCCTTTGCCTAGATCAGTTAGTCTTTTATAAAAACCCCAACAAGTTAGGCTCTGATTAAATCGTTTCTCCTGAGTACATACCTTGTTAGGAAGAAAAGGTGCTCTGGAATATTTCAAAATTACTTCTTTTCCTCTCCCCATCCTGGAAGCATAAAGAGATTTTCATTCAATGTTTACTGTGAAAACCTACTCTGGCCCTTGGTGGTAAGTCACAAAAGTATAAAAAGTGTGGGTACCTCACCTCCTCCATGACTAGATCCCAGCGGAGTTTTTAACTCTCAGACTTGTTCATGCAGAAGCTCCATTAACTCAACAATTGCAGTGGAGGTTTTCCTTCCCCAGCACTGATGTCTGTTTATGAGTTTCTGTTTTGATAAGTCCTGACTTGCCATGTTCACCTGTGTCTCCAGTCTTGGGGGAAGCAGTTTGCCATGTTTCCTCCCCTCTCTTATGAATCCAAGAAAAGTTGTTTATTTTTTCAGTTTGTTCAGTTTTTTAGTTGTTGTTAGGATGGAGTGGCAACTTCCAAGCCCTCTACATGGGAAGCAGTTCAGACCCAGCTTGTTTTTTTATAAAGTATTAGCTACTTTTTATTATTTATAATAAATAATAATAATTTATTATTGTTAATAATAAATAATAATTATTTATTATTAGCTACTTATTATCCATGATACAGCTACAGCTCAGCAGAGAGAAAACTCTTTCTTTACTTAAGCAGGAAGATATTTTTCAGCTCAAAGCTTCATAGAGAGGAAAAATTCTTGTGTCCTCACATTGGTTAAACTAGGCGACGGATCTCCAACTCTCATCCATGTATATAAAATATGCTGAAGACTTAAAGAAACATGCAGAAAATCCACGTCTTTCTGTAAACTTACTTTCTGTTAAAGAGACACATGTTGTGTGTACATAGTCACTTTGTATGTGTAGATGTGAATATATACATGCTTGTGTATAAACAGCCATGCACACAAGTCAGGAGTCTGTGCACTAAGTAAAATGTAAAAAGCTGGACAACGTTGAACTTAGTGGCGTATGAAGACTGTTAGCACTGAGCAGATCAGGTGAGAGATGTGGATCACTGCTGCTGCGTCCTCTTTATTATTCCTAATGTTCAGTGTGCCTCCCACACCTACCCCTGTGTGGTATGAAATGATCATTAATCACCTTACATCATAGGTTGAAAAAAGCATGGCTTTACTAAGCCGAATAGTTTATCATTTACTACGTGGGAACGTTCTTCTATTTGATTTTGCTGCTATAGAGCACAGCATGAGTAGAGACGGAGCGTGTTTTTTTGCCAGTTGAGGCTGAGACCAGACTTTAAGACGATCTGAGCCTAACAAGTAAGAGTTTAATTCCTTAGGCAATGGGGCATCATTGGTTTTTTTTTTTTTTTTTCTTTTTCTGAACCAGGGATTAATGTGATCTAATTGTACTCCAGGAAGAAGGCTTAGGAAGAACTATAGAATTGATTAGAGAATAGTGACTGAAAGCTAAGCAGTTGTTTTGTGTATGCTTAAGTACAAAATGTTCAGCTCTAATGAGAAGTAGCTATATGTAAACAGAAATTACAAAATACAAGTTAAATTTAGATGAAATGCATTTCAACCAGATCATACATAAATATATATCCAATGACACATGATCAATTTACTTAAGGCAGTTTTCTACCGATAATCCTACCTGTGTTTCTTATCATCTCAGTCCATTGGCCTTCCTCTGATTATTACATCTGTGAAAAATCTTGCCGTGATAATTATTTCATTGAAACATTTTTAATTTAAGGTATTTATAATAATCTGTTATGATAATGATTGTGCCCATTGAGCATTTCTTTTAAAACTGAAATCCTATTTTCTTTAACTTATGAGAATGTTACAGTTTTGATCGAAAAATATTTTCTCTTTTCATCTGAAATTCTCCACAATCATTTCTGAAAGCAACCATATAATGGAATGGTTGCTAACTTGAATGAGTTTAGGAACAATTTTTGACTCAGTAAATAAAACATTTAACTGATCAGAGTATTCATGGATATGAAAAAACCTTTCTTCCCTTGTAAGATTTTGTGAATGCTCACAAAATAATATGGGGAATCTATAGCTAGTTATCTCTATGTTATGGAGAAAAAATTAATTATTTTAGCTTGACTGAATTCAGAAATTCAGTTACGAAGCAGTTGAATATAGTGGACGGATTATTTGTACACAGAACTTAAGTCAAAATCAACAAACTCCTATTTTAATCAGAAATCTTTCCATGGTAGTGTGCTTCTTTCAGTCTGTCAGAAAATATCCTTGGTCGTTCATGGTTTGGTATTTTTCTTTTCACACAGCAGTCATGTTATCCCCCTGGTCAGATACCTTTTATAGAAATAGGAAGAGCCTCAGTTTCATACTTCTGACCATTCTTTTATTAATACGGCGTTTGATTACAGATACTTTGGAGTTACTTCTTTTAGAACAGGAGGAGGTATTTGGTTTATGCCAGAGTAAGTGACAACCATCTAATTTGTTTTCTGTCAGTGTTCCTTGCTATCACAGCTCTCAGTATTTCTCAGTTTTATCTGTTAAATAGTGTAGTCTTATCATGGATTCTCTGTCCACAAAGAATGACACATATTTGGTGTTAGCATAAATTGTTGGAAGGAAGACTAACTTGAAGTGCATATTGCCAAAAATTTTGAAATAGAAAATTGACCTTTGAGAGTTCACAATGGGCATAAGGGGCTATGATATCCTGAAAAAGGACACAATAAGATCTCAGGAAAAAATACCTGAATTGTGGTATCATCAATCTTTCCTGATAGTTCTAATGTATACATTTATCAAATGTTTCAGACTGCATCAAATATAGTATATTTGCTTATGAGGAAAACAGGTAAATAAAATGAGGAGGTAAACAAATGCATAATATCTATACATTTACAGGCAAGATAACTAATCAAAGAATGCAGTCCATGAATTGAAAAAAAAAAAAAAAAAAACACACCTTAGATTGTAAAATTTAGAGCACCGTATCAGAGAAGGTAAATTACCAGGAAACAGTAAGTTCGGGTAATTCCTTTTCCACTTTTGATTTTTAAGCCTAATGGTGTGGGTTTTCCAGGTGGCACAGCGGTAAAGAATCTGCCTGCTGATGCAGGAGAGGCAAGAGATGCAGGTTTGTCCCTGGGCTGGGAAGATCTACCAGAGTAGGAAGTGGCAACCCACTCCAGTATTCTTGCCTGGAGAATTCCATGGATGGGGTCACAAAGAGCTGGACGTGACTGAGCATGCACACACAAAAAAGGTATAACTGCACATGTTTCTGAGGAGGAGTTTTTGTCATATAAACATATAGTACATGTAGTATATTCTAATAATAGACTTCTATGTTGAAGCATTAAATATAGGAATATGTTCTTGCAGGGTAGAAAGTAGGAAGTGGAGAACACAAGTTCATGTGGAAATTTATCTCAACAATTCTTTTATGTGCATATGAAGCGCTTTGCTTAGATTCTGGGATATAAATTGTTGTTTAGAAATCTTTCCATGGTAGTATGCTTCAACCTGTCAGAAAATTGTTGTTTAGTTGCTAAGTCATGTCTGACTCTTTGCAGGTCCATGAACTGTATAGCCCGACAGGCTCCTCTGTCCATGGGGTTTCCCAGGCAAGAATACTGAAGTGGTTGCCATTTCCTTCTCCAGGGGGTCTTCCTGACCCAGGGATTGAGCCTACATCTGCTTCACTGGCAGGCAAATTTTTACCATTGAGTAACCAGGTTCTTACCTATTATTTCTCAAGTCAGTGGGTAAAATTCTGAAATCTGTATTTTCTATAACGTCCCCTAGTGGTAACTGCCTGAAAGCTGTAGTCAGACAACATAAAATACAGTAGGAGCTGGGATTCCCAGGTGGTGGGAGTGGTAAAAGCCTGCCTGCCAGTGCAGGAGACATAAGAGATGCGTGTTCATTCCCTGGCTTGGGTAGATCCCCTGGAGGAGGGCATGGTGACACACTCCAGTATTCTTGCCTGGGGAATCTCATGGACAGAGGTGTCTGGTGGGCTACGGCCCATAAGGTTGCAAAGGGTCAGACATAACTGAAGCAGCTTAGCGTACGCAGTACATACACAGGGCTATTTCATAATTCTTTCAGAATTTAGCCTGGCTCATTGCTCATCTGGGCCATTTTCTTAATGGTTATTTCAGCCTGAGCTTTACAATGCCCTTTATAGCCCATATTAATAGAAATAGTTTCCCTTTTATATTTATCATCTGTTAACTTCCTATCTGTAACTCTTATATTCATTCAGTGTATGATTCTTTTTTTAATAAGTGGTGTTTCCATATACCACATGTTAGGTAATTCAATCATCATTATATTAACAATGTAATATACATTAATAAACAAGTAGCATTGATATTTTTATGCACAACTGATGAGCTAATTTTTCAGATAAGTATTACAACAACTTAACCTTGCTTGTCCATGGAAATGGGTTATTTTCCAGGAATATTTCAGAAAAAGATTTCCATTCATCATAGTCTTTTAATACACAGTAAAAATCTCATTTATGAGTTGAGTAGATTATGCACATTCAAGCCTATGTCATCCATGTATAGACATTAAGTTTTATTTTTTAAATTTGATGCCAGAGATTACTCATTTTTATCTCAAATGCTTTTCTTTTTTTTTTGTTACAGGAACATCATTCGCTAGTGTTATACTTTATAAACTTCACAATTTTTAAGATATGCAGAATATACATGTATATATATATATATGATTACTTAATACTTTCATGAAGGTTTGTAGCAGATGAATAATTACTTACATAAACTAACCTTAGTGGCTACCATAAAGCAGTCTAATTATTGCATTCTTAAAGTGACTATAATTAATGTAATCTCCAAAGCAGTAAAATATTGATATTTCAGGTTGCTGATTACCTGTAACATTTGTTGCACAAGATGGTAGTTTAATGTGCAGTGAGTACTATAATTCACCGTTACTCTTTTAATACTGAACCTTTAAAGTGCCAGTTCTTAATAAATTGCTACTATAGTATCACAGAGTGGAACTGAACTTCAGGTGAATATGAACAATTAAATGTGCAACAAAACTGAAACATTAGGGAAAATGCTAGCCTTGAAAATGAATGTTAATATCTGTAATATTTTATCAGCAAGAGACTCAAATACTGGATAACTATCCAGAGACTTTGACAGCTTGACCTAACTGCTTATTGGAAAAGTTTCATCAGCCTATGAAATTAACACAAAGCCAAATATGATTTGGAACAATATAGTTGAAGAAACCATGATCTATGAAATAGGTTAGAAATTTTTTATTTTGAAAATACCCTTATTCAGCAGGTACAAAAATTGTTCATTTCAATTGTATATACTGAATAGTTTTGCGTTTAGCTTTGTGGCAGCAAAAAAAAATGTGCAGGTGTGGAGTGGGTCAATAACTAAATAAAAGATCTATAGAGTGTTATTTTTGTACCAAACGTTATCTTAGCCACAGTGCACCTTGTTCTTGAGACACTGTGAAGTATGCTTAAAGGATTTGAAACTCCAAAAACTTTTATTAAACTGTACACTACAGTAAATATGTTATTAAAAAGTAAAGAACAGGCTTCTTTCAATAAAACTCCCCTTGGCATCGAAAGACCCTTTAGAAACAAACTATTGTTGATCCTCTGAGAGTATTTTCTTTTTATTACTTACTGCTAGTTTTTGCTTTGTTTCTTATACTTTTTTAACAGTGTCCTCTTAAATTTGCTTAATTATGGCATAAAAACCTTAATCAAATAATCACAAAGATCATTCTGTTATTAAGGATTGTTGCTATTGAAATATATAAACAAATTTGAATATTTATCTATAAACTGTTTTAATAAATTTTATATGTAAAACATAAATTATGATTATAGTATATATAAGTTCCACTAAAGTATATAAGTAAAAACAGTTATCATAAAGGAAAATAAATGAATGAAATAGAAATACTAGTTGTGTGGGCCTCTTCTCAACCCTTCCTTACTCTTCTAAATTCTCTGTATTCATAAATTAGGGATATTGACATCTGTTGGAAGGGAGAAAGTGTTACATCGTACTCAGGAGGTAGGCTAGAGATAGCAGAGAAATGATTTCTAGATTGAAAATGGAACTACGGTTTATATCCAGAGAAATACTCATTTTTCCAATTACCAGTTTTTTCCGGTTTTTAAAACAGTTGTAGAAACAATAAAGATTAAAATTTGGAAAGTTGGTATAATTAGGACATTTGGAAGAAGAAAGAGGAAGACTTAAGATGAGGAAGATATTGTCTTGACATACTGTGAATATAGTTTGACCACATTGATTGAAGTATATTTCAATGATATTCAACTCATGCAGCTAATGATGTAATGTTGTAAAGCTTTCTATATAAATAAAACACACATTTCTCTCTGAATGATATGTTACATGCTTAATCAGATACTGTAAGCTATTCCTGAGCAATAATTTATGAATTACAAATTATTTTCAGGGATAGTCTGGGAATTGATCAAAAAAGGCCTGAATTCTATACTTTGTCTCACACACACATGCACATACATACACACTATATTTCTTTATATACTATTGAATGTATATAATATAAATGTCAGTAATTACATTTACTGTAGACACATATGCCTTTATGTCTTATATATGTGGGCATGGATTATCTTATATCCAACTTGCATGGTCTCCTTCCAGAGTTTCTTGTTTATTAAGGGTCATTTAATACAGAAAGGTTTGTATGAAAATTCCTTCTATGTTTATTAGATTCTTATAGATTTCAATAAAAAGATGCCTATTATGACAACCTTGGATAATAACACCGATAAACCATGAACTATGAATGTATGAAAGGTGCATTTAATCTCACATGTTAAAATGAGTTTTCTTGAAAATTTTTCATGAGCTCATATAGGATTAAGTATAAAACGTAAAAGCCTGCAGGAGATAAGCTTGATGATCTTCATTTTCACTAGCATATGTCATTTTTTATGAATTTTTTAACCCGATTCTTTCATTTACATAATTCTTTACCTCTGAAAGATCTTAAAATGTTGTGTTCAGTTTCATCAGATCTCTAGATACATGTAAACCAATTGAAGAAAACATGTTGAATAGTTAAATAAAAACTTTGTCACTTTATTTCAAAATGAAATTCTTACGTATTGCCAAGATACCAACAAAGGCGTTGGTCGGGAATTCTAAAGAGGCATTTGTGGGGGGAGGAGGGGAAAAAAAACATTCCATTGAGTCCATTTAATTAAGTCTTGATTTTCTTGGTATCCTAATACTTATACCGATATTACTTCAGATTTTCTTTCTACTGAGAGCATATTATTACCAAACTTGAGCTAAAATAAAGAAGAGAGGACGTCTAAACACTGTTCTTGCTCTGCCACTGTTGCTGGGAGGTCTTCTGTGTATCAGGGACCCTCCTGAACACACTTTCCCCATCATTAAGTGAAAGCATCGGACTAGTTGACTACTGTAATTTAGACCTGTCAGCTGTTAGGGATGAATACAGTTTGAAAATTTCAAAAGCCCAGTGTGTTTTTCCACATAAAATACTATTACATTTTTACATTCGAAATAATCATCATGTGTCTAAAGGTGGCACTTACCAATATTAATCTTCAACATTATTAATGTTTTTCTACTTCATATATAATGTTAATGAGTCAGGCTTTATATATTATATAAAAGTATCAAGATAATATAAAGTAACATTATTACTTATTCAGATATTATTTCTGCTATGTATATAAGCTATATAATGTTTTATAGTAGTACAAATACAAAATTAGAAAAGGATACATTTAGATTAACCCCTTTATCCTTAATTAGGTGAATATTTGTGCTAAAGAATACTTTTCAGGAGCTACAACTTGGGCAAACTCCATTAAAGTAAAGGTTGTGATTTCATTGCATTATTTAAAATATCTGTGTGGAATATTTCTACACTAAATTTCAAAAGCATATTCATTTTAAAAATATTATTGGTGCACATAAACAGTGCAGGTTAATCCCATTATCATATTAGTGCATATTTTACTCATTCATGTGACTGATTTAAAACAATAGGACCTACAGGGAAGTATATAGGAATCACAGAAAAATAAAGACAAATAAGCAATAAATATGCAGAAATGCATTTTCTTTAAAATAAAAAACTTAAAGTTGGGGATATATTTTTGTTTTTCAAGTTTATAAACATTAAAAAATTGATGATGTCTACTGTTACTAGGTATGTGAGGATATGAGACACTTGAAGGACATTTGTCAATGACTGTCAAAAAAATCTGTAAAATAGCTATCTTGTGATGTAGCAACTTCACTTTTAGATTTTTCTCTTAAAAAATTGTGCATATAAATAATGATGAATCAAAAAGATTTTGTTGTTTTAGTGTGGCTTTTTTCTCTTTCTTGAGTTGTTACAGCATCTTGACCACACCACTGGCATTTTTCACATTGTCCTACCTGCTTACCATTGTGGCTCCTAACAAAGGTTGACTACAGCCTAGACATATCTCAATAGATCTTAAAGTCATAATCAAATCAATAGTAAATCTGACTAACATTTAATGACATGCATGGATATTATGATGCAGTATAAGTAAAAATGGCCAAGTAATAATTTAAATCATGAGAAACACTGGGCTGGAGGAAGCACAAGCTGGAATCAAGATTGGTGGGAGAAATATCAATAACCTCAGATATGCAGATGACACAAACATTATGGCAGAAAGTGAAGAGGACTGAAGAACCTCTTGATGAAAGTGAAAGAGGAGAGTGAAAAAGTTGGCTTAAAGCTCAACATTCAGAAAACTAAGATCATGGCATCCGGTCCCATCACTTAATGGCAAAGAGATGAGGAAACAGTAGAAACACTGTCTGACTTTATTTTTCTGGGCTCCAAAATCACTGCAGATGGTGATTGCAGCCAGGAAATTAAGACGCTTACTCCTTGGAAGGAAAGTTATGACCAACCTAGTTCAGTTGAGTACAGTCGCTCAGTTGTGTCTGACTCTTTGTGACCCCATGAATTGCAGCACACCAGGCCTCCCTGTCCATCACCACCCCCCAGAGTTCACTCAAACTCATGTCTATCAAGTTGGTGATGCCATCCAGCCATGTCATCCTCTGTCATCCCCTTTTCATCCTGCCCCCAATCCCTCCCAGCATCAGAGTCTTTTCCAGTGAGTCAACTCTTCGCATGAGGTGGCCAAAGTACTGGAGTTTCAGCTTTAGCATCATTCCTTCCAAAGAAATCCCAGGGCTGATCTCCTTCAGAATGGACTGGTTGGATCTCCTTGCAGTCCAAGGGACTCGCAAGAGTCTTCTCCAACACCACAGTCCAAAAGCACCAATTCTTCAGCACTCAGCTTTCTTCACAGTCCAACTCTCACATCCATACATGACTACTGGAAAAACCATAGCCTTGACTAGACAAACCTTTGTTGGCAAAGTAATGTCTCTGCTTTTGAATATGCTTTATTGACTATGCCAAAGCCTTTGTCTGTGTGGATCACAATAAACTTTGGAAAATTCTGAAAGAGATGGGAATACCAGACCACCTGACCTGCCTCTTGAGAAACCTATGTTCAGGTCAGAAAGCAACAGTTAGAACTGGACATGGAACAACAGACTGGTTCCAAATAGGAAAAGGAGTACATCAAGGCTGTATATTGTCTCCCTGCTTATTTAACTTATATGCAGAATACAACATGAGAAACGCTGGGCTGAAAGAAGCACAAGCTGGAATCAAGATTGCTGGGAGAAATACCAATAACCTCAGATATGCAGATGACACCACCCTTATGGCAGAAAGTGAAGAGGAACTAAAGAGCCTCTTGATGAAAGTAAAAGAGGAGAGTCAAAATGTTGGCTTAAAGCTCAACATTCAGAAAACGAAGATCACGGCATCTGGTCCCATCACTTCATGGGAAATAGATGGGGAAACAGTGGAAACAGTGTCAGACTTTATTTTTCTGGGCTCCAAAATCACTGTAGATGATGATTGCAGCCATGGAATTAAAAGACGCTTACTCCTTGGAAGGAAAGTTATGATCAACCTAGATAGCATATTCAAAAGCAGAGACATTGCTATGACCAACCTAGATAGCAGATTAAAAAACACAGACATTACCTTGCCAACAAAGGTCTGTCTAATCAAGGCTATGGTTTTTCCAGTGGTCATGTATGGATGTGAGAGTTGGACTATAAAGAAAGCTGAGTGCAGAAGAATTGATGCTTTTGAACTCTAGTGTTGGAGAAGACTCTTGAGAGTCCCTTGGACTGCAAGGAGATCCACCAGTCCATCCTAAAGGAGATCAGTCCTGGGTGTTCATTGGAAGGACTGATGAAGCTGAAATGCCAGTAGTATGGCCGCCTGATGCGGAGAGCTGACTCATTGGGAAAGACCCTGATGCTGGGAAAGATTGAAGGCAGGAGGAGAAGTGGACGACAGAGGATGAGATGGTTGGATGGCATCAGCAACTCAATGGACATGGGTTTGGGTGGATTCCCGAAGTTGGTGATGGACAGGGAGGCCTGGCGATTTATGGGGTCGCAGAGTCAGACACGACTGTGCAGCTGAACTGAACTAAACTGATATTTAGAATTTAAATCAAATCTCAGCTCAATTTAAGAAATATTGAGTTTATGCTGTATGCAACGACTTTTCTGTGATTATTGTACCATGGGAAATGACTTTTATCTACTTTATGAGATTTTTTCTATCCTTTACTATACTTAATTTTGTATTTATCTTAGTCATTACAGGAAAACTGCTATTTACTGCTAAGATTGTGTATGTATGCCAAAATATAAATTCTTACAATGTATGTAAAATGTATAATTATGAAAATGAATATTACATTATTTTATTTTGACATCTTTTTCCCTCCCCACTCTCTCTTCCTCAATCGAATTGCTTCCAAGGTATTAAGAAATACTATATTTCCTCACTGAATTAATATTAAAACCCTGTGATACTGATAATACTTTTCCAAAAATTTCTGCCATACTCCTTCAATATAATAAACATTATAGAAATTATTTTCCATGTATATTTCCAGAATATGACAGTTTACAAAAATTTTATTTTATTGAAGTATTGTTGATTGATGGTAAAGAATCCGCCTGAAATACTGGAGACCTGGGTTCTATCCCTGATTTGGGAAGATCCCCTGGAAGAGAGTGTGGCAACCCACTCCAGCATTCTTGCCTGGAGAATCCCATGGACAGAGGAGTCTGGTGGGGTCCATAAATTGTCAGACACAACTAAACGACTAACTACACACAGCACATAGTTGATTTACAATGTTTTGTTAATCTCTAGTGTTTTGCTAATTTCATGATTTCTTTTGATAATGTTAAGTTGGATCTCTTGGTTAAAGTATCGTATGCCTGGCTTCTCTGCTATGACTGTTAGGACTTTTTTTTCCCCTTTGCATTTTCTATACTTTGGTAATGAGTCAGTGAGCCTTGCTCATTTCCAAAGGGGTGATGGGGAATAAAAAACTATAGCTCCTGAAGCAAGCAGTATCTACATTTATTATTTGGAATTCTTCAGCAATGATGACATGTACTTTCTCCTTTATTTATTTAATTATTTATAGCAGTATTAAAAATGTATGCTTAACTCATTATTTATATTCTAATAACTTCATTATTTTTAAATTTCTTAATTTTAGGACTTTAAACATTATTTCATTGTGGCTTGATTTGCATTCCCTGATGCTTGGGAGCATCTTTTCGTGTGCTTGTATATCATCTATGGAAATATCTGATTGGTCCTTTGCCTGCTACTTAATTGGATTGTATCATTTTGTTGAGCTATATGGATTTGGGTGTTTTGTTTTTTTTTCATTTTTATGTGTTCAAACCTTATCAGACTTATTTCCTTTTCAGATTGTTCTTTGCTAAATGTATGTAAACAGAGAATATTTTTATTTCATAATGTTGAATTTTTCAACTTTGCTGAATTTATTATCTACTATTTTTTTCTTGTTAATTCTCCAGATTTTTAAAATACAGAATCATTCCATCTAGGAATAGAAATATTTTTAATTCATTTCCAGTAAAAATGACTTTCTCTTTTTTCCTTGACTAAAGAAAAGTTCTGTATAGAACTTCTGACACAATTATAAATGGAAGTGGTGAAAGCAGAAAAAAAAATTGGAAGTATATTTTTCTTACAGAAAGTGTATTTTTCTTACAGAATGTTTGCCAATTAGTACACAGAATTTTAATATGCTGTACCAGTTTCCATTGTTATTAAAAACTTATACTTGTTTGGTATATTCGTTACTATTAAGGAATAAATATTCATAAATTATTAACTAAAATACATACTTTATTCAAGTTTTCCTACCTTTTACATAAGGTCATTTCTCTATTCCAATATCCCAAGAGTATATGGTGTTAAATCTTGTAGGCAAGTCTCTCTTGGCACTTGTTAGCTATGATTGATTTCTCAGACTTTCTTTGTTTTCATTGGCCCTCCAGGTTTTAAACAGTACAGCTCAAGTATTGCACAGACGACACCTCAGTTAGGGTCGTCTGATGTTTACCTTATAACTGAACACAGACTGTCATGAGCTTTTTGAAGGAAGACCTGACAAGTGGCCTATCAAGGGTAGCATCTTGACTTATCGAGGTTGATGTAGCCCTTGAGGTATTACTAATGCAGGGGCCTAAGTTACTCTTCTTGGAGTCCTTTAATACTGTACTCAGATGCACTCACACTTAAGGGCGATGAGCTGCACTCCACCCGCTGAAGGAAAGAATATGCACATCAATTATTTGGGACTTTTCTACGTGAACCATTTGTATATGTTTTCTTTTACTCAGGTGTTGATATGTACTGGCATAGACTCATGCTTATTATGTGTGCACATATGTTCATGCACACATGTATATATGTGCATGGCACTATGTGTGGCATAATGCAGTCGCATTTGACATGTTTTCCTCAAATTATTCTAGTTTCGGCCACAGTGATTTCAACTGGCTCCTTTGCACATCCTTATTATTAAGTGTGCTTTTGTGAGAGACACAAACAGCCCTTCCCTTCTGGCCTATAAGATTCTCAAGTTCATCTTGTATATCATTTTCCCTGATACTAGAATCAGCTGTTTATTCATGAAGCCCCGTGTTCTCTCATTAGAAAATGGTATTAGAACTAAGATCAAAGTGACAAGTATGCTTATAGCTACTGACATGTTGTTGCTTCTAGGCCCTCTCGGCTGACACAGCATCATTTTGTATGTATGTATGTATACTAATCCATAATATACATGCATACTACACACACACACACACACACACACACACACATATATGTCTGTATATATATATGTGTGTGTGTGTGTGTGTATATATATATATATATACACACATATATACATACACTTGTTTATCTGTAACTTCCGGCTCCAACATTGAGAAACCTGGCTACCACCTTTAACTGTTCATTCATTTAATTGTATAATGCTAGTATACATACCTTAACACAATCAGAATTATTAACTAGGACCAGCACGAAGAAACCTACAATTAATGTGTACTGTGTGACTTATCTGTACAGTTGACCCTTGAACAACTTGGGGTTAGGGATGCTGATCCCATACGTGGGACAATATGTCTATAATTTACAGTCAGCCCTCCATATGTGCAATTCTGTATCTACAGATCGTGCAGTACTGGAATACATGTGTATTGAAAAAAATCCCCACATAAGTGGACTTGCACTTGAACAACCCATGTTGTTCAAGGTCACCTATAGTTTGTTTTTGCCTTTATAATAAGTCTTACATACTCCACATATTTCTAAGGTTTCTTAGATCAGCACAATTTTTCATACTTCTTTCACTGAGGTTGTAGACACGTCTCTTTTGGCACTTGTTGGCTATGATTGATTTCTCAGACTTTGTTTTTATTGGCCTTCACAATTTTAAGCAGTAAAGTTCAAGTATTTTGTAGACTATCCCTCAATTAGGATTAGTCTGATGTTTCAGTTCAGTACAGTCACTCAGTTGTGTGTGACTCTTTTCAACCCCATGGACTGCAGCACACCAGGCTTCCCTGTCCATTGCCAACCCCTGGAATTTCCTCAAACTCATGTTCATTGAGTTGGTGAAGCCATCCAACCGTCTCATCCTCTGTCTTCCGCTTCTCCTCCTCTGATGTTTATCTATTCATTTTTTTTTTTTCAAAATGTAATATAGTTGGAATCACATAGTATAGAAGCTTTTGAATATATGTTCTTTTCACTTATTAATATGCATTTATAATCTACCTATGTCTTTTCATGACGTGATAGAACATTTTTCATCATTAAAAATTGTTCCATGATATGTACATACTGCAATTTATCCCTTCACCTACTATGAAAAAACATTTTAATTGCTTTTACAAAACTTACAAGACTTTTACAAACTCTTAAAACTGGTATAAGCATTTGCTGTGTTTTCAGATCAGTTGTGTAAAATCAGGAATGTGATTGCTTAAATGTAGGTTACAAAGTCGGAGAAAGCAATGGCACCCCACTCCAGTACTCTTGCCTGGAAAATCCCATGGATGGAGGAGTCTGATAGGCTGCAGTCCATGGGGTCGCTAAGAGTTGGACACGACTAAGCGACTTCCCTTTTCATGCATTGGAGAAGGTGATGGCAACCCACTCCAGCGTTCTTGCCTGGAGAATCCCAGGGACGGGGGAGCCTGGTGGGCTGCTGTCTATGGGGTCGCACAGAGTCAGACACGACTGAAGTGACTTAGCATAGCATAGCATTGGTCAAATAACTCAAATATCAGCTTCTATATTTTGCCCATTTTTAATTGAGCTGCTGTCTTATTTACAGAGTATTTGTACATGTTGGATAAAATTCCTTTATCAAATCTGTATCTTACAAATACTTTATGTCAGTCTTGGCTTGTCCTTCCATTTCCTGCTAACTTCTGCAAAACAAACCCTTTTTACTGCAATGAATCCAGTATATTATTCTTTTCTTTCATGGATCATATTTTATTTTCTATCTAAACTCATCAAACCCAAGGACACATAGATTTTCACCTGTGTTTTCTTCTAGAAGATTTTGCAGTCTTTTATTTACATTTATACATGTGATCTGGTTTGAATTAATCTTTATGAAAAGTACAAAACATGTATCTAAATTCAGGAGAGTTGGTTTTGAAATTAAAAAAAAAATTTTTTTTGCATTTGACTTTGAATTGTTCTAGTAAAATCTGTTGAATGTTCAGCCAGCCTTACATATTTGACATAAATCTCATTTGTCAAGGTGTATTATTTTTTATTATACATTGTTGGATTTATTAACTATAGTTAGTAGGGAATTTCTGTCTGAGAGAGATTGTGTAGTTTTTTTTTTCCCTTAATTTGTAATGTATCTGTCTTGTTTTGGTATTAGAATTTTAACCTCACAATATGTTTCCATGTGTTTAAATTTTTGAGAAAAGATTGTAGAGAATTATTAACATTTTTCTTTTAAAAGTTTATTAGAACTCGCCGTTAAACTTCTGGGCCTAAAGCTTTTGTTTTGGAAGGCAATTAATTATTGATTCTACTGATACAAGTTAAACAAAAATAGTCCCATTTAAATTATCCATTATTGTGTTATTTTGTTTTTTTCGTCTTTAAGAGCTCAGCCCATTTTTTTATGTTGTCATTTTGGAACATGGAATTGTTCATAAGTTTTCTTTATTATTCTTCTAATGTCTGTGGGATCAGTAGTGGCAATTTCATTCCTAATACTGATAATTTGTGTCATCTCTCATTTTTCTTAACATGGTTAGAAAGTTTTAACTTCATTGTTCTTTTCAGACAATCTTTTTATTTTTGGTTTTGTTGATTTTTGTCATTTTTCTGTTTTCTTTTCACTAACTTCTGATTTAATTTTTAATTAAATTTGTTTTAATTGTTTTCTTCCACTTGCTCTAGATTTATATTGCCCTTCTTTTTCTACTTTCCTAAGATAGAGGTTTAATTTTGTGATGTAAAATATTTCTCTGTGTGTGTGTGTGTGTATATATATATATATATATATATATGTATATATATATATATATTTATGTTGTAAATTTTATTGAGCTCCATACAAATTTTGAGTTTATATTCTCAATTTCATTTAGTTTAAAATAATTTTACTTTTTCTTTGAAATTTCATCTTTAACCTACTGTTATTTAAGAGTGTATTGTTTAATATTCAGATTTGGAAACTTTGAAATTTAGGAAATGTTTAGAAAATTTCCTGATATCTTTCCATTATTGATTTCTAGTTGCCTTAATCTATTTGGGCTGCTATAACAAAGTACCTGACTATGGATAGTTTATAAACAACAGAAATTTTGTTGTTGTTAAGTTGTGTCCTACTCTTTGTGACCCCATGGACTGCAGCACGCCAGGCCTCCCTGTCTATCATCAATTCCCGGAGTTTACTCAGGCTCATGTCCATTGAGTCAGTGATGCCATCCACCCATCTCATCCTCTGTCATTCAGTTCTCTTGCCCTCACTCTTTCCCAGAATCAGGATCATTTCAGTGAGTCTGCTCTTTGCCTCAGGTAGCCAAAGACTGGAGCTTCAGTTTCAGCATCAGTCCTTCCAATGAATATTCAGGACTGATTTCCTTTAGGATTGACTGCTTTGATCTCCTTGCAGTCCAAGCAACTCTCAAGAGTCTTCTCCAACTCCACAGTTCAAAAGTATCAATTCTTTGGTGCTCAGCCTTCTTTATGGTTCAGCTCTCACATCCATACATGGCTACTGGAAAAACCAGTAGATTTTGATGAGACTAGACTTTGACTAGATGGATCTTAGTTGGCTAAGTTATGTCTCTGCTTTTTAATATGCTCTGTAGGTTGGTCATAACTTTCCTTCCAAGGAGCAAATGTCTTTTAATTTCATGGCTGCAGTCACCAACTGCAGTGATTTTGGAGCTCCCCAAAATAAAGTCTGTCACTGTTTTCATTGTTTCTCTATCTATTTTCCATGAAGAGATGGGACCAGATGCCATGATCTTAGTTTTTGAATGTTGAGTTTTAAGCCAACTTTTTCACTCTCCTCTTTTACCTTCATCAAGAGGCTCTTTAGTTCCTCTTTACTTTCTGCCATAAGGGTGGTGTCATCTGCCTATCTGAGGTTATTGATATGTCTCCCAGCAATCTAGATTCCAGCTTGTGTTTCATATAGACTGACATTTCTCATGATATACTTGACATAGAAGTTAAATAAGCAGGGTGACAATGTACACCCTTGGTGTGCTCTTTTCCCAATTTGGAACCAGTTCTTTTTTTCCATATTCAGTATTAACTGTTGCTTCTTGACCTGCCTATAGGTTTTGCAGGAGGCAGGTCAGGTGGTCTGGTATTCCCATCTCTTTAAGAATTTTCCACAGTTTATTGTGATCCACAGAGTCAAAGGCTTTAGCAAAGTCAATGAAGCAGAAGTAGATTTTTTTTTTCTGAAATTCTCTTGCTGTTTGGCAATTTGGATCCACTGGATGTTGCCAATTTGATCTCTGGTTTCTTTGCCTTTTCTAAATCCAGCTTGAATATCTGGAAGTTCTCAGTTAATGTACGGTTGAAGCCTGGCGTGAAGAATTTTCAGTAGTACTTTGCTAGTGTGTGAGATGAGTGCATTTGTGCAGCATTTTGGTCTTTCTTTGGTATTGCCTTTCTTTGGGACTGGAATGAAAACTGACCTTTTCTAGAAATTTACTTCTCACAAATCTGGAGGATGGGAAGTCTGAGATCATGATGACAGCCACTTTGGTGACTGGTGACGTCTCACTTGCCAACTCATAGACTGTGCCTGCAAATTCTGTCCTTACACAGTGCAAGTGGCTAGACATTGTTGTGGGATCTCTTCTATAAGACCATTAATCCCCTTCTTGAAGGTTCCACCCTTATTGAACTAAGGTCCTCCCCAAACCCCTACCTCCTAACGTCATCACATTGAATGTTTTTAGACCATTGCACTAGTTTAGTTCTCATATCTGAGAACAATTTTTAAAAATGATTCATGTTCTTTAAGTTTCTGAAGATATTCTTTTGTTGCACAAAGTGTGTTCCACGCTGGTGAATATTCCATTAGGGCTTGAGAAAAATGCCTATTCACTGGTTGTGGAGGATTATATGAATGTCACTTACATTAAGTTGACTGATAATTTTATTTGGGTTAACATTATCTTTTCATGGTTTCTTCCCTTTTTATCTAAATAATGAAGAGATACTGAAGTCTTTTATAATAATAGTGGGTTTCTCTTTCTCCTTTCAGTTCTATCAGCTTTTGACTCTCATTATTTAATGCTACCCTTTATTCTAGATAATTTTCCTTGTTTTGAGGTCTTTGTGTAAAACTCAAATATAGCTACTCCAGCTTACTTTTGATTGGTGTTAGCATAATGTATATTTTATGGCTTCCCCAGTGGGTCAGCAGTAAAGAATCCACCTGCAATGTAGGAGATGTGGCAGGAGCCCCAGTTTTGATCCCTGGGTTGAGAAGATCCCCTGGAAAAGGAAATGGCAACCCATTCCAAGGGAAACCCCATGGACAGAAGAGCCCAGCAGGTTACAGGCCATGGGGTCCAAAAGAGTTGGACGTGATTTCACAGCTGAACAACAAAATGTATATTTTACTTTCCTTTTAGCTTATCTGATTCTTTATATTTAAAAGGGGTTTCTTGTAGACAGCATATAGTTGAGTCTACTTTGCAATAATTCAATAAAAAGGCTTCAGAACAAGGAAAATTATCAGAAATAAAAATTACATAGTAAGAAATGGATAGGCTTCCCTGGTGACTCAGATGGTGAAGAATCTACCTGCAATGTGGGAGACCTGGGTTCAACCCCTGGGTCAAGAAGATCCCTTGGAAAAGGGAATGACTACACACTCTGGTATTCTTGCCAAGAGAATTCCAAAGACAAAGGAGCCTCGACCTGTATGCAGGTTAAGAAGCAACAATTACTACTGGACATGGAACAACAGACTGGCTTCAGACTGGGAAAGGAGTACATCAAGGCTGTATACTGTCACCCTGCTTTTTAACTTATATGAAGACTACATCATGTGAAATGCTGGGCTGGATGAAGCACAAGCTGGAATCAAGATTGCTGGGAGAAATACCAATAACCTCAGATATACAGATGACACCACCCTTATGGCAGAAAGCAAAGAGGAACTAAAGAACCTCTTAATGAAAGTGAAAAAGGAGAGTGAAAAAGTTGGCTTAAAGCTCAACATTCAGAAAACTAAGATCATGGCATCTGGTCCCATCACTTCATGACAAATAGATGGGGAAACAATGGAAACAGTGGCTGACTTTATATTTTGGGGCTCCAAAATCACTGCAGATGGTGATTGCAGCCATGAAATTAAAAGACTCTTGCTCTTTGGAAGAAAGACCAAACTAGACAGCATATTAAAAAACAGAGACATTACTTTGCCAACAAAGGTCTGTCCAGTCAAAGCTGTGGCTTTTCCAGTAATCATGTATGGATGTGAGAGTTGGACTATAAAAAACTGAACACCAAAAAGCTGATGCTTTTGAACTGTGGTGTTGGACTGCAAGAAGATCCAACCAGTCCATCCTAAAGGAAATCAGTCCTGAATATTCACTGGAAGAACTGATGCTGAAGCTGAAATTCCAATACTTTGCCCACCTAATGCAAAGAACGGGCTCATTTGAACATACCTTGATGCTGGGAAAGATTGAAGTTTGGAGGAGAAGGGGATGACAGAGGATGAGATGGTTGGATGGAATCATCGACTCGATGGGCATGAGTTTGAGTAACCTCTTGGAGTTGGTGATGGACAGAGAAGCCTGGTGTGCTGCAGTCCATGGGGTCACAGAGTCAGACCTGACTGAGTGACTGAACTGAATTGAATAAATGGGTAGAGCTGAAAGGAGAAATAGAGAAATCTATTATCCTTATTGGAGCCATTTAACCCCTCTTTTTTGGAGAAGGAAATAGCAACCCACTCCAGTATTCTTGCCTGGGAAATCCCATGGAGAGAGGAGCCTGACTGGCTACAGCCCATTGGGTTGCAAAGAGTTGGACATGACTTAGTGACTAAAACAAGCAAACCACCCCTCTTTTAGGCTTCCTTGTTTCTTCTATTGACACGTCTTCCTTCCTAAAAGAGAGTCAGTATCTGACTGTTTATTCAACTGTAATCCACTGTTATCCTGAAACTCATTTCATTTGTTTTTTAGTCATTAGGTAAGGGGAGCATTTTGTAATCTAATATTTAAGACTTAAGCAATTAGTGTCTGGGTATTGTTCACCACAAGTGCTATTTCAGTGGCAGAATTTCTGTTTTTCCCTGTTAGATAATGTAGGATGCTGCTGGTGTGAAATGTATGCCCTTCTACAGCAGGACTGAGTTTCTAGTTAAATCTTTTTTTAAAATATATTAATTAATTTTAATTGGATAATTACTTACAATTTTGTGATGGTTTTTGCCATACATCGACCTGAATCAGCCACAGGCATAATATTTTAGCATGGAGAGCAGGACTTTGGAATGGAGAACATTCTAGGTATATTTCCCAATGGTTATTCTTCCCTTACCTCTGCCAGAGTTGTGGGATCTTCCTTGGAACTTCACCATGGAACCTACTAGGTTTACTAGAGTTTAATCTGTTTTATAAATGTGGCCTCTTCCCCCAGACTTGAGCATCCACAATTTATCACTCTCCACTTCATCCTCCACTCTCAGCATCCAGCAATTCACAAAAGTTACCATTAAGTGCTACTACCAGTTCCTGGCTCCTGTACCTTCTTGCCCTGTAAGCTGATCTCAGCTGTAACTCTCTATTAAGCTGTCTCTCTAGATTTGGGGGTGAGTGTTTGTTTTGCAAACTCAGTTCACTTACAATTACAAGAAAAATTATTTATTTCCAGTCTGTTCAGCTTTTTCTCCATGCAAGGTTGAGAATGTCAGTATCTAAGCTCTCTATATCTTGTGCTAAAACTGGAAATTAGCATTAGTTTTTTGATAAATTGTCCTAATTTTAGACACTGAGAAATCTTTCAGAAGGACCGCCATTTTCTTCAAGCGTTGTTGTTACTAATGTTATTATTATTTAGCATTTACTTACTTTCTGCGCCTACATAGAAACAGCCATTTCTCCAAGGATTACTGATTCTTTTTATAGGAAAATGACACATAAAAACTACCAATGGTCACTGGGTTTACTTGTTTCTATTGTAGTTCTAGAAATTTTCTACTATGCCTTCATGAAATTTTTCACTACCGCACATTTATTTTTCCTGCAAACATTATCTGTGTTTTTTGAGTCCAGTAAAAGTACACAAAATGAGAACAATACTACTTAAATTATTATATTCTCTATTGCCCGTGAAAGGTTAAATCAAAGTATCTAGACATAGAAAAGAAATATCTACTGTTCACATACTCTATAAGATATTTATATGGCTTCAAAAGTAAAATTAAAAAAAAATGTTCTAGAAAAAATCAATCTCCACACTAATTTAGAGAAGGAGAATATTATGTTTTGATTTTTATTACAGGGATGGTATGTGTGAAGTAGGAACATGACCTTGTGAAATATTAGGAAATCTAAGACAATAATCGCCATTTTTAGCATAGGTGAACATGATTTTTAGGAAAACATGAATTTTAGGAGATTCTGTGCTGTACTTCTCTATATCATCCCAAATACCCTTTCAAGATGGAAGCATTCCCCCCCCCCCCCCCAGCTGCTACAGGTGTTGGTAGCTGAGTCTGTACTCTCTGGTAAATGCCCTTGTTGAAAGGAGCTACGTATACCGAGGTTACCTCCCCCATTTTCAGGAGGAATCTGTAAATAACGATAGGTCATCCTCGAAAGCCACTGCCCTTACCTCAGCTGGGACAACTTTAAGGGGCTATGCCAGTTCTAGAGCATAACCTCATCTGCTGCTGCAAACATTCTGTAGTTCAAAGTCTTCCTCTGCCCGGTCCCACTTTTTTCACACCTGACTGGTGGTATTTTTTAGAGTACATCCCAATAAATCTCCTGCACCTAAATCTCAGAACTTGAGTCTGTGTTCACAGAACCCACCTCTGACAGTATCATGTTCTTATAATGCATTATGTGATAAAATAATGGAAGAATAACAGAGTATCTTAAAAGTTTTGTCATGCATTTAATTTTGTCTGGCATATATACTTACATTTTGCTATTAATACTCCCAATAACATCTTAAAGTTATCTTTTTAAATTGACATCCATCCTAATTATGCCATCATTCAAATTGTATCTGTTATGACCTTTGATTCTAGTCAGGCTTTTGATTAAGGTGCTTTTAATAAATAAATAAATAATACTTTAAATATTTAAAAGGTGCTTTCAAGTAAATAAATAATGCATCTGAAATGAACTTTCCTGAATTAAAAAAAAGAAAGCAAAACTGAAGTTTACAAAAAGACTACAAAAAATATAAATCCTAGAGATTGTCATTAAGTATTTTTATTCCATTTGTCATAGGTTACAGAAAAGAGGAAGATAATTCTTTTGTTAATTGTTTTTTTCTTTTACACATTTTCATAATGGCTAATATATATAAAAACCCTAACCCTAAACCTAAACCTAACCTTAAACCCTAACCTTAACCCTAATTTTAACCCTAACCACATCCCAAGAATGTGCATATGAGACCAATTTGTTCAGAAGTCCAACAAATTTAGCCTTAGTACCCAACTAACAGAATGACAGATATACTGATATTGTTACACGTGCTTCCCGACATCCTGGGCTAGAAATAAAGGGAGTGAACTAATGTGCTCCATACAGTACAACAGAGGAGGGAAGCTAAAGTCATTGAATCACTGAAATATTGCCCTTTTAATATTTTTATGTATCTCTTTTGTATTTGGTTTAGTTTTGACTGAACTATGATTATATTATAGACATTAGTCAACATACTTCTGTACTTAATAATCCAACACTTTTATATAACATAAACCTAGGATAAACAATGATTATGGAAGTAAGAATTATTATGAAATGTTTTAATGAAGATATAATATTCTATTGAGGGTATGCTTCATAGTTTATTTTCCTAAATGTCTTTTTATATTGTTTGAATATTTCATATTATGGAAGTCCTATAATATTTGTTTTTGTACATTATGCTTTCATAGCATTTAATACAATTTTTGTTTGTTTGTTTTAATTTAAATGTATTTATTTTAATTATAGGCTAATTACTTTACAATATTGTATTGGTTTTGCCATACATCTACATGAATTAATACAATTTTGTTATTGTGTCTTTGAAATGGAACTATCAATGAAATGGTATACTGCCATTTTTTATCTTGAAATATATTACAAAAGTTTTAGCAAATATATTGTTAAATCATTTAAAGTGCTACCTAAAATAGATGGTACCTATTTTATCATGTCTTTGCCAGCATTATATATTTAATATAGGCTAATTTTAATAATGAAAATTGAAGCTGATAGACAGTCAGTGAATGAATTTAAATGTTAATGGTTGCATAATCTGTACATGTTCTGAAATAGTTACACAGTTTTAAGTTATACGTAATAGATTGGATAGAGCAAAATAGGCAGCTTGAAAAATGTAAGGAGGTAGGTAAATGATGGTTTTTCTCAGTAGGTGGTAAAAAGAATGGAAATATATAGGTACATTTTTGAGAAGGAATTGGTAATATTATGTGAGAAAGTTAGAATGGAATCGTGAGGAAACAACAAACTTAAAATTTACTTTTAGAAAATGAATCAGAAACTGAAGATATGTTTTGTATCCTCACAATTTCATTTGCGGTACATGTGCACATACTCCAAGTCTGAAAGAAGTGTAAATGTGGTGTGTACGCTTGAAGGTACACGTGAGTGTCTATGTGAGGGATTTGCATGTGTGTGTATGTGAATGTGTACCTGAGGTGAATTTGTCTATGTGTGGGGTATGTGTGTAAATAGAAAGTTGTTGAGGTAGGGTATACAGGTGTGCATATGTATGTATGTGTATGTATGAGTGAGTGTGTGTATGTGTACATGCATGTGAGTACATGTGTATGACAAATGCATGTGTGCCACTTTGGGTGGGAGAATGCATATACTGGGGAGCAGTGTGCATAAATTTAGAGAGTATATTTTGGTAGTGTTCGTGAATATGTATCTACAGAGATATTCACATGCTTGTAATCAAGGTGTATGTTTGTGTGGGGAAGTGCATATGTGTACAGGAATGTGTATTGAGATGTGCACATCTGTGTTTGTAGGTGAATTCACATATCTATTTGAGAATGTGTTTATCTGTGTGTCTTCTGTAGGAATATTTACTCCCTTTCTGGGAGTGTGGCACATTGAAATGAAAGTGAAAGGGAAAGTCGCTCAGTCATGTCCGATTCTTTACAACCCCATGAACTATACAGTCCATGGAATTCTCCAGACCAGAATACTGGAGCGCGTAGCCTTTCCCTTCTCCAGGGGATCTTCCCAACTCAGGGATCGAACCCAGGTCTCCCACATTGCAGGCAGATTCTTTACCAGCTGAGCCACAAGGGAAGCCCAATTGGCTATGGAGACAAGATAATCAAATATCAGGAGGAAAATTAGGATTTGGTACTCCTATCACAGATGCAAAGAGAGGTAAATATTTAATGAAATAGATGGAATTGGTGGCTCAGATGGTAAAGAATCTGCCTGCAATGAAGGAGACCTGGGTTCAATCCCTGGGTCAGGAAAATTCCCTGGAAAAGGAAATGACAACTCACTCCAGTATTCTTGTCCGGAGAATTCCATGGACAGAGGAGACTCACAGGCTGTATAGTACATGGGGTCACAAAGAGTCAGACACAACTGAGCGACCGACAATTTTTCTTTCAGTGGGTGGTTAGAGATATTGAGAGAAATAGGAACATTTCTTCTTTTGAAATAAGGATGAAAGGAAGATGTGCTTACTGAACAGGTAGATCTTAACAAATAGTGAAGTGAAGGGAAATCCCTCCATTCTGATAGATTCTGTTTGATCAACAAATTAATCAATGATATTATGACTTGTATGAGAATAGCTTTTACCAAACAAATATGAAATAAAAGACAAATATGATTGATTTGCATGGATATTTTGCAAGTATCAGTTTGACCTTAAAGTTCTTGAAGTTTTGTTTTTTGTTTTTTTTTTCTGGACACTAATATGAATGTATGATTCTCAGAGACAGGGCTCACCCGATCAGAGGTCAGTATGGAAGATGCAATATATTGAGCTCATCACAATTTGGGACTTATTAGGTAATTTAACTGAAAGGAACAAAGACTAAGGACTTGAGCCAGTTGCAAAGCTGATTTATAAATGCTATTAATTGAATATAGAGAAAATGAGAATGTGATAAGAAAAAGATGGAAACATATTTTGAGGTACTGGATTGAGTTTTATAATAGCATTTTATACGTTTTATATTTCCTGCCTCCTTCGGTGAAGCCTGTGGTGATTCAGAAACAAGTGAGAGAAAAGATAGGATAGGTTATCACAACAAATGTGATTCCTACTGTTTGCAAAGTATTAGTCTAGGTAGTAGAGAAACAGTGTAAAAAATGAATAAAGGAAATATCCTTCACCTCCTGGAACTCAAATCCTAGTGGTAATGGCAGATAGTAAACCAACAAACTCATGTATAATATGTTAGCAAGCAGGAAATGCTATAAATAAAAGAAACACAGCTAAAGACTAAACTGTATGTTCTTAAAGTTGGTTTGTTTAGATCAAACTATCTGAAAGGTTTAATTTAAAAAGCAATTTGAGGAGGACAAAAAGAAGCTGTAAGAATACTTGAGGAAGTATACTTAGGCAGAGGGAACGGCAGGTTAAAGGTCCTGAATTTGTGACGTACTTGACAGGTTTGAGAAAGAGCAAGCAATTGTGACTGGAGAATATTGCTAGTTTTTAGAGATAACCAAGGACCTATGATGGGAACTTCAGATTTTATTATAAGAATGATGGAAACTTATTGAAGTTTCCTGAACAGGGGGATGGCATAATCTGATTCTGATTAAAACACACACACACACACACACACACACACTACTGTGTTTTTGGTGGTCAATAGGGAGACAAGGGGTCTTCCCATGTGGCCGAGTGGCAAAGCATCAGTTTGCCAATGCAGGAGATGCACAAGACTTGAGTTCAACTCCTGAATCAGGAAGATCTCCTGGAAGAGGAAATGGCAACCCACTCCAGTATTCAGGCCTGGAAAATTCCATGGGCAGAGAAGTCTGGCAGGTTACAGACCAGGGGCTTGCAATGTGTTGCACACAACTGAACAACTGAGCACAATGAGCAGGGAGACAGGGATGGAAGGCATGGAAATATTCCAGTCGAGATCTGCATGGAAAAATGTTACTAATGATGGAGGCTGTAACGAGTAGATGTTCCTTATATAACCATACATTCTTCATGTGACCCAGACACTGAAATTCTAGATATTTATTCAAGAAAAGTAAAAATGTGCAAAGTTCTGAATATAAAAGCTGAGAGTATTGCTTGCTGAATCAAGAAAGACTCATAATTGTCTGGTACAGTTTTACTGTGCAAAGCAAAGATCTCTTCTTATGTAAGATTTTAGGAGCCTTTGAGTTTAGCAATTAAAACACTTTCAATGCAGGAGTATCCCTGAAAGGAATTGGTTGAATCTTGAAGGTAGAAAGAAGTGTGTCCATTGTTTCAAAGCTGACAGTGGATTTTTTTTTTTTTTTTTTTAAGAAGGTGAGTACTTTTAATTCTCACTTTTAATGCAGAGGTGATAGCTTAAGTTCTGTGATAGTTCTTGCAGAGGTGCTAATAACACGAGGAATGGGGAAGATTAAGTATGGACCATCCTTTTGTATTTATAATGGGAAGAAATAAAAATTTAAAACAAGCCTGAGAGGGAGAGTGGGAAAGGAAGAGAAAGTGGAAAAGATTAATTCTTCTAAGAGCTGGGACAACATCTCTTAGATGATAATAAATGTACATAAAGGAGCACAACTTGGGAAACAGTGTACAAATGCACATTTTTTTCCTGAGGAGGAAAAATAGACTTGTGAAAACAGTAAGTATCGTTAAGAGGGAGAGAATGAAGTGCATTACACATTTTTTTTTTAGCAAGTTAAATTTCTGAAACTGAAGAGTGTTGAGAGTTGTGTTGGGTTTTAGTGGAGAGGTATGAAAAAATTAAAAATGATAAGCCTAATTTAGAACTTTAGGATTTGGAGGGCATCTGTTTGTAGTTGATCAAATTCTGTTATAAAATACAACTTTAAAAATATAATATATGGTACTTTCTTCTAAATTATTATTTCATAGCCCTCTGAGATATTTAACCTTGTAAATCTCATTTATTTTCAAAATTTGCCATTGACCTACTTCTCCTAAAGGCTCTATTTTAATGTATTTATGATCATATTTATATTTTATATGTTGCTAATTGGTCTTGTATTACCTTGTGCAGGAACGTCATTTATCTTTGTCACAGGACTTTAATGCAATCTTAGGTAGCCTGTAAGGACTCTGGGAAGACACTTCAGTGGGAAAAAACAATGTTTTCAGAAAGGAACACATTAAACTTTTGTGTCACATTGCATTTCAAAAGCAAAGTCAAATAATGGGTAGTAGTCCTAGGTGGGTGTCTAATTATTTTTACTTCAAGAGTATGAACTGTTGTTACTCAGTACTTTTGTGTTTAAAAAGAAAGAGAATACATAATAAAAGAGCCGGTGACTCAGCATCTTCTTAATACTTTCAGATTTTCAAAACACTTTAAAATAGTTACTTAATAAATTATCAATCACCCATTATTTCTGAAGGGAAAGAAATCCCTTGATTTACAACTGAGTTGATCTTGGAACTGTTTCAGAAGACAAGCTAACAGAGACAGGGATGGAAACAAAATTTAGGAAAAGGGAAATAGAGACATATCTGCTTATATTCTCTAGTGCTTATTTTTTTAAAGGCCTGTTTATGAAACATCAATAATCTTAACATGGAATATAATATCCACATGGAAGATAAGTTATTATAAGAACTTCCTACATGATTTAGAGACTTGCATGCTTTTGACAGATATTTATTTGCTATTCTTTAGTTTCTTCATAAAATATTGAATATATGTCCTAGTCCAGGTGGTGCTAGTGGTAAAGAACCTGCCTACCAATGCAGAAGAATTAAGAGATGCAAGTTTGATCCCTGGGTAGGGAAGATCCCCTGGAGTGGGAAATGACAACCCACTCCAATAGTCTTGCCTGGAGAATACCATGGACAGAGGAGCCTGGTGGGCGACAGTCTATGGGATCACAAAGAGTCGGACATGAGTGAAGCTATTTAGCACACATGGATTTTTAAGGATAAACAGTTATGACAGTTTGAAACAAAAATCTGATCTATAACACTTTTTTTTTCCTCCAACTCCCTTAAATGTGAATAAATACTGAGAACAATGGGCAACTAAAAAGTAAATATGGACTTTTGAGAAATATGTGACTTTATAGTTACTTTTCATCTTGAGTCTCTGAGGCTATTGCCAAAGATTAGGGCCACTGAAGCCTAACAATCCACATCTTGTGAAGCACGGAAGTGCTCTGGATCCAAACAAATAAACTAAAGAGCAACACACATTGATACAAAAGCAAGCCAAACAGTGTTAGCAGAATGAGTCTTCATTCATTTAATGGATATTTATTGGACATCAGCTGTATGTTGTGGAGAAGGGAATGGCAGCCCACTCCAGTATTCTCGCCTGGAGAATATCATGGACAGAGGAGCCTGGTGGGCTATAATCTATAGGGTTGCAAGAGTCAGACACGATTTAGTGACTAATTCACCAACTGTATATTGAGCATTGGACTGCAAGTATATTTACATGACATGTATGGTATTTTAAAAAAGAGATCAATTTTTAAGTTAATGACCCAATCAGTTTATCTTAAATCTTTCAATTTAACAAAGAATATAAAATTTTAAAACACTAATAAAATATTAGTTTATAAAATTGCTTCCTTTTTTTTAAATTTTATTTTTAAACTTTACAATATTATATTAGTTTTGCCAAATATTGAAATGGACCCGCCACAGGTATACATGTGTTCCCCATCCTGAACCCTCCTCCCTCCTTCCTCCCCATACCATCCCTCTGGGTCGTCCCAGTGCACCAGCCCCAGGCATCCAGTATCGTATCGTGCATCGAACCTGGACTGGCAACTCGTTTCATAAAATTGCTTCCAAAATATATATGTGAGAATACCTTTACAAAGTAGAAAGGGAAGATCCAAATTTAGGAGTAAGATCATTGCAAAAGAACCCAGAGGAAAATGTTAAATCACAACTAGCTTTGCAGTGTTTACTCCACAGGGTTTTGATTGAAAGACTTCATAAGTATCCTGCTTTGTCAAATAATAATGAAGGGCCACGGGGGAAAAATTACCCAGCTTCGCCTTTTTTTGGACCAGATAGGATGTTTCATGCATTGTTATTTCTAATATGCACTAAATTGGGGGATGGCAAGATAAGGGAGAAGCTTAATTTTCTTTTCCTTTGTATAATATATAGTACAGTATATTTTTATATAGTATATTTTACATTATTTTAAAATATTGAAACATTCAGATATGTATACAGGTATTAATGATAATTGATAAGGCAATGCAAATATTCTGGAATCACTTGTTCTTTATGAAAGAAAAGCTAATTTAAGGCCTGAAAGATAAAACTAGCATATGAACTTACTAATTTTGAGAAAGCCTACTAATAATGCGAGTGCTTAGTACAACTAAAACAATTTCCCATTTGGTCTTCCCTCTTCTGTTGTAAGAAATCCCACATGGCTTGAATTGTTATCGGATTTCTATAATCTCCAGAATTCATTTGCTAAAACTTGCTTGCCTAAGCTTGCCTCTATTCTTTATGAACCTGGCATCATTCTTGAGCAACATTGATGTTCCAGATTTTATCATTGTTTGAGATGGAAAAGAGGCTTGCATTGTTTGTAAGTGAGCTTTCTCTCTTCATGTGAGTCTCTGTCTGTGTGTATAAAGGTTCCCTGGTAGCTCAGCTGGCAAAAAATCCATCTGCCATGCAAGAAGCCCTTTTTGATTCCAGGGTTGGGAAGACCCCTGGAGGAGAGATAGGCGACCCACCCCAGTATTCTTGGGCTCCCATGGCCGCTCAGATGTTAACGAATTGGGGGGACCTGCGCTGGATCCCTGGTTTGGGAAGATTCCCTGCAGTAGGGAGCGGCTACCCATCTAGTATTCTGCCTGGAGAATTCCATGAGCAAGAGGAGCCTGGCAGACTACCATATAGATAGATATAGACATAATCTTTATAATATATACAATCTTTAATATATATGTAATACATCTTATATGTATATGTGTGTATTTATATGCACACACACATACACAAACACACACACAAAACTTTGTCCAGCTTTCTGGTCTATATATTTATCTGGTTACAAAATGTAAATATGCATCTTTAATTTGAAAATTAGTGTATCTAACTCTCTAAAAAGAGTAGAAACTAGATCTCTTTGAATTATGTATAAGCTGAATAAATATATAAAATTCACCATTTTTTCAGTCTTTTTTAAATTTTTTTTCTTTCTTTCTTTTTTTTAATATATGAAGTATGACCATATTTTGTCGCTATTAGTTTAGAAGTCACATATTTATAAATTCTTCATATATTCATTTTGTGACCTGAGATCTGTTCTTCTAATGTTTTTTCCACAGTTTGTAGAATCTCAATTAAAATTTGTAGCTTATCTATCTCTAGCTTATGTTGTTAATTAAATTTAGATTCTCTGTGTTTTATTTCCATAGTTCATTTTTAACTATTTAAGGTTGTCATATTGAATCTAGAATTAAAGTAAAAATGCCTAGAAGGATTATCTCAATGTAAGAGACAACTAGTATTTTGAAATATTAGATAAATGAAGAGACTACTCTCAGTTCAGTTCAGTTCAGTCACTCAGTCGTGTCCGACTCTTTGCAACCCCTTGTACTGCAGCACGCCAGGCTTCCCTGTCCATCACCAACTCCCAGAGGTTACTCAAACTCATGTCTATTGCATCAGTGATGCCATCTAACCATCTCATCCTCTGTCGTCCCCTTCTCCTCCTGCCCTCAATCTTTCCCAGCATCAGGGTCTTTTCTAGTGAGTCAGTTCTTCACATCAGGTAGCCAAAATATTGGAGTTTCAGCTTCAGCATCAGTCCTTCCAATGAACACCCAGGACTGATCTCCTTTAGGATGGTCTGACTGGATCTCCTTGCAGTCCAAGGGACTCTCAAGAGTCTTCTCCAACACCACAGTTCAAAGGCACCAATTATTCAGTGCTCAGCCTCCTTTATAGTCCAACTCTCACATCCATACATGACTACTGGAAAAACCATAGCCTTGACTAGACAGACATTTGTTGGCAAAGTAATGTCTCTGCTTTTTAATATGCTGTCTAGGTTGGTCATAACTTTTCTTCCAAGGAGCAAACGTCTTTTTATTTCATGGCTGCACTTACCATCTGCAGTGATTGGAGCCCCCCAAAATAAAGTCTATCACTGTTTCCACTGTTTCCCCATCTATTTACCATGAAGTGATGGGACCAGATGCTCTGATCTTAGTTTTCTGAGTGTTATGTTTTAAGCCAACTTTTTTACTCTCCTCTTTCACTTTCGTAAAGAGGCTCTTTATTTCCTTGCTTTTGCCATAAAGGTGGTATCATCTGTGTGTCTGAGGTTATTGATATTTCTCCCAGCTATCTTGATTCCAGATTGTGCTTCCTCCAGCTCAGTGTTTCTCATGATACAGTCAGCATATAAATGAACAGGGTGACAATATACAGCCTTGATGCACTCCTTTTAAATTATTTTGTCCCAATTTTATTCTACCTAAAATAAAATCCTTAGCAGGCATATGTATAACTTCTGTTTTTGATTAAAGAAACCTGGCTGTGAATCCTAGGTACATAAAATATAATACCTCAACTAAGTGGTTTGAAAATAAATACATATAGATAGGCAAATATTATGCATCTAAGAAAAAATAATATAATAAGACAATTAATAACAAAGATATTTTCTGATTACTGGTTGACTAGAATATAAGTTACGTTTAGAAGAAACCTGAAAGGTAGTTGAGTACCCAGAGATAATTATCCTTAAGATATTTTTATATTTTCACTATAAGCCATTAGATTTATTTGTTTGATTAAATACTAAAAACTCTAATCCCCAGTTTCCTGGTCATTACATACTGTATCATTTTAGTAGAAAAAAGTAATACTGTAAAACAATGTGTAATGTTATTCTATGTTGGCTTGAGAACAGTTTTATTCCCCTGCATATCTTATCACATTTAGAAGAATATATGATAAAGGAAAGGAATAATTCCAAGTTTCTGGGACAAGATTTGGGGTCTGACACTTTTCGGGAATCACCTAAATTTGAATCTCTACTGTTGTTTCCATTATGCATTTAAGACAGAAATTACAGCTTACATATTTATTTGGTAAAAATTATTCCTTTTTGATCTGAGAGGTTTGATTTATTTAAAAGCAGATATTTTCATCTGTAAAATACAGGAGAATATTCTTCTACCAATTAAACTTTTTTCTATTTGTAAGAGGTAGACTCTTGTTTTTGTTTTCAGTTCTTAAGAAAAATAATTTTCATTGTTTCATTTACTAACCTGCATGAGCATCTGTTTTAATGAAATGTGGTATTTTTATTAGATTGAATAAGATTTTGAAAAAAATGTATTTAAAAATGTGATAATGGAAAAATTATTTCAGTAGAATAGTCTGCTTAAAAATATATTTATATTAATAATTTCTGCCCCTTCTTAAGCTATTTTATTTTTAGACATATTTTTCTTTGGAAGTAGCAATCTGTTTAAATATGTTGTTGATTGAATAATATTAGCTATTTCTTGAAATTTTCCATGGACAGTCTATTATATTGTTGTAAAAGCTGGAGTGATTTTTGAGAAGATAAATTATTTTCATTCCCTTGTTTAATATTTTTGGGGGGTGTGAGTGAAGGGGAGAAGGGAAGATAGGCAGGTACTGTTTAATGAACATATTTTACCAAAACTAAAAGGTTAATGGCACAGAAGCTGATCTCCAAAGCAATGTTTACTCTCATTTTCACTCTTCTCTTGTGTGATTTACAAAAAGCACTTGAGTTTCACAGGAGAAAAAGAGGTAGTTAATGAAGAAGGACAGAGGCCTCATTCTGTGAAATGAGCAAAGTTTGGTGCTCTGTTCGCTTATTTGAGCTCCTAGCAAGTTGAAGGAAGATAGTTATTCTATGTTTTGAGGAACTTCAGCTACCCCAGTGAATTCAATTAGAAAAAAAAAATCCCTAAAATATGTACATGTCTTTCATTTAAAATGTTTACATTTCTTTATGATGAAAATACTTAAGTTTTACTCCCTTGGCAATTTTGTTATACAGTACAATATTATCAACTGTAGTTTTCCCAAATTCTCCCTATTTCTACCACCTACCAGCCAGTGCAACATCTATTCCATGCTCTGTTTCTATGGTTTGTTTTTCTTCTTCTCTTTTTTTAAGATTCCACTTATAAGTGATTTCATGCAGTATTTATCATTCCTTGTCTGCCTTTCTGCACTTAGCATAATGTCCTTCAGGTTCATCCATGTTTTGCATTCCAGTCCCCTACAATGAAAAGGACATCTTTTTTGGCTGTTAATTCTAGAAGGTCTTGTAGGTCTTCATAGAACTGTTCAACTTCAGCTTCTTCAGCATTACTGGTTGGGGCATACACTTGAATTGCTGTGATATTGAATGGTTTGCCTTGGAAATGAACAGAGATCATTCTGTTCAATCATTTTGAGATTGCATCCAAGTACTGCATTTTGGACTCTTGTTGACTATGATGACTACTCCATTTCTTCTAAGGAATTCTTGCCCACAGTAGTAGATATAATGGTCATCCCATTCCAGTCCATTTTAGTTCACTGATTCCTAAAATGTCGATGTTCACTCTTGCCATCTCCTATTTGACCACTTCCAATTTGCACGCAGCCACCATTCTAGCCAGAAGTTTAGTGAACATCAATCTTCTTACATAGATTTAAAAGGAAAAAAAAATAAAATATTTTCCTTGTGATGAGAATTCTTAGGATTTATTAATACTTTCCTAACAACTTTCACATATAACATATAGCACTGTGAAGTATATTTATTTTGTTGTACATTATGTCCCTAGTACTTATTCATCTAAAAAGTGGAAGCTGTGCATTTCACTCCTTTCATGCAATTTCCCCTCTCCCTACCTATTGCCTGCAGTAACTAGAAATCTGATCTATTGTTCTGAGCTTGTTTTTGAAGTATAATGGGCACAAAATACTATGTTATCCCTGGTACACGGCAGAGTGATTCAATATTTCTATTCATTTCAAAATGACCACCACTCCAACTCTAGTTACCATCTGTCCCCATACAGAGATATGTTACTGTTGACTATATTATCCACACTCTGATTCTTATCCCCCTGACTCATTTACTTTGTAACTCAGAGTTTGTACCTCTTAATCTACATCACTTACTTGTTACCCTTTTTCTTTCTTGTTCTCTATATCTAGGTCTGTTTCTGTTTGGTTATGTTTGTTCATTTCTTTTATTTTTTTTATATTCCTCATAAAATATAAGTGAAATCATATGATATTTATCTTTCTCTCTGGTTTATTTCACTTGGCATTGCAGCCTCCGGGTTCATCACTGTTGCAAATGGCAGAGCCCTATTGGTTTCATGGCTAAGTAATATTTGTAATATGGCTAAGCAGTATCACTAAGTGTGTGTGTATACACACTCCCCACATCTTTATCCTTCCATCTATCAGTGAACTCTTAGATTGCTTACATATCTTTGCTACTGTAAGTAATGTTGTGATTTACAAAGGGATGCATATACCTTTCCAAATTAGTGTTTTTGTTTTTTCAGATATATATCCAGGAGTGGAATTGATGGGTTGCATGGTATTTTTAACTTTTTTTTTAACTTTTTTTAACTTCTATTTTTAACTTTCTGAAGAAACTCCATGCTGTTTCCCATAGTGGTTGAACCCATTACCACCAACAGTGTAGGAGAGTTCCCTTTTGCTCACATCTGTGCTAGCACGTGGTATGTCTTGTCTTCTGGACAATAGCAATTCTGACAGGTGTGCAATAATACCTTATTGTGGCTTTGATGTGTATTTCCTTCATGCTTAGTGATGTTGAGTATTTTTTCATGTCTGTTGGCCAGCTGTATATCTTCTATGGAAAAATTTCTATTCAGCTCCTATGACTATTTTATAATTGGGTTGTTTTTCTTTTTGATGTTACATTGTATGTGTTCATTGTATATTTTAGATACTAACCTTTGACTGGATAAACCATTTGCAAATATCTTTCTTCAGTAAGTAGGCAGCATTTTCATTTTTTTTGATAATTTCCTTCACTGTGCAAAAGCTTTTAATTTGATGTAATCTCATTTACTTATTTTTAGAGTTGCTTGCCTTGCCTGAGGAGACATATCCAGAAAAATATTGCTGAGATCTGTAACATTGCACCTATGTTTTCTTCTAAGAAGTTTTGTGGTTTCAGGTCTTTCATTTAAGTCATTGGTTCATTTTGATCTGATTTTTAATTATCCATATTTTATATGCACCTGTCCAATTTCTCCAACATCATTTGTTCAAGAGGCTAACATTTCCCCCATTGTATGTTGTTCACTTCTTCACCATTAATCAATTGACCATGTAAGTATAAGCTCATTTCTGGGTTCTCTTTTCTGTTTCCCTGATCTGTGTTTGTTTTTGAGGCAGTACCATATTACTTTGGCTATTGTAGCTTTGTAGTATATTTTGAAATGAGGATACATAAAAAATCCAGATTTGTTCTTTTTTTTTTCTCAAGGTTATTTGGCAGTTTGAGTCTTTTGTGTCTCCATACAAATTTTAGAATTGTTAGTTCTAGTTCTGTGAAAAAACTTCACTGGTATTTTGATAGGTGTTGAATCTGTAGATTGTTTTGGATAGTATGGTCATTTTAACAGTATTAATTCTTCCAATCCATGAGCACAATGCATATTTCCATTTATTTTTGTTGTCCTCAATTTCTTTTATCAGTGTCTTAAAATTTTCTGAGTGCAGATCTTTTACCAACTTAGTTACTTTATTATGTGATTTTAAATAGGATTGTCTTCTTAAATTTTCTTTTAAATAATATGTCATTAGTGTATAGAAATGCAAGGTATTTTGTATATTAATTTTGTATCCTGTGATATTACAAATTCATTGGTGAGTTCTAATAATTTTGAGTGGCCTTTTTATAATTTGCTAGATATGATATAATATCATATACAAATAATGGCAGTTTTACTTCTTCCTTTCTAACTTGCATTCCTTTTTTCTTATCTGATTGCTGTGGCTACAACTCCTACTACTATGTTGAATAAGACTGGTGAAAGTGAGCCCAGTTGTCTTGTTCTTATTTTAGAAGAAATGCTTTCAGTTTTTCACTATTAAATGTAATGTTGTGGTGGGCTTGTCCTGTATGTTCTTTGTTATGTTGGTTATGTTCCTTTTGTACTCAGTTTGTGGGGCAAAAAATTTTTAATATGCATTAATCATAAATTTTGTCAAAAGTTTTTACTACAACTATTCAGAGGATCGTATGTATGTGGTTTGTCACATTGACTTTGTTTTTCCACTGAACAATACCTGAATCTTTCAGATTAAATCACATTTTATCATGGTATATGGTCCTTTTAATGTACTGCTGGATTTGAATTGCTAATATTTTGTTATGGATAATTGTTTCTCTGTTCATTAATAATTTGCCCCATAGTTTTCTTCTTTCATGGCCACTTTCTCCAGTTGAGAATCTGGGTGATGCTGGATTCATGGGATGAGTTTGGAAGTGATGCTTCCTGTACTGTTTTTTGAATAACTTGAGAATGATAGACATAACTACTCTTTAGACATTTTGTAGAATTCACCAGGGATACAATTGCTTCTGAACTTCTGTTTGTTGGGAGATTCTTTTCTTTATTATCCAAATTCATTACAGGTAATTGGCCTGTTCCTATTTTCTATTTTTTCCTGATTCATTGTAAGCGATTGTACATTTCTAGGAATTTGTCCAATTCTTCTAGGTTGTCCAGTGTATTGACATATGGTTCTTGTAATAATCTCTTATAAGCCACTTCTGTGGCATCAGATTTGATTTCTTTTTATTTCATTTGAACCCTCTGTCTTTCACTTGATGAGTCTGGCTAATGGTTTATCAGTTGTTGAGTTTTTAAAGAGTTGGCTTTTCATTTCAGTGATATTTTCTATTTTTGTAGCCTCCATGTCAATTATTCCTATTCTGATTCCTGCTGTTCACCTGAGTTGTTTGTTCTAGGGGTTCCCTTTTATGAGTTATGTGAGCCTTTGTTTTGGCGGGAACAACTACTGAAGGAGTGCTGGAGGTGTGACTTTGCCTGACCCAGTTGACTGCCAGGCCTTGTCTAATGCAGAAACTGCCGGGTGCAAGTAGGGGAAAGCCATGTCCAGGACTGATAACGTAGAAATAGGATTCCAAAAGGGCGTTTGCCAGCACCAGTGTCCTCATGGTACATTGAGCTCCCACATATGGCTGTCACCAGCGTCTTTGTCCCCAGAGTGACTCTAATTTCCCCCTGCCTCTCTAGGAAGCTCTCAAGATCAGCAGGAGTGTCTGACCCAGGCTCTTTCAAATTATTGCTTCTGTCCTGCATATTAGAGTGTGTGAGAATTTGTGTGCACCCTTTAAGAGCGGAGTCTCCAACCTCTGGTTGTACTGAATGCAAATCCCACTGAATATTTCCCTTCATTCCATAGGTTGTCTTTAATGTTATTAATGATTTTCTTCACTGTGTAGAAGCGTTTTAATTTGATAATATATGTGTTTATAATTTCATGTGTTGAGTTTTCTTCATGGGAAATGCAAAAAATCATTGCCAAGAAGGTCACAGAACTTACTCTGCATATTTCTTTTGAGGGGTTTTATATTTATGGTTTTGGGCTTCCCTTGTGGCTAAGCTGGTAAAGAATCTGCCTGCAATGTGGGAGACCTGGTTTTGATCCCTGGGGTGGGAAGATCCCCTGGAGAGGAAAAAAGCTACCCATTCCAGTATTCTAGCCTTGAGACTCCAATGGACTGTATAGTCCATAGGTTGCAAAGAGTTGGACACGCCTGAGCGACTTTCACTATTTATGGCTTTATGTCTTACATTCAGGGACCTTCCCAGTGGCTCAATGGTTAAAGAATCCTCCTGCAATGCAGAAACTACAGGAGACATGGGCTTAATCCCTGGGTCGGGAAGATCCCCTGCAGGAGAGCATAGCAACCCACTCCAGTATTCCTGCCTGGAGAATCCCATGGACAGAGGACCCTGTCAGGCTACCGTCCATTGGGTTGCTAAGAGTCAGACACAAATGAAGCAATTTAGCAGGCATGCACTCATGTCTTACAATCAAGCCTTTAATCCATATTGAGTTCATTTTCACATGTAAGATAGGAAACCAACTTAGTTCTTTGCATATGGTTATCTAGTTTTCCCAGCACCATTTAATAAAGAGGCTATCTTTCCCCCATTATATGCTTTTGCCTCCTTTGTCTAAAACTAATTGAATATATTTTCATAGATGAATGTCTAGGCTCTCTATTCTATCCCACTGCTTTGTTATACATAACTATTTAATGTCAGTGCCTTACTGTTTTGCTTATTACTGCTCTGTAATACTGTTTGAAATCAAGAAATGTGATGCCACCAGCTTTTTTCTTCTTTCTCGGGATTGCTTTTGGTATTCAAGGTTCTCTGTAGTTCATATTAATTTTAGAATTACTTACTCTGTGGAAAATGAGTTTGGAATTTTGGCAGAAATTATATCTCACCTGCAGATCATTTTGGGTAGTATGGACTTTTAACAGTATTAATTCTTACAACCTCCTGAACATAAGATACATTTCCATTTGTATGTATTTTGTTCAGTTACACTCATCAGTATTTTATAGCTTTCAGTGCATAGATCTTTAACCTCCTTGATTAAATTTATTGCTAAGTATTTATTTTTTGAAATTATTATAAATAAGATTGCTTTTACAATTTCAGTTTTAGATGGTTTATTGTTAGTGACTAGAAACACAACTGATTTTTATAAGGTGACTTTGTATACTGCAACTTTACTGAATTCATTTATTAGTTCTAACAGGCTTTTGGTGTAGTCTAGTTTTCAATATAATAAATCATGTCATATGCAAAAAAATTTGCTTTTCATTCCTATTTGGCCTTTTTTTTTTTTTCTTGCCTATATGCTTGACTAGATCTTTCAGTACTATGCTGATTAAAAGTTGTAAGAGTGGACATCCTTGCCTTGTCTTGAGTTTATAAAAAAAAGTGTTTATCTTTTCACTGTTGTATGTGCTGTTAGCTCTAGGCTTATCATATATGTTCTTTACTACATTGAACTTTGTTCCCTCTGTACTCAAAGATTTTTTTTTATCACAAAAGGATATTGAAAAGGAAAAGTTTTTTTTTTTTTTTTCTGCACTTAGTTAGATTATATGATTATTTTCCTACATTTTGTTAAAGTGGTATGTCACCATTATTGATTTGTGGGTTGTGAACCATCTTTGTTTCCCTGAAACAAACTCCACTTGATCATGGTGTATGATCATTTTAATTCCTTGTTTATTTTGCTTGCTAATATCTTGTTGAAGAATTTTGCATCAGTGTCCATCTAGGATATTGGACTGTAATCTTGTCTTGTATGGTCCTTGGCTGGCTTTAGCATTAGTATAATGTTGGCCTCATGAAACAAGTTTGGAAGTGTTCCCACTTCTATTTCTTCTACTTTTCTGGAAATCTGTGGGGAGGATTGATATCAGTTTTTTAAATATTCAGTAGTATTCACTAGTGAGTCCATCTGATCCTGTGCTCTTCTTTGTTGGGAAGTTTTGTTTACTGATTCAATCTCTCTACTTGTCATTGTTCTTTTCAAATTTTCTATTTCTTTATCATTAAGTCTCATTAGCTGTACATTTCAAAGAATTCATCCAGTTCTTCTAGGTTATCCAATCTTGAGGCAAGTAATTGTCCATAGTTTCCTTTAGGAACCTTGGTATTTTGTAGTTTTCTTATAATGTCCTCTTTCATTTATAATTTTATTAATTTGAGTCTTCTCTTCCCTCACCCCCTGGTAAATCTAGATAAAGTTTTCCCTATTAAAATTATCTTTTAGAGGGGGGATAAAAAAAAAAAAAAACACCTCTTAGGTTTGTGAACCTTTTCTGTTGATTTTCTCGTTTCCATTTCATTTCATTTTGCATTTGATCTTTGTTATTCCCTTCTCATTTATTTTGGGTCTAGAATGCCTTCTAATTTTTTTTTAAATTTTACTTACGTATTTATTTTGGCTGGGCTGGGTCTTGGTTGCTATGTGGGCCCCTCTCTAGCCATGGTGGGTGGGCCTCTCATTGCTGTGACTTCTCTTGTTGCCGAGCACAGGCTCCAGGGTGCTGAGGCTTCCGAGGTTGTGGCTCCTGGGCTCTAGAGCACAGGATCAATAGTTGGGGCACACCAGCTTAGTTGCTCCACAGCATGTGGGATCTTCCTAGATCAGGGATCAAACCCATGGCTCCTGCACTGAGCCCAAGAGAAGCCCATCTTTCTTGTTTTGTAAACAAGCTGTTTATTGTGATCTTTCCTTTTCCTTTCCTCTCAGAGCTATTGTATACCTTTGCTGCATAAAATATTTTTTGGTATGTTGAGTTTCCAATTTAATTTGTCTAATGGTATTTTTAGATTTTTGTTTTCTTTGACCTATTAGTTGTTCAGGAACATGCCATTTAAGTTACACACTTTGTGAATTTTCTGTTTGCCTTCTTGTATTTGATTTCTAGTTTCATACTATGAACATGTGGGCAGAAATGTGTCTGATATGATTTCAGTGTTTTTAAATTTTATAACTTATTTTGTGACCTAACATATCATCCTGCTCCAGCTATACTTAAATATTTTTTTCGTTTTCTGCTGCTATTGGATGGAATATTTATCTGGTCCAAAGTATGGTGACACTTTAGACCAGTATAAACAGGTAGTCTGAACACCCAAAGATTATTGTTGATTAAAGGAAACCAGATAACCTAAGTTAAGGCATTTAGTGGTTTTCTGTGTACGGGAGATGAAAGAGTCTGGCTCACTGAAATATTTCTTTTCATATGCACCTCAGCTATCTGGGCTAGTGTCCTGTGTTTTCACATCCTGGGCTTCCTTTCCTCAGGGCTCGGGAGAGTGGATGCCCTCTGATGGCTGCTGAAAAGCAGGCATTCTTCTCCTTCCTGAGCTCCCTCAGAACTCACCAGCTCCCATTGGTGGGCTGCAGTCACTAATAATTGTGACCTCCTTGTTTACTTATATGGCAGGAGCATTCCATTTCACAATGTAAATCGCTTAATCCCCAATTCATTAAGGTTAGTTTCTGCAGATTTATTTCGTGCCTTGTAGTCCCCAGTTCCTTCATTTTCCATGACTCCTGTTTCTGTGCATTAGATAAAGCAGCCACCATTCTCAGCCTTGACACTGGGATCTTACAGGAAATAGTCCTTGTTAGTTGACTCAGTTCAAACTCCTAGTTGTTTCTCAAATCTTTTGATTTTCCAAGCATCCTTTTTCGTAGTAACGCCTAGTAGTTGAACTGTGCCAAGATCTGCTAGTGGTCCAAAGGGGAATGCTGTAGTCAGCACCTAGATGCAGACAGATCAGAAATTTTATCATTAAGCTTGGAAAATAAGCCCTTTCTAGGGAGAAACTGGAATATGGGAGTTTCGCCTGCTCCTTCAGTGCTAATTCCTGGTATATACCTATGCGGGTTGCTTTGTATCTGCTAACAACTGCTTCTTTGTTTGATAACGTCCCACAGGACTTGTGAATGTAAGCCTCCTTGCCTTTCAGAGCTAAGTGATTTTGAAGTTGCAGCCTTGGTTGCCAACTGTAAAGGCTGGGGTACTGTTTCAGGAAAACACATATGCAGAGAAAGCTGATCAATAACAGAAATAAACGGGGGGTAAAGGAAGCCCATTTGAACATTGGCCAATGTGTATTAAGTAAGAGGGGAAACTATAAAACAAAATATGTGGCTCACTTCCACACATATACAAATAACATGTTGTTATTTTTCAAGTTGGCAAAATAAAAACTTTAAAGCTTTTATATATATATTTTTTTTTTTTCCTGTATATATATATATACAGGAAAATGTGCACTGATTATATGCAGTACTATGCCATTTTGTATGAGGAACTTGAGCATCCTCAAAGTTTAGTTTCTAAGAGGGTCCTGGGACCAATCCATCATAGATATCAGAGACCCTGTATCTCATACAGTATTCTTTGGTTACAGTTGCTCTGCTCACCTCAGGACAGGTCAATGAATCCTAGAAATGAGATGTTGAGGCAAGGAATATGACTTTATTGGTAAAGCCAGCAGACCGAGAAGACGGCAGACTGATGTCTCTAAATAACCATCTTGTCAGTGTCTGGATGCCAGATTCTTTTATAGAACGCAGAGGTGGAGGGAGGCGAAGAACTAAAGTCAAAGGTAGAATAAAGAGAGAGAGGCAGTGAGGAAATAAAGTAAAAGGGACCATCAGTCTTGCAAAACATCTCCATCTCTGGGAATGGCCAGTGTTTAGAAGGGACGTTAATCTCTTTTCATAGATGAGCAGGGTCAGACTATCTCCCTGTGAACTGAAAAAACACATGTTAGTCTAACAGTCAGGCAGAGGAGCAGAGTCCTCTGAGACAGGCAATTATGTATAATTGTAACAACAGCAACAAAAGCAAATCAAAGAAACAGTTCCAGCATGGAGTCAGAATTGGTTCTTCTCTGCAGCATAGTCACCATACTGTGCATTCGATTTTCTAAACTTGTCTTGCATAATGACATTTTTTGCTCTATGATCAGTATCTCTCCATTTTCCCTACCCCTTAACCCCTAACAACTACCATTCAATTCTGTGCTTCTGTGAGTTTGACTTATTTAGATTTCACATTTAAGTGAGATAGTACAGTATTTGTCTTTCTGTGTCTGACACATTTCACCTAGCATAATGTTCTCCCAGGCTTCCCAGATGGTGTTAGTGGTAAAGAACCCATCTGCCAATGCGGGAGACACAAGAGACATGGGTTTGATCCCTTTGAGAAGATCCCCTGGAGGAGGGCATGGCGACCCACTCCAGTATTCTTGCCTGGAGAATCCCACGGACAGAGGAACCTGGTGGGCTACAGTCCATGGGGTCGCGAAGAGTCAGACACGACTGAAGTGACTTAGCCCTTACGCACAATGTCCTCCCAGTTCACTCCTGAAGCAGTGCTTCCCAATCTCTTTTACATTATAGCACAGGAACATGAAAAATAGTACTTTTGTTGCACACTCAGTAAACTGGAGGAAATATGAGCCCATGTATATAGGGCATAGTACAAAATATATTATGAAATTATTACTAAATTATAGCATATTAAAAAGTAAAATTGAGGAATATTTAAAATATATTTTAATGAATTTGTGTAAAGCTTTCAAATAAAATATTCCAAAGGGGGGAAAAGGGGTTAGGGTTCTAGATGTGTGGACAAGCTTTTTCCAGGGAGACACTAGTGGCTTGGTTTTATTGTCATATGAGCCAAAGAGAGAAGGCAGAGGAAGTGCCCATCAGCTCTCTAGGATGCTGGAGAGGATCAGACAGCTTTTGGAAGCTGGACCCTCAGGCCACAATTTATAAAGCATGCGGTCAAACCCCTTTCAGGAAAATAAAAAGGTGCGGAGAGTGGCGATTTGTGTCTGCTCACTCTGGCCTAAGCACAAGTAGGAATTGCCATGGTGAGTACTTACGTGTCCATTAAGAGCTGCTTCTGTGGGGCTCAGAATATAAGGCCTGTTGGCTTTTAGAGCCTGATGGTTTGGGTGACCCATTTCTCGGGTGGGATTCTTAAAACTTCAGGTGCTGGATGTATGGCCCAAACCCTTCAATCCTCTGAGGTCAGCTGGAGTTGGAGCTCCCCTCCTGATTTAATGGTGTTGTGCCAGGGTTAACGTTTATGGCAAGAGAGTGTTTCAGCCTTTCCCACCCATTTCATTGTGGATATTTTCTCTTTTGCTCAGTGTCAGGGAGGCACTCAGCTGTTTTCCAGGCTTTCTCTCAGAAGGAACTGCTCTGTTTGTAGCTGTATATCCACGGGAAGGGGAAGTTCAGTAGATTCAGTATATGCATTCAGTATATCCACATTCAGTATATCCATGGGAAGAGGGGAGTTCAGAAGCCTCGTTTGTATCATCTGGTCCTGACATCAGAATCTTTATTTGCTTATTGCTTGACATCTGTTGGTTGTCATGACGGAACATTTATAAGTAAACCTGCTTCCATGTATTCATGGAGTAACTAACCACTTACAGCATGTAGTGTATACAGCCACCTCTGTGTTGGGCATTGGGGATTGGGAAATACTAAAACAAGGTCCTGGACCTCAAGTATTTATTAGGAGCTAAAATACATAGGTTTGCAGTGTGTTATGTTCATGCTGCAGTAGGACAGTGCCTTCTAAGCGTGCACAAAGATGACCTCCTTAACTGTGACGAGGGGTAGGAGATACTGCAGAAGTCTGTATGGAGAAAAGAACATCTGGCCTTACTTGGGAAATGCACTCAGTGAATGCTAAGGAATTATAGACAACATTGTACACATCAGAGAATGCAGAAAAGGATGAAACACACAGAGAACAGAAATCTGTCAAGACTGGAGCATTCCATGTGTACTGGGGAGTGAAGGGGAATGGACAGACAAGGTAGGGGTCCTATTGACCTCTGTGTTGTCCTGAAGGGTCCCTTTAGCACTTTAGCACACAGGCGATGTGGGATTATGAAAGTCCTTTAACATTGGCAATGGCACCCTTTCCTAGCCCCAGTTCAGTAAAAGCAGCAGACTTTCCTGATCGCCAAATCAATTCACAGGTGCTGTCATGAGAGCGGATTCACTTTTCTCCCTGTCTCCTCATTTTAAGAGTCAGGCCTTGTTGGAATAATAGGAAATAGAGGAGGCAAAACTAGCTTTATTTTTCTCAGTGATTTACACCGAGCTAGGACAGGGTAAGTGGCAGAAACAAGCCTGGAGTCTGCATACCTCCTCAAATATGCACGCTTCAATGTACATTTCTATAGGGCAGCAAATGATTATCTCTTTTGATTACACTCATGTTCCCATATAATGTTTCTCACTCATAAAATAATCTTTAAATCAGATTCAGGCATACTGATGTGTTAGTGAGAATAGTCATTTTAGGGAAGGCAAAACTCTTCATGTAAATCAAGGAAATAAGACCAGTTGCTACTCATGATTGTGATTTACATGAAAGGGAATTGTTGAAGACAGGTAGGACCAGGCATCATTGGGAACCATATAGATAAAGGTCAAGGAAAAAAAAAATGTTGAAGGGACTTGTAAGGAGGAGAAAGACACTAGATTCCTCAGACACAGGTAGACTAGAAGAAGAATATCTATGAAGTTTGGTGTTGGATGTTAATATTTTACCATTTTTGAACATTTACTTAATATTTTAAATGTTAATATTTTCTAAATAAGCATTTGTCTCCTGTATGGAAAATTTAGATAGTATATTATAGGAGCATAAAAATCATCTTACCATCCATAGAAAACCTTGTGGATATTTTATAAAATGTAAATCTTCTCTCTAATCCTCTATTTTAAAGCTCTTTTCTATATTTAATATTTAAAAAAAAGTAAACCCTGTACATTTTATAAGAGCAGGTCTGCTTTTTCCAGTTCCTGCCTATCAATGGTAATGCCTAAGCCATGGTAGAGACCCTTGGCTGAACTCTGAGAAAGAAAGTTCTGGAACGTTCACATAATCACTGATGAAAATGCATTTCCTGTATATATGAAGCAGTGGACCAGGATGTACCAGGCTCTGAGCATTGTTGAAAATATACATTAAGATTCATGATAGGCAACCAGTACCTGGTTTGGTGTTCACGTGTAGCTGTGTTCTCAGGCCTCTTTTAGAAACTCTGCCCCTTAAGAGCCAAGGGGGCTTCCCCAGTGGAACGATTTACAACTGGAGGGACAAGTGAATCCATGTGAAACATGTGAAGAAAAAGCTTGTGCCTATGCTCTCAAACCTTCAACTAATATGCATGTATTATGAACTGAATCATGTCCCTCACAATTTATATGTTAAAATCCTAACCCTCAGTACCCTAGACTGTGGCTGCGCTTGAAGATGTGTGTGTGTGTGTGTGTGTGTGTGAGTCGCTCAGTCATGTCCAATTCTTTGTGACCCCATAGACTGTACCCCACCAGGCTCCTCTGTTCATGAAATGCTCCAGACAAGCCTTTAAAGGTGTAACTAACATTAATTAAGGTTATGGGAATGAATCCTAAACCAGCAAGGCCAATGTAAGGACATAAGAGGTAAAACAGACACTGGGGTGTGTGCACACAGCAAAAATAGCTCCATGAAGGCATCTGGAGATTATAGCTGTTGGCAAGGCAATGAAAGAGACTAGGGAAAACAAACTTTGGCTGCACTTTGATCTTGAACTTCCTACTTCCAGAGCTGTGAGAAAATAAATTCTATTGTTTAAGTCACCTAGTTTACAGCATTTTGTTATGGCAGTCGTAGCAAGGTAATACAATATTATTCTTGCTGCTGCTTCACTGTATCCTTTGTAATGAACGTTTCATAACCTGTTCAGTTGTCTGAGTCATTCAAGTGAGCCGCTTTAACTAGTGGGAGTCATGGGGTCCTACACAGTATATTTTTCACTATTTTTTGTTTTAAACATTTGGTACTTTATGTATCAATATATTTTCATTACCTTCCATCATGTGCCTAGGCCAAAGTACATTTAGCCCTTTTTCTGTTTGTGAAATGTAAAATTTTATCCAATATTTTACCATGATAAAGGACAAACTGATAAAGAGTTTTAAAATGCTACTATCACTTCACATCTCTCATTATGTTCTTAAGATATGGTTCTAGATGTGTTTTACTATGGATCAAAGAATACACATATATTAAGGATCTTGGAACACAGAGATTCTTGTCTATTGTTAATTAACAGGTGCATTAGTGATAAATGGGCTTCTCTTGTGTCTCAGCTGCTGCAGAATTAGCCTGCAGTGTGGGAGACCTGGGTTCCATCCCTGAGTTAGGAAGATTCCCTGGAGAAGGTAAAGGCTATCTACTCCAGTATTCTGGTGTGAAGAATTCCATGGACCGTATAGTCCATGGGGTCACAAAGAGTCAGACATGACTGAATCACTTTCACTGTTAGTAATAAATGATCATATTGCGTGCTATAGCATTGGCTATAGAACGTTCAGTTAGCATTGGCTGCTAACCAGATCGGACCCTTATTTTTTAACCAGCGAGTATTTAATAGTACCAATTTTTCAATAACCAAATGTTTGTTCATTGATTTATCATATTTTTCTATCATTTTTATTTGGTCTCATTTAAAAATCTTTAATTTTGCTTTATGGTAGGTAACTTTTTTAAGCTAAAATATGTATATTTTATTGGAAAATAATGTTTTGAATGCATAAATATATTACAGTTTTGCTAATTTTCATTCCATAAATTTGCATTGCCAGGTATTGAACATACAATGTTTTCCTTAATGTCCTTTTCCCTCAACTCCTTCCTTAGTTTTCAGTGTGATTATTTTTCCCTTAATGAAACATTAGATTAGAGTGATGGAGTGGGAAAACTGGATACCTTCTTTGCTGTTCCTTGATTTTAAATTCCACTTAATAAATCTGAAGCTTTTCAAAATTCCTCTGCATCTACGAATCACATTTTGTTGTAGTCGTATGCTTTTCTCCCATCTTTTGCTTTCTAGGAACTCTCAATTAATATTTATCAATTTACAGATAAATATACTCTATAAATACTTAGATTAACTTTACTCAGATAAATAAATGAATATATATATATATATAGATAGATATATATTGAGACTTGGACAAAAGACAGCAGAAGACTTGTGTAATATGTGGTGAAAATAGTCTTTAATTAAATATTTAGCTCCCATTTTAGGTTCTGCATTTACATAATGAAACATTCCTTATATATAAAAAATATTCCTGATTTTTAACAGAAAGCACACATGGAAAAGTTTGTCACTTTTTAAAAATCAACATCCTTATAATTAAAAATTATTAAAAAGAAAAATGTGTAGAAACAAGGAAACATTTATTATTTTAGTGATTACCGCTTTGTAACTAAACTCATTAAAATGTTTCGTTCCCACTTTTAATTTATGATTGTTTATGAATGTAGATTTAGTGAGCCTTTGTTGTGTGTAAAATGTACCATGTGTTTCTCCTGTAATGAGAAGCTCCTATGTAAATATTTTAAAATACAAAATTCCATCTTCAGAGTACTGTCAAGATCATTTGACCTGGATACAACAAGTGTCTAAATGAAAGCCTCAGTTTTTTTGGCAGAATAATAAATATAATGGAACCAAAAATATAAACATTGTAGTACAAAAGTTAAATTAATATTGTTAGGTCATAAATATGTCATGTTAGGTCATGGATAGGTCATGTTAGGTCATGGATATGTATCTTCAAATCTTTCTTGTGGGTATGTGAAACAAGGAAAATCAATTTTTAAAAAATGAATCAAGACAACCAAATTAAAAATATCAGAAATGAATTCTTGGCTTCCATTAAATTAATTCTCTTTTTTTTTAAAATCTGCATAGCAAATAGAAAATAGAAACTTAGTTCCTATTGCACATTTAAATCATTAGGCTTTATGGCAAAATTTATAAAATTTTATTTAAAAAATCTATTTGTTTTTAGGATTCAGTCTTACTTTATTGAGAACTACTAACATTGAATTACTAAAGTGAAACCAATAATAAAAGTCCATCTAAATTAGAAGAATAATAAATCAAAGAAAGTCGTTGTTTACTTCTAAAACTTAGATTTTTATATTTTTGAGTTTTGGATGACTAGTCAACTTATGAAGTATTGTTATTTTTCTTTTATCCTTTCTGGTCATATATCTAAACTGTAGCATTTTCTACATTTTGCCATGATAGGTGTTTAACAGACTGGGAATAATTTAAGGGTATTATAGAAGGATATTGTAGAAGGATATTTTATTTTCTGTATGTAAGAGTAAATGCTTTAATAAATGGGAAGGCTCTTATACTTCCAGCTAAAAGTTTTTTAGATTATTTCAATAACTTCTGAATTTAAAGTAAACTCTGGGTTGTGGTAGTAAATTTGATTTTTCCCAATTATTCTTCCTATGAATTTATTAAACAAATAATTATTTTCCATGATATTTGAAGCAATCCTTTAGATCCTAAATATAAAAAGGAGAGTTAAAGACACAATCTTCACACTTGGAGGAATATCATTGCCGGTGAAGGTTGAGTCATTGCCTTCTTCATGTATAATATTTGTCAACTTCCACTTATGAGCCATATTTTTATCTTTCTCTCTCTCAGTTTTATTCACACAAATATCCTAGTTGGCAAAATTTCATAAAATAATATGAAACTAGATTTTAAAAGAAATGTAGGCAACATTTGCAATGAAAAGTATAATTACATAACTCTGAAACCATTTATATTGATTATGCTGGTTGCAGAGACATTATTTTGCCAACAAAGGTCCGTCTAGTCAAGGCTATGGTTTTTCCTGTGGTCATGTATGGATGTTAGAGTTGGACTGTAGAGAAGGCTGAGCACCAAAGAATTGATGCTTTTGAACTGTGGTGTTGGAGAAGAATCTTGAGAGTGCCTTAGACTACAGTCCATTCTGAAGGAGATCAGCCCTGGGATTTCTTTGGAAGGAATGATGCTGAAGCGGAAACTCCAGTACTTTGGCCACCTCATGAGAAGAGTTGACTCATTGGAAACGAGTCTTATGCTGGGAGGGACTGGGGGCAGGAGGAGAAGGGGACAACAGAGGATGAGATGGCTGGATGGCATCACCGACTCGATGGATGTGAGTCTGAGTGAACTCCGGGAGTTGGTGATGGACAGGGAGGCCTGGTGTGCTGCAATTCATGGGGTCACAAAGAGTCGGACACGACTGAGCAACTGAACTGAACTGGACTGATGCAGGTCCATTATTACTCAACCAATTGCTGTTTATTGGCACCTTATATCTTTGAGAGAGAAAATCTCTGCAACATTAATGAGTTTAAGAAGTTGAATTTTTGGCATTTTGCCTACAGTTGACTAAGTATCAGTGGTTGTGATCATGATCATTTTACACATTTAAGAAAAGTTAATGCAGAACAAATTTTCACATTTTTTTTTTTGCTCAGGGAAATATTTGGCAGACGATGAGAAGAATGTATAAATGAGAAATCAAGTATAAAGCTGAATACTTCCAAAGACTAGGTCATTAGAGCCAAAATAAAATTAAAAGAAGAAAGATGCAGTAACTTAATGTCCTTGGAGAAAATAGCCACCTTCTGCTGTTACTGTGTTCGTGCTTCTAAATATATGTATTAGTTGCACAAACTCATTGAGTGATATTATCCAGGGATTATCTACTTTTCAAGACTGTGGCAAAAATTGGTAATGTGTGTTCATGTGTATCTGTATACTCTTGATGTGAGGGTATCAAAGATATCTTGATATGTATTTGAACTCACTGCACTTATATGAGTTAGATGCTTTTCTACCATTGCAAATGGTAGAAACCATAAATTGCAAATAGAGTCTCACAACCTCGAGTGTCTGTTTGCCTCAAGACTCCCTGAAGAGCCGGCTCCTGTGTCTACTGAGGAAGGCATCAGGTGGATGCACCAGGTGGGGCCCTCAGAGGGACACTCGGCTTTGGGGAGGCAGCTCTGGAAGCCTAGGTGTGTAGCTCTCGGCCAGGAAGCCTTGAACTTGGGCCTGCTTTATCAAGACACATGCTCTCTCCCCAGGAGAACCTCCTCCTGCAATGCTCTCCAGGTCTGCCCATGGGAGCCATCAGGCTGGTCCCCCGCAGAGCAGGGATCGAGTGCCTGCTCCTGGGTGGCCTTGGAGCCATGTGCAGAGCTGGCTGGCCCAGGTATGTGTCTGCTTCTGTAGCCAAGAGTGTCATGAGCAGGAGTCTGCTTAGGAAAGAGCTCTGTGGTTTCAGAGGACTTCCCAAATGGTGATAGTGGTAAAGAGTCCACCTGCCAATGCAGGAGACATGAGCAACATGCGTTTGATCCCTGGGTCAGGAAGATCCCCTGGAGAAGGAAATGGGGACTTCCCTAGTGGCTGAGATGGTAAAGAATCTGCCTGCAATGCAGGAGACGTGGGTTCAACCCCTGAGTCAGGAAGATCCCCTGGAAAAGAAAATGGCAACCTACTCCAGTATTCTTGCCTGGGAAATCCCATGGAAGAGGAACCTGGTGGGGTATAGTTCATGGGGTCGTAAAGAATTGGACATGACTAAGCAACGAACATACACACACACCCCAAGTGATGTTTTTCTGTTGGTTGTTATACCACCATGTTTGTAAAAACCTGTCAGGGCTCTCCAGAGAAATAGAGACAAGGAGAACTGTGGGAATGTGTGTATGTTTATATGTATGTGTATATACACATGTATGCAGTTGGCTTATATGTTGTGGGGGTTGGCAAGTCCAGAATTTTCAGAGCCAGCTGGTGGGCTAGAGATCCAGGGGAGAGTTGATATTGTAGCTCAGTCTCAAAGGCAGAATTCTTTCTTTCTCAGACAGGTCAGTCTTTTTGTTCTGTTAAAGTCATCAACTGATTGAAGGAGGTCCACCCATATGGAAGATGATCTGCTTTACTCAAAGTACTGATTTAAATGTTAATATCATCTAAAAAGTATCTTCAGAGTGACATTTAGACTGGCCAAGTTGGCACACAGACACACTCACAGGTGCTGAGCAATCTCCTAACTTCTGGTTTTCAAATGCAAAGGCAGGAATGAAAAACCATTTTGATGAAGTGATTTTATTCATCCCATAAATTTTCTTTGACACCGCATTGAATACATTTGCTAGGAGAGAGAATGAGTCACAAGTTTCTTTAGTTAGAATATTTGTAGGAAAATATTTGCAATAATGAAACAAACACAAAAATACACAGTTCATTTTTTCTTCATGGATTTATTACCAACCATTCAGCATTTACTCATAACCCAGAAAGATGCTAGTCAAAATTCCCATTTATAGAATTTCCCAGTCTATTCTGGAAGATGTATTTCCCAGTCTATTCTGGAAAATGCCACATAACCAGACATAACTTACATGGCTTTGCCTAATTATTAATACAAAATATCCATTGGGCCTAGAATTGTGTGGCAAATGGTAAGAACTTTTACTTTAAGAACCAAAGTAGGAATTAATCAAAGAATAAGGAAATGAATGCAGCACTGTTCAAGCCTGCATTCTTGTCCTGAGTTCTAACAATGCTATATAATTATGGAAATTCAGTCTGCTGTCCATCACTTTATATTTTCGAGTTTTATATTCATTGCTGTACCATTTCTGTCTACTTAAAGTATATCCTACTTGATTAATTTTCTCCAAATCCTTGTTCCTTTTATTCTATTTTCCCAGGTAAGAAAAAGGAACCTTTCCTGATGCTTTTCAAGTAAAACCTACTGCCTCCATTGATTCTAAAATGCGCTTTATACAAATGGCAAGTAGAGTAGTTAAGCAAAAACATGGGACTCTTCTTTAAGTATATGGTAGATATTTTAGGAGCTTTCAAATACTCAATTACTGCGTTGTTAACTGTGAATTGTGGCCAGAGAAAACAGGAATGTGAACAAACATCTAGTCTGATGAAAGCTATTTCTATTCATTAAGAAATCCTCTGAAATGTTTTTCCCCAAGACCAGGTACTCCTGACAGTACGGCTAACAAATTGCATATTCCTCACCATTTACTTTCATGAACTTAATTGACCATTTTAGGAAAGAAATGGCCCTTTATGATAACAACAAGATAAAAGCTGGTAATTGACTGAAATACTGGAGAACAGCTAGCTAAAACCACTTTCCACTAATGGAGACCTGAATGAAAGCCCTGAAAGTTTCAGCCAATTGCAGAGAAGGTCACAAGATTTTTTTAATTCTTCTTTTTGAAACTTACAAGAAAAAAAAAAAAGTTTTGATGATGCATCAACTTGAAAAAGGTATGAGAGGGAAAAGATTACATCAAAAATTGTTTTGTAGAGCAACTGATTATCTTGCACCATGCATGATGTATTATGGAAAATTGATATTATTTTAAAAGCTTTTTTTCCCAGTATTATTAGGCTGTCAACACAAGGTTATTTCATGTGAATAAGACTAAGAGGGTCTATTAGTATTTTCAGAAATCGGTAACAAAAATAATCCATGAAATACACAGCACTGATAATCTAAGTCAAGTAATCATGGATTTTTTTTTAAACAGAAGGTCTTATAAATTATTAAAGATTATATATTTTTGTCCAAAAATAATTTAAGGTAAATTTTAAAATTATCTATATAAACTAATTTTAAAATACAAAAATTACCATGCATGTCATTACTTTACATTATTTAATTTATATTAATATATTTATATCTAAACATATTATGGCTAACATAGTCCCTCACTAAGCATAATATATATTTAATAATTTATAGCTATTGTTTTATTATCTGTTAGTCATTTAGCAAAGATCTGTTACTATTTTCATAAATTGAGAGAGTATCCAAATAATTAGAGTCCTTCTCCAAAATCACTCAAAGTTACACATTAATTCATACTTTTGCTAATTATTTTAAGTGGAATGGATAATAAGAAATTATAACATTTGTTTTGCTATCTTTTATTTTTAACAATTTTTGAATAAGGATATGTTGCTTTATTAACAACAAAACATTTTTTAAATGTATGTAACTGTGGAGAAAATTCTAGAAAAAGGTGCAGCTTTTTAATATGCCTGGTGATTTTATGAATGCTTAAAATTGTAGATAAAACACTGTATTTTGTAGCTAATTGGATGTTCCTTCTCTAAACCCTGAGGGTATAATTCATATCCCAAGAAAAGCAGAAAACTGAATATTTTATCATCTATGAACTTATTTTCCTTTCTACTTTGGCAAATTAGACTAAAAAATCTACATCCAATAAAACATGCCCTTTGCTTTATTCTTTTAAGAATAGATCACTACAATGACACAGACTTTCTGCTTCCTTGAGCTTTGTCATTTTCCTGTTAACTGTACAATCCATTGGAAATTTTACCACCCTAAGACAATTTTACAGCACATTATACTACCGATCATACAATTTTGGTAGTTTATCCTCTTCTGGAAGTTGGAAATAATCATATTGTTACCCAGTTTCAGTGGGCTTTTCTTTATTGTAAACACAATAAAGAATCACAGAAGGTATAGGCTATGCTTTCACTTCTTCCCTGATAGTCACTAATGAATTGATGTTGTTCAGTCACACAGTTGTGTCAGGCCCCTTGTGACCCTATCGACTGCAGCACACCATACTTCCCTGTCCTTCACTATCTCCCGGAGTTTGCTCAAATTCATGTCCATTGAGTTGGTGATGCTATCTAACCATCTCATCCTCTACTGTCCCCTACTCCTTTTGCCTTCAATCTTTCCTAGCATCGGAGTCTTTTCCGATGAGTTGGCTTTTCTCATCAGGTGGCCAAAGTATTGTAGCTTCGACCTCAGCATCAGTACTTCCAATGAATATTCAGGGCTGCTTTCTTTTAAGATGGACTAGTTGGATCTCCTTGCAGTCCAAGGGACTCTCAGGAGTCTTCTCCAACACCACAGTTCAAAAGGATCAATTCTTTGACACACAGCCTTCTTTATTGTCCAATTCTCACATCTGTACATGACTACTGAAAAAACCATAACTTTGACACTCTGGACTTTTGTAGGCAAAGTGATGTCTCTGCTTTTTAATACACTGTCTAGGTTGGTCATAGTTTTTCTTCCAAGGAGCAAGTGTATTTTAACTTCATGGCTGCAATTACATCTGCACTGAGTTTGGAGCCCAAGAGAATAAAATCTGTCACTAATGCATGTGTGCCTTTAATTCCAGATAGTTTTTTTTTTTTTTTTTTTTTTTTGTCTTTCCTTTTGGGGAGCTTATTGGCTTTGTGTTTCAACTATTACCTTAAAGCAATGAGTCTCCTTTTACACCACAGGCCTCCTGAGTTCTATTTCAATTGCCTACTGAAAAACCCTAGAAAAAACTCCACAGCATTTTTATTTTCACAAGTAGTCTACAAAAATAACTTCCTATTTTCCCTTTCAAAACAAATCCATGATTCTATTAATCATCCGTGAAATATGATTTATCTCAATTTCTGAGCCCCAATATGTTTTAGTCACTTAAAATAAATCTCATCAGTAAAATGTCACATACCCCCTTTCGAATATTAGTCCTATTTGACAAGTATTAGTTCCACCTCACACCTTCTAGTCTTTTCTTCCACATTTTCTCCAGTGAGGAAACTGAGCTTAAGAAAGATAAAGCTCATTTAAAATTACTATATTTAGTTTCTAATATATTATATATATTATCAGTGATAAATGTCAAATTTGATAAGGTAAGTATTAAGGTGTCTTAAATACATCTGTGTAAATATTATAAAATTATGGGACTATGGAAATAGTAAGATTATGATATAAAAGCATGAACTAGGTGAATAACAACATAAGAAAGAAGAAACGCATTTAAAGAACATTAAGAAGACTGCATTAGGAGAGTTATTTAACTGAATTTATCTAAGTGCCTCATAAGTTAAGTATCTGCAGTTTTCTTACTTTCTGACTAGAATGACCTGATCTTTTGAAATATTTGACTTTTTTGCTCTCATTTACACACTCTCCCCATCAGCTGCCAAAATAATTTTAAAGTTTGATGAGATATATAAAATCCCTGTGGCAAATTCCACAGGAAGATAATTCTTTTTGAGTATTCACTAGAAGACTTACATAGAGAGCTTGTCCAATTACATGACTCACAGGGTGAGGGAAGAGGAAATACTTTCCTCTAACGAAAAACTTATTCTAAGGAAACTTAGAAATTCTATGCTGTGTGAGTAAATGGGTAATGCATTCCTTTTTCACATCTTTGTACACTTCTCAAGCGATGCTTTATTAAGACAGCATTGTTTTCCTCAGCAATGCCCGTCTCACAGGTTAGGGGTATACTGCAGTTAAGCCAATGCCTCTACAATAATCTCCTACACTCTCCCACAGTGAATGCTACTACTCAAGGCTATGACTTTATTTAGCTTGCAATCATTTGTGTAAATGGATGCTTTCTTACATTACTTCAAATTCCTAGAGAGTATAAGCTAATTTTAGAATTTTCTGATTTAAGTATATGAGCATGGTCAGAGATTCAACCAGAAGAATTTTAGTATAATCATGTGTGTAGTTTTAAGTCTTTCTCATTGACTGTTTTCAGCAAGTAAATCCTGATATCAAGACATTTTTGAAAGTTATTAAGTTTATATTGACCATCAGATAATGTTATGGTGATTATTTTAGCTTTCTAGGGTTGCTATCCCAAAACATAACAGACTGGTAGTTTAAAAGACATTATGTACTATTTCAATGCCTAGAAAAGTCCAAGATTAAGGAGCTGGCAGATCTGGCTTCTGCTAAGGTTCCCCTCCCTGCTCAGCTTGCAGATGACTATGTCCTTGTGGAGTCCTCACACGATCTTTCCTCTTTGGGTTCATATCCCTGGTGCCTCTGTTTATGTATGTCAAAATTTCCTCTTAGAAGAACACCAGATTGAAATAGAGCTCATGTTAGTAGCCTTATTTATTAACCGTTTCTTTAAAGGACAATTCTCCAAAACGGTTACATTCTGAGGTACTGGGGATTAAGGTATCAACTTAATACCTTTGGAGGGGGGTTGTTAGTACTTGGATCTGGGAGGGATATATTTAGCCCACAGTACTCTGGAGTCTTGACCCCCAGAATTTGTAGCCTCCTCACATGCCAGTTATATCTACCCCTACTCTAACAACTCAAAAGTCTTAATTCAGCATCAGCTCCAAGTTCTAAATCTCATCTAAATCAAAGTGTAGTTGAGATTTGAGATGTGATTCACTCTGAGGCTTCCCTCGTAGCTCAGCGGGTAGAGTCTGCCTGCAGTACAGGAGACCCTGGTCCAATTCCTGGGTCAGGAAGATCCCCTGGAAAAGTGAACAGCTACCCACTCCCACTGGCCTGGAGATTTCCATGGACGCTATAGTCCATGGGGTCGCAAAGAGTCGGACATGACTGAGCATTCACTGCTTTCACCCTGAGGAAAATGTCTCTCTCATTGTTGTTCCGTCACCTAGTGATGTCCAACCCTTCACAACCCCATGGACTGCAGCACGCCAGGCATCCCCATCCCCCACCATCTCCTGGAGTTTGCCCATGTTCATGTCCATTGCATCGGTAATACCATCGCACCGTCTCGCCCTCTGTCATCCCCATATTCTGCCTTCAATCTTTTCCAGCATCAGTGTCTTTTCTAGTGAATCGACTCTTCACATCAGGTGGCCAAAGTATTGGAGCTTAGCCTCAGTCCTTCCAAAGAGGATTCAGGGTTGATTTCCTTTAGGATGGACTGGTGTGATCTCTTCACTGTCCAAGGGACTGTAAAGAGTCTTCTCAGCACCACTGTTTGAAAGCATTGATTCTGCACTAATTCCTCTCTCAGTTGTGAACCTGTAAAACCAGGCAAGTTACCTGCTTCCAAAATAAGTGGTAGAAAGGCCTTAAGACAGACATTCCCTTTCCAAAAAGGATAAACTGGAAGGAGTAAAAGGGTCATGGGAACCAAACAAGCGTAAACCCTAGTAAGGCGAGTTCCATACAGTTTTGATGATGGAGAATTATCGGCCACCAGAATGGTGCGCCCACTTCTAGGCCCACTGGAGCAGCAACCTGCTGAAACAAAGGAGGTGGCCCTGCCCTCAGGAACTCGGGGGTTCAGCCTTGAGTTGGGCCTACGCCTTCCGGTTCTGTGGTGGCAACAGCAGGCTTGCTAATGCAAATCACTTTAAGGGTCATTCTTCATTTTCTTGGATAGCTCTATGGTCTCATAACGTAGAATCTCAGAAGTCCAGCAGCCTCCCTTCGTTTTGCCTTATCTTTGTCCCCTTTCATCCGAGCTGGCAGTGTTTCCTCTAGTTCTGGTATAACCCCATATCTGTTCTTGATTTCTGCTAAGATAACTAAGTAAATCCATGATTTCTGTATTAAATGATTGTGCAGCCACCCCCTTGGTATTCTTGCCAGAACACAGTTTCTCTTTTTTTGCAATATGGATAGGTTGAGAATTTCCCAAAGTTTTCAGTTCTGATTCCTTTTCATTTAAGTTTATTTTTTTCCCTTGAATTTATAATTCTCCTCTCACATTTTACTATTAATATAAGTGGTAAGGAGAAATCAGACAGAACTTTCAACACATTCTAAATTCTTCTCATTGTTAAAGTTTCACATTGCTAACTATCCAAGTTCATCTCTTACAAATTCTGCCTTTCACAAAACACTAGAACACAATTCAGTTTTTTGTCAGTTTATAACAAAGCTCACCTTTCATCCAGTGTGAAATAACATATTCCTCCTTTCCATCTGAGACCTTACTACAAGAACTTTTAATATCCACATTTCTACTAACAACTTTTCCAAGTCTAGGCTTTTTTTTTTCCTAATATGCACCTCAAAACATTTCCCGCCTCCTACCCATTCTCCAGTTCAACATATTTTGGTATTCATTATAACAGTGCCCTTCCTTCTCCTCTGTATTAGTCCTAATCTGTCCAGACCTGTATCAGTCAAACAAAATCATTATTATTCTTCCAGAAAACAGAACCAATAGGGTGTGTGTGTGTGTGAAAGACATTTGTTTTGAGGAATTGGCTCATAAGATTGTGTAAGTTTAAGAAATCCAAAATCTGTGGGGTAGGTTGGCAAGCTGGAGACCAAAGGAATAGTCGCAGCTTAAGTCTAAAGATAGTCTCCTGGCAGAATTCCTTCTTTCTCAAGGTAAGTCAGTCTTTGTTCTATTAAGGCCTTCAATTGGTTGGATGAGGCCCACCTACAACATGGAGGGTAATCTACTTTACCTATTTAAAAGGTACTCTCATCCCCCTAAATCACCCTTATAGAAATATCCATCTCCAATGATGTTTGACCACATATTTGGGCAACATTACTCAGTCATGTTGACATATAAAATTATCTATCTCAGTTACGCTGCTTTTTTATCTTGTAATACTCATTTGATGATACCTAGAAATTAATTTACATTTGCTTCAGAAATATATTGAATTGATGTCTTTAAATTTTCTTAATTATTAAAAGCTTGCACATAGAATTGGCTTCCAATATATATGTAGAGCCATAGTTATAAACCATATATTGTGAAATCCAACTGAATTTGTCCCAATTTGATTAGTTAATAGATTCTGCTTTCATTTCATTATTCTCCAGCTTGTGCTATATCAAACCCTGCATGGAGAGATCATTATGTATTGCTATTTTTATGATTAGTCGCTTACTACTTTTATGATTAGTCTGGAATTTTACTTAACTAATTTGGCTGTAGTCCATCTAAATAATAAAATGAACTGGCCACCACAGTTCTGACCAATTCTGATTTCTTCTTTTTGCATTATTAAACATTATATTTATATAGTTTGCATCTACAGGTAGATCATATATAGTTGTTTTTGTTTTTTAATTTCAGCAATTATCTACTACTCTTAAGTATCTAAAAGCACATGCCAACAATGGGAGGTCTCATTTGTATCCAGATAATGCTATGTAGCGTTTATTGATTAGTGTGGAAACAAGCAGTTATTGTATTTGATTGTGTAAAACACCAACAAAAAGCGGATTCAAGTCCAACAGGCCTAACAAAGAGGTCTAAAATTATTCATGGGCTATATAGATAGTGCTATTTCACATAATTCGAATTCTTGCTTACAAGGAAATAAGACAACAAAACAATATCTTGATGATTTCAGATTCCTAAAGTGTCACACCAACAAGATCTGCATGTGTGTGTACTGAATATAAATAGCAGGCCTGTACTTTGTATTGCTTCATAATGTTAAACTGTCAGATGATGCTGATGTACCTCTAGATAAAGCCTGTCAGAATATGTGAGCATATGTAATCAAATCATTCTAGGTAAAAGTGATGCCAATCTCATCTAAACCTTTTCTTTCATTTGTTTTCCCCCTAAAAGACCTCAATTTTGCTTGATTGAGGAAATCATACTTAAATGGAGGACTTTCAAGTTTTCAGGTGTAATGTTTGCAAATAGACAGCAGTCTTTGACATGATGCAGAATTTTTCATGATGTACCCACATCTACATAAAGTTCGACTAATCTGTTGAATTATCTTTTATTGTCTCTGGAACATACTGTCTTTTGTTGCCTGAGATCGTTCATGAATAGATACTAACAAAGGAAAGCAAGCTAAAAGCTTGAAAAATTATATTTGGCATATTTCTCTGATTTTCTGCATTGATAATAGCCTCACATCAGAGATAATGAACATCAAAACATACTATAAGTATTTCTATGTAAATTTCAATAGAAGAGACACATCATTTATTTTCCTATTAGACAAATTAAATATTCCCATAAAGTAGTAAAGGAAACAAGTCCTTAGGGGACAAGATTTGAAGTAAAATTTACACTCATTGAAAAAGCCACTTGTTTAAATGATTGAAAATCATTTTCAAGGCAATATTGTGGGGGGATTGCTGACACTTAGTAAATTTGATGGGTTTAGGAGAAAAAGGAAATAGTGAAGGATATAGAGACCAATGATTCAAAAGGAAGGGGGGATTGCTGTAGTATTTTTTTTTTTTTTTTTGCAAAATGATACAGAAATTATATGGCCCTATCTCTGCTTGTCTTTTATATTGTCTAGAGATAGAAATATTTTAGCCTCAAAGTTTGGATCTTATAACCACGGCTGATAATTTGAAAAAGGGAAAATTGAACCCATTGATATCTGTAAAATTGATGTACGACTATGATATTCCTGATCTGCCTATTATGCAACAACCAGGAAATTTACATTGCTTTAATGTAAGCAATTCTTAAGTTTCTCAAGTAATCTGAGTGTGTGTTTTGTGCATGTGTTAATTGCATACATTTAGTATGCTGCTAGCCGTGTGCAAATTAATCAGTATATATCTGCTTATGGATTAACATTTGAATAGATAATCCTAAATCAATGGAGTTTCTGTTTTAAACAAAGGAAAATCACAAATAATATAAAAAGAAATGCAAGTCTGATATTTAACATTTGAAAGGATTTCATTAAATAGTGCTTTCAATAGTGTATTACTGAAGGAGATTAGTTAGCATATTTATTTATGTATAGTTTTATGTCCAATTTATAATAATTATATCATCATGACTAATGAGATGATGATTTTAAATTTTTCTACCCAAAGTGGAAATCTATGCTTTTTTCCTAAAGTAGTAAAACAAAATTCTAGTCAAAAAGAAACATCAGCACTGGTCTTAAATTCTGTTTTACCAAAACATTACATCAACATCACAAATAAGACATCTGTGAGGTACACTTTAATCATTAAAGGCATAGCCACAATGAAAAATGAAACAAATACAAAATCAGCAGAAACAGGGAGGAAATCAGGGACTGAACAAAGGAACTATAAGGTTCCAAGATGATAAGTCATAGGCCTCAGGGAGTTTGGGCTTTCCTGGTGGCTCAAATGGTAAAGAATCTGCCTGCAATGCAGGAGACCCTGGTTCAGTCTCTGGGTCAGGAAGATCCCCTGGAGGAGGGCACAGCAACCCACTCCAGTATTCTTGACTGGAGAATCCCAAGGACAGAGGAGCCTGGTAGACTACAGTCCATGGGATCGAAAAGAGCTGGACACAAGTGAGTGACTTTCACTTTAAGGGAGTTTGAGTCATATCAGTTAATGGAAGCTACATTGGCGTAGACTATGGCATATATGGAGAAGGAAATGGCAACCCACTCCAGTGTTCTTGCCTGGAGAATCCCATGGACGGAGAAGCCTGGTAGGCTGCAGTCCATGGGGTTGCACAGAGTCGGACAGGACTGAAACAACTCAGCAATGCAGCAATGGCATATACTACGGTCGCTGACCATAGTATATATCAGTCAATAAAAGCTAGGAGCTAGAGGATACCTGGATAACAAAAGGTATACTAACAAAGGTGATCCCATTTATAAAGTTGAATACTTAAAATGGTAGAAATCAACAGAGAAATCCATAGGTCTGAGACTGGATTTCCAACATACTAAAGATTGTTAGAGTAGAAACTCCCATTAGCAAAAAACAAACAATGAAAAAACTGATTTTAATTAAATAAAAAGAGGAAACTCATTTTGTGCTTTGGTCCCAATAGTTTAGCCATAGAAATTTGATGAAAAAAGAATAAAAATACAGTAATAATATAATCTTGCACCACAGATACCATTCAGTGGCACTGACTGCCCTTTACTCCAGATAAACCTTTACAGTATGTCTATTTTTAATTTCCTTGGAAGATAATATATGCAGTATGTCATTCTAGAGCAAAGGGCAAGCATGCAAATTGTCTGGATCCGTAAGCTTATGCTTCCTTTTCTGTAATGCTAACTGCTGCAGGTACAAGCATCCATCCATCAGCTCAGTTCAGTCGCTCAGTCGTGTCCAACTCTTTGTGACCCCATGAACTGTAGCATGCCAGGCCTCCTTGTCCATCACCAACTCCTGGGGTTTATCCAAACTCATATCCACTGAGTTGGTGATGCCATCCAACCATCTCATCCTCTGTAGTCCCCTTCTCCTCCTGCCTTCAATCTTTCCCAGCACCAGGGTCTTTTCAAATGAGACAGCTCTTCGCATCAGGTGGCCAAAGTACTGGAGTTTCAGTTTCAATATCAGTCCTTCCAATGAACACTCAGGACTGATCTCCTTTAGGTTGGACTGGTTGGATCTCCTTGCAGTCCAAGGGACTCTCAAGAGAGTCTTCTCCAACAACCACAGTTCAAAAGCATCAATTCTTCTGCACTCAGCTTTCTTTATAGTTCAACTCTCACACCCATACATGACCACTGGAAAAACCATAGCTTTGACTAGATGGACCTTTGTTGGCAAAGTAATGTCTCTGCTTTTGAATATGCTATCTAGTTTGATCATAACTTTCCTTCCAAGGAGTAAGGGTCTTTTAATTTCGTGGCTTCAGTCTCCATCTGCAGTGATTTTGGAGCACAAAAAAATAAAGTCAGCCATTGTCTCAACTGTTTCCCCATCTATTTGCCATGATGTGATGGGGCTGGATGCCATGATCTTCGTTTTCTGAATGTTGAGCTTTAAGCCAACTTTTTCACTCTCCTCTTTCACTTTCATCAAGAGGCTGTTTAGTTTCTCTTCACTTTCTGCCATAAGGGTGGTGTCATCTGCATATCTGAGATTATTGATATTTCTCCCGGCAATCTTGATTCCAGCTTGTGTTTCTTCCAGTCCAGCGTTTCTCATGATGTACTCTGCATAGAAGTTAAATAAGCTGGGTGACAATATACAGCCTCTCTAACACCTTGTCTGTGATAATAGAGCAAAAATAAAACCCAGGGAACTCATCACCATATTATTCTTTGGGTCTATATTTGCAATCTTACCAATTAACATGTCATCATTTCATGGATGCTGATAAAATACATAAGACTCCTGAGTCAACCCACTCCAGTATTTTTGCCTGAAAAATCCTACAGGCAGAGGATCCGGGTGGGCTACAGTCCATGGGGTGGCTAAGAGTCGGACATGACTGAAGTGACTTAGCACCTTGGTCAAAGACACAGCAAACCTTACAGTCCATGGAATTCTCCAGGCCAGAATACTGGAGTGGGTAGCCTTTCCATTCTCCAGGGGATCTTCCCAATCCAGAGATCGAACCCAGGTCTCCCGCATTGAAGGTGGGCTCTTTACCAGCTGAGCCACAAAGGAAGTCCAAGAATACTGGAGTGGGTAGCCTATGCCTTCTCCAGTGGATCTTCCTGATCCAAGAATCGAACTGGGGTCTCCTGCCTTGCAGGTGGATTCTTTACCAACTGAGCTATGAGGGAAGCCGATATCATTCATAATGTAAATAATTTTAAAGAATGATACAAGTGAACTTATTTACAAAACAGAAACAGACTTACAGGTATCAAAAATAAACTATGATCACCAACATGGAAATGTGGGAGGTGAGGGAGAGTAAATCGGGAGCTTCAGATGAAATACACCCATTATTATATATAAGATAGGTAACCAAAAAGGACATACTATGTAACACAGAGAACTCTCGTCAATACTCTGTGCTAACATTTATAAGGAAAGAATCTTAAGAAAGAATGATGATTGTATATGTATAACTTAAACACTTTACAGCACAGCTGTACACCTGAAACTGTACAGCTGAAACTAACACAACCATGGAAATTAACTACACTCCAATAAAATTAAAACAAAGAAATAATACTGAGAGGTCATATATAGTTTAGTCGCTAGGTCTTGTCCAGTTCTTGCAACAACATGGACTGTAGCCTGCCAGGCTCCTATGTCCATGAGATTTCCTAGGCAAGAGTACTGGAGTGAGTAGCCATTTCCTTCTCCAGGGGATCTTCCCCACCCAGGGTTAGGGTCCAAACCCTGGGTTTGATTCAGGGATCAAACCTGAGTCTCCTGCATTGCAGGCAGATTCTTTACCATCTGTGCCACCAGGGAAGACCTATAAAACTAAAAGACAGTATCATAACCAGGATATGAATCTTGACAGAGTGAAGATACAGATTTGCATCACTACAAGGATCAATTAGGTTTCACTTTTATAATCACACATACTTCATTCCAGGTCCCAAGCTTCATTTAACCCAACCCAGGTGACCACTAATCCGCCCCCTATTTCCATAATGTTGTCTTATTAAGATGTTATATCAATTAAATCATATAGAAGATAAGCTACTGGGATTTCACTCAGTAGAATTTTCTGACACTTTCCTTAGCTTGGTGCATGTTTCAGTTTGTTTCTTTCATTACTGAATAATATTCCAGGTAAAGATGCACCAGTTTGTGTCACTACTCATTATTGAAAGATAACGGGATTAATCATTGTTTTTAGCTGTCATGAATAAAGCAGATATAAACATTCGTATTTATGTATTTATGTGAACATGCCCTTTCATTTCTCTGAGTGCAATTTCTGATTGTGTAATATGTAATAGTATGCATATGTAATACTAAAAATTCATGTAACACATAAAAATATGTAATACTGGTTACATACTTAGTGTTGTAAGAGACTTCCAAGCTGATTTCTAGGTGGCTATCCAATTTTACATCCTTAATACCCATGTATGAGTGATCCAGTTCCTTCATCAGAAGTTGCTGTTATCACTGCTTGTAGTAAGTTGTTATGATAGGTATATGTCTTATTGTGGTTTTAATTTGATTTCACTAATGGCTAAAGATTTTGAAAATCTTTCAAGTTCATACTTGCCATCTGCACATCTCCTGTGGTAAAATGTTTGTTTGTGTCCTTTGCCTATGTTCTATTTATTTTTGAATGTTATGTTTGAGAAACTCTGGGACTAGATCTAAGAACTTTATGTATTGTAGATCTACTCCTTTGTTAGATACGTGGTTTGCATATGGTTCCTCCAAGCCTGTAGACAGATTTTTCATTCACTTACCAGCTTCTTTTACAACAGAATAAAAGCTTTTAATTTTGATGAAGTCCAATATATAAATTTTCCTTTTATGGACTTTACTTTAGGGGTCAATTCTAATTGCTCTCTGCTTGGTTCTAGGACCCAAGGTTTTTTTTTTTTTTTTCAAAATATTAAACTATGTAACATTTAAGCACAAGGCTATTTTAAGTGTTGTATAATGTGTGACTCTTGGGCTTAGGGTCATTTTTTTGCCAGTGGATGTCCAGATGCTCCCAAAACATTGATTGAAAAAGCTGTTTCCTCCATTAAATTGTCTTTTATTCTGTGTCCAAAAAAAGAAATTGGGAATATTGGTGGGTATGTATTTCTGGGTTTTCTATTTTGTACTATTGATCTATGTTTCTATAACCCTAACACCACACATTTTGATTGCTTTAGCTATATTACATATTATAATAATCCTTTAAATTGGTTAGATTGTTTTCTCTTTCATAGTTCTTTTGCAAAATTGATTTAAATATTTCAGTTTGACTTTTCATATAATTTTAGAATAAGTTTGTTTATAGCTCCAAAAAGTCTTGCTGAAATATTTATAGGAATTCTGCTATACATATGAAACAATGGGTAAATTAACTTCTTTACTGTGTTGTTTTCTAATCTATGAACATTGTATACATATCTCTGAATTTAGTTAGATGTATTTTAATTCTTTTGTCATCATATGTAATTTCCACAAGTCCAGTACCAGTCTTTTTAGATAGCCATCTTACCATTTTACTTTTAAGGGATTACACAGATATTTAATCTTTCATTTCAGTGCCCAAATGTTTGTTTCTAGCATATTGAATTAAATTAATTGTTCTAGGTTTACCTTGCATCCGATAACTTTGCTGAATTCATTCATTAACTGAAAGACTTTGTTCTAATAGATTTTGAGGGCTTTTTCTGTTTAGACAAATATACTATCTACAAATAAGGAAAGTGTTATTTATTTCTTTTCAATTTACATGACTTTTGTTTCTGATTCTTCTCTTCATGCACTGTATTAAGATGTAGCCACTTTTGCCTTGGGACTGAACTTACTACGGAAGCAGTATTTTATCACTAAGTTATGCCAAAGTCTTTGACTGTGTGGATCACAATAAACTGTGGAAAATTCTGAAAGAAATGGGAATACCAGACCACCTGACCTGCCTCTTGAGAAACCTATATGCAGGTCAGGAAGCAACATTTAGAACTGGACATGGAACAGCAGACTGGTTCCAAATAGGAAAAGGAGTTCGTCAAGGCTGTATATTGTCACCCTGCTTATTTAACTTATATACAGAGTACATCATGAGAAACGCTGGGCTGGAAGAAGCACAAGCAGGAATCAAGATTGCCGGGAAAAATATCAATAACCTCAGATAAGCAGATGACACCACACTTATGGAAGAAAGTGAAGAGGATCTGAAAAGCCTCTTGATGAAAGTGAAAGAGAAGAGTGAAAAAGTTGGCTTAAAGCTCAACATTCAGAAAACTAAGATCATGGCATCTGGTCCCATCACTTCATGGGAAATAGATGGAGAAACATTGGAAACAGTGGATGACTTTATTTTGGGGGGCTTCAAAATCACTGCAGATGGTGATTGCAGCCATGAAATTAAAAGACGCTTACTCCTTGGAAGGAAAGTTATGACCAATCTAGATAGCATATTGAAAAGCAGAGACATTACTTTGCCAACAAAGGTCCATCTAGTCAAGGCTATGGTTTTTCCAGTGGTCATGTATGGAGGTGAGAGTTGGACTGTGAAGAAAGCAGAGTGCCGAAGGATTGATGCTTTTGAACTGTGGTGTTGGAGAAGACTCTTGAGAGTCCCTTGGATTGCAAAGAGATCCATCCAGTCCAACCTAAAGGAGATCAGTCCTGGGTGTTCTTTGGAAGGACTGATGCTAAAGCTGAAACTCCAATACTTAGGCCATCTCATGCGAAGAGTTGACTCATTGGAAAAGACTCTGATGCTGGGAAAGATTGGGGGCAGGAGGAAAAGGGGACGACAGAGGATAAGATGGCTGGATGGCATCACCGACTCAATGAACATGAGTTTGAGTAAACTCCAGGAGTTGGTGATGGACAGGGAGGCCTGGAGTGCTGCGATTCATGGGATCGCAAAGAGTCGGACACAACTGAGCGACTGAATTGAATAGGTATTCTGTAGTTGCTATATATCACATTGAGAATGCCACCCATCTTTCCTATTTTTCTAAAGGCTTTTACATGTGTGGGTGGTGAATTTTGTTTTTTCTGCATTGACTGATATGATCACGAGTTTGCTTCTCTCCTGCTAATGTAGTGCGTTACATTAACCGATTCTTGAATATTTAACCAGGCTTACATCACTAAAGTAAACCCTATTCGATTATGATATAAAAATATCAATTATTTCCTGTGAAAGATTTTTGCTTGTGAGATATCAATCTATATTCATGAGAGACAAATCTGTGATTTTCTCTTTATTTTATTTTTCTATTTTTGTCTGGCTTTGGCATCAGAGTAATACTATAAAAAGAAATATATATATATATCTTTCCCCCCTGTTGCATTTTTAGAAGAAATTATGTAGAATTAAAATTATTCTTCTTTAACTATTTTTTATTAATTGATGTCCCTAAGACTTAGTTCTGAAGCCTACTTTACCTGATATGAATAAAACCTCTTCTCGTTGATTTAGTATTTGTAAGATATATTTTTCAGGGAGAAATTTGTGATATATGCCTTGATATCTACTTAATTCAGTTATTCTAGTTGGATTTGCTTAGATTCTTGAATCTGTAGATTTATATATTTTGCAAATGTAAATTTTCATTCATTATTTCATCCAAAATTTCATCAATTTGAGTAGTTTTTCAGCCCTATCTTCTTTTTCCTATCCTCAGTCTCCACTGACACAGGTTAACCTTCTGTTAATATTCCCACACATTCCTGTGCTAATGTATCTGGTATTTTTGTTTGTTTTGTTATTGTGTGTTTACTCTGTTTTTCTACTGAGCAGCTTCTATTATTCCATTTCCAAGTTCACTAATTCTGTTCTCTGTCCTCTGCATACTGTTTTTGAGAGCACCCCATAATTGTTTGTTCTGGTTATTGTACTTTTTGTTTTATAAAATTTATATTTGGCTCTCTTTTATATTTATTTTTCTGACACTTTTGTTTCTTTGCTTAGAATCTCTATTTTTAATTCTCAATGCTTGTTTATAATTGCTTCTTCAAATATTTTTATGATGATTAAAGTATTTAAGGTATTCTTCAGATAATTCTAACATCTTTTTCCCCTCAGTGTTGGCATCTATTCAATATCTTTTCACATTCAATGTGAGATTGTCCTGGTTCTTGATTTGTTGAATGATATTTTCTTAAATGGAAAGGCTGACATTTTGAGTATTATGTTGTAATGCTCTGTGGCTTATTTGAGGCTTCTGTTTTAGTTTGCTTTTCCTGAGATTGCTCTAGCAAGGGAAGTAGACTGCTATGCCTTGTCAGTGACAACTGGGGGTATAAATCCAAGTCTCCACTCAGCCTCCATTAACATCTATAAAAGGGAGACTCCTGTCACTCCTGGGCGAGGATGGGAATTTCAGCTCTGTAGTGACCTCCATTGGGGCTTCCCTTGTGGCTAAGTTGGTAAAGAATCCACCTGCAATGTGGAAGACCTAGTTTCAATCCCTGGGTTGGGAAGATCTCCTTGCAGAAGGGAAAGGCTATCCACTCCAGTATTCTGGCCTGGAGAATTCCATGGACTCTATATTCCATGGGGTCGCAAAGAGTTGGACATGACTGAGCAACTTGCAATTTCACTTATGAACGATATCATGACATTTGTCTTTCTCTGTCGAACTTACTTAACTTATTATGATAATCTCTAGATATATCCATGTTCATGTAAATGGCAAAGTTTCATTCTTTTTATGACTAATATTCCATTGTATATATGCACCACATTTCTGTATTATTTCTTATAATTGCATACGAATATACAATTATCTCAAAATTTTTTAAATTCTTAAAAAGCTAAATGAAATTTTATACAACTGAAGAAGTTTTGGGTGTCATATTGATAATTCAAAGATTTCAGGATAATTTCATTGGATGATCAGCTCAGTTCAGTCGCTCAGTCGTGTCCGACACTTTGTGACCCCATGAACCGCAGCACGCCAGGCCTCCCTGTCCATCACCAACTCCTGGAGTCCACCCAAACCCATGTCCATTGAGTCGATGATGCCATCCAACCATCTTATCCTCTGTTGTCCCTTTCTCCTCCTGCCCTCAATCTTTCCCAGCATCAGGGTCTTTTCCAGAGTCCTCTCTTTGCATCAGGTGGCCAAAGTATTGGAGCTTCAGCTTCAATGTCAGTACTTCCAATGAACACCCAGGACTGATCTCCTTTAGGATGGACTGGTTGGATCACCTACTCTTAAATTTCACAGTGAGCAGACTTCTTAGAACATTTTGTTATTTTTGAAGTTTTATTATCTGTGGGGCTGTCTCACGAGATTCTGGATTAGATTTAACCTACTAGGGAAAATATGTAATCATCTTTTGCATTGTACCATCTTTCCATTAGTCAGGGAATTATGATTAAAGTTTTAGTTATTAAAAAGCATAATTAACCTCAGGAAAAAACTGTTTCATGGCTATTCATTGATTGTAGTATGGTCCAAATTAAAATTCCATTGTGTGTATTAGATAAACTCAGTATCTCCAAAAATGCCCTTATCTTTCTTTCAAAAATCTTTTCCTTTTATGGTTCTTTACCTCATTTAATGGCATCATCCACCATTTAGTTTAGCTAGATACTTGGGAAAACGTCCTTGAGTTTTCTCTCTTTCTTAATCCCCATAATCTAGCAGTCATGATTTGGGAGAATGGCATTAAAACATGTATAATATCATATAAGAAATGAATCACCAGTCCAGGTTCAATGCAGGATACAGGAAGCTTGGGGCTGGTGCACTGGGATGATCCAGAGGGATGGTATGAGGAGGGAGGTGGGAGGGGGGTTCAGGATGGGGAACATGTATACACCCGTGGCAGATGCATGTTGATGTATGGCAAAACCAATACAATATTGTAAAGTAAAAAAAAAAATAATAAAAAACATTTAAAAAATATTAAAAATAAATTCCATCAGTTTCCTTTAAACATATTACCTTTAGCCATTGACTTTTCTCTGACCCTGCCATCTTGGTTCAGATACTCATTCTCTATCATCTGGATTCTTGCAATACTCTGCTATGCTTTCTCTGTGAGCTTCTTCTCAAACCCCTTCTTTAAATGCATAAAAAGCTGCACCCTGACCAAAGTGTAGCATTCTGCATTAGAGAGCATACAGGCTCTCTAGTTTTTATCACTCTACCTGCAACACAAGTTTTCTTCTCAATTGAATTAACACTTACTTTGTAGTTCTGTGGATTCAGAGTTATATCTACCCGCACTCTCTCTCACACCCATGATATAAGACTTCACTATCTGGTGTCCTTGACTATCTCTGTTTATCTTTCAGAATCCATCAGAAGCATTGCTTCCTAAGGCATATCTTTCCTAATACTTGCACATGAAATAGGTCTCCTTCTTCTATGTTGCATTCACATGCTCCCTTACTTATCACAAATGCTTGCACACTATTTAAAATGCTTACTCGGTTGCCTCACATTTTAATCAGTCTGTGGAAAGGATTGTGTTTTCTTCACTATACTTCAAAAGAAGAGACTTTTGGACTCTGTGGGAGAATGTGAGGGTGGAATGATTTGAGAGATTAGTATTGACACATGCGCATTACCATATGTAAAAGAGATGACCAGTGAAAGTGCACAAAGCAGGGCACTCAAAGCCTGTGCTCTGGGGCAACCAAGAGGGATGGGGTGGGGAGGGAGGTGGGAAGGGGGTTCAGGACGGGGGGGACACTTGTGCACCTGTGGCTGATTCATGCTGATGTATGGCAAAAACCATCACAGTATTGTAAAGTAACTATCCTCCAATTAAAATAAATTAAGTTTAAAAAGTTCAATATTTTTTGAATGAATAAATGAATGAATGTACAGATAAATTAATTTGGTTGTAAAAATCTCTAAAATGTCTGCTTATTTATATAGCTTTCTTGATTTTGAAGCACATAAAAAGATACTTTTCCACGTAGATCCCTGAACCAAAACCCACTTCATACCTTTCTTTTTCTTGGCAAAAGGAGTTTAATTCAAAAAGCTTATATGTGAAATCAGTTTTGAGCAGTATCTCTTTCCAGCGAACAGTGCAGTGTACTTCTGTGAAGGGCATTTTCAATCACTTTGCTCTCCCCTTAACCCTCACTGCCATCCTTAACCTGAGTAGCTATGAACTTAGAAAGCCGAGTTTTTCTCTCCTTAAAGAGGATTGACCTGCAAGAATCACATATTTTCCCAAGGTTGGAGGTGAACACTTTATTCATCAGGCAATTTAACAGATTCTTTTTTCAAGTTACTTCCAAGTGCCTATCTGCAACAAACGGTCTCAGAAATGAGGTTCAAGATAAACTTCAGTAGTTCACATCTGATTCATCTTCAGTCCTCCTCCTAGGTAAGGATTTATTGACTCGGTGTGTCAGTTCTGGTGCTCTGCCATGCAGACACAAAATGGGATAGGGCAATATATATATTTGTGAAGAATAAAGGGGCAGGAGTGGCCAGAGAGAACCCGTTGACCATCAGCAGGTCTGACACCTGTAAGAGAAGAGGGCAGGGGAAGGTAGAAGACACAGATGGAGTCAGGCTCCCGTGCAGCACAGTGAAAATTTCAGTCAGTCTGATATGAAGTTCTTAAGCCAAAGGCTCCTATTAGAGTACAATCTCCTCACCATAATCGGAAATTGACGGGTAGAAATATGGTCTCAGTGCAGACATGGTGGTAGACTCTCAAGTGGCAGCTGAACTTGTCAGTCTCGTGTGGGTCAGTTCAATTCAGTTGCTCAGTCGTGTCCTACTCTCTGCGACCCCATGGACTGCAGCACCCCAGGCCTCCCTGTCCATCACCAACTCCCAGAGTTTACTCAAACTCCTCCACTGAGTTGGTGATGCCATCCAACCATCTCATCCTCTGTTGTGCCCTTCTCCTCCCACCTTCAGTCTTTCCCAGCATCAGGGTCTTTTCCAATAAGTCAGTTCTTTGCATCAGGAGGCCAAAGTATTGGAGTTTCAGCTTCAGCATCAGTCCTTCCAATGCATATTCAGATTGATTTCCTTTAGGATGGACTGGTTCAGTCTCCTTGCAGTTCAAGGGACTCTCAAGAGTCTTCTCCAACACCTCAGTTCAAAAGCATCAGTATGGTAACCGAGAACTATATTTTCCTGGCTGTCACACTTAGTTCTGAGCAGGTATACAGAATTATGCTGTATGGATAATTAATTTTGACAATTATTAGATTTTTTATGCACCAGGATATGAAAGCTACTTCCAATCATTTAGAGATTTAAGTCATATTGGGTAATAGAGCATTATGTGGAAGAACATCACACTTAGAAAGATTAGAGCCAGCATGCTCCTGCAGTTTTCACTACCACTTTTAACAAAATATGATCTATAAGTGTTTGTCTGAAATATTCCTGTATATATTTAGAGGATTTGGAATAATCTGTCATCATATCTCAGACATCATTTGCTCTTATATTACCATTTACTGCCTTAAATTAAAACAAAACTAACAATTATTCTTGTAAATGACCCCAAATCTCTTATTTATTAAAATCTTTCAATGATAACAGAACTTTTCAATATTTTGACATAACGAAATCCCATGAAATACTTATAAAACTGAAGTAGTGTACACTGCTGGGAAACACTAAAGTAGTAAACAGAGCTTTAAATTTTAGACTCAGAATTGAATTGGACCCCTGGTGCTTCTTTTAAGTAATTGAATATCTCTGAATTTTCTCATTGTATATTAAACAGGAAAAAAAGACAAACTTTATAATATTTTGAAAATCATCTGACATAAATTTGCAAAAAACTTATTGTAGTATTGAGCATATGATCAGTACCCCAAAAAGTGTATGCTTGGTTGTACAAGAATGGTCATCCATCTTATTAAGGAAATTGATTAAAGTTAATTATATAAGATATCTACCTTATAAGATAATGTAGAAGTTAATATATCTAAAAATAGTTAACATTTTAATTTAATAAGCATTTCTAATCTTTTTTCTTAATTGCCTAATGGGGATATTAATAGTGTATAAATTATAGATTGCCATGAGTATTACATATGAAAGTAAATATTAACTAAATTACCCATGTATGTATGTATCTACTAAATGTCTACCAAGTTTATAATCAATAGTATTCAAAAATAATAGCTATGGGCATTTTTATTGTGCTCATTATAATAATTTTCATCTTTTTTTTTCTGTCATTGTCAATGATTTCATCAAATTCCATAAGGGGACACTTTGTATTATGTATTATAGAAAATCTCTATTATGTAGCAAAGGGTAATTAATATTTATATTATGGATGATGCTGGCCCTGAGAAAAAATGAAATTATTAGGAGGAGTTATGAGGGTATATCAGAGAAGGCAATGGCAACCCACTCCAGTACTCTTGCCTGGAAAATCCCATGGACAGAGGAGCCTGGTAGGCTACAGTCCATGGAGTCGCTAGGAGTAGGACACTACTGAGCAACTTCACTTTCACTTTTCACTTTCCTGCATTGGAGAAGGAAATGGCAACCTACTCCAGTGTTCTTGCCTGGAGAATTCCAGGGACGGGGGAGCCTGGCGGGCTTCTGTCTCTGGGGTCGCACAGAATTGGACATGACTGAAGTGACTTAGCAGCAGCAGCAGCATTAGGGTATATAATCATTTTAAACCATGTATTAGAAAGTAACACAGAAGGAAACTGCTTTCCAATTCTTTGGATTATTTTCCCTTTTCATTATTTTTTTTAACATTCTATTAGTTTCAAGTGTATAGCACAGTGATTCAGTTGCCTATATATATATATATATATTCTTTTTTAGATTCTTTTCTCTTATAGGTTACTACACAATATTGAGTATACTACTCTTTGTTCTACAACAAGTCCTTGTTGGTTATCTATTTATATACAGTAGTGTGCGAATTTTAATCCAAACCTCCTAATTTATCACTCCACTCTCTTTCCCCTTTGGTAACAATGCTTATTTTTTCTGTCTGTGAGTCTCTTTATATATATATGTACATATACTGTATCTTCATAATCCATTAATCTGTCATGGAAGTCTATGTGGCTTCCATGTCTTGGTTATTCTAAATAGTGCTGCAATGAACATTGAGGTACACGTATTTTTTCCTAATTATATTTTCCTTCTGATATATATCCAAGAATGGGATTTGCAGGATCATATGGAACTACATTTTTTGGCTTTTAAGTAAGAATGTTCTTTTTTCTCCACAGCCTCTCCAGTATTTATTATCTGTAGACTTTTTGATGATGGCTATTCTTACCAGTGTGAGGTGTTACCTCATTATAATTTTTATTTGCATTTCTGTAATTACTAGTGATGTTGAACGTGTTTCCCAGTGTCTGTTGGTAATCTGTATATCTTCTTTGGAGAAATGTATATTTAGATCTTCTGCCCATTTTTTGATTGGATTGTTTGGTTATATAGTACTAGAAAAGCAGTTTGTATATTTTGGAAATTAATCCCTTGCCATTTGCAAATATTTTCTCCTATACTTTAGATTGCCTTTTTGTTTTGTTTATCGTTTCCTTTCCTGTGCAAAAGCTTTTAAGTTTAATTAGATCCCATTTGTTTATTTTTATTTCCATTTCTGTAGGAGACAGATCCAAAAAGTTGATGCTGTGATTTATGTCAGGGTTCTGCTTATGATTTTCTCTAGGAATATCTGGTCTTACATTTAGGTCTTTAATACATTTTGAGTTTATCTTGTGTATGGTTTTGAGAATGTTTTAATTCTCTCTTTTAATGTTTAATTCACTCCTTCACATGTAGCTGATAAGTTTTCCAGCACCACATTCGAAGAGACTGTCTTCTCTTCATTGTATAGTCTTGCCCCTTTGTCGCAGATTAATTGACCATAAGAGAGTGAGTTTATTTCTGGGTTTTCTATCATGTTCCACTGTTTTGTGTGCCAGTACCATACTGTTTTTAATGACTGTAGCTTTGTTGTACAGTCTGAAGTCAGGGATTCTGATTCCTCCATCTCTGTTTTTCCTTCTCAAAGTAGTCTGGATATTCGGGATCTTGTGTTTCCATAAAAGTTAAAAAAAAATGTTGTATTACTGTGAAAAATACCCTTGGTAAATAGTTTGATAGGGATTGCTTTGAATCTGTAGATTGCCTTGGGTAGTATGTTCATTTTCATAGTATCAATTCTTCCACTCCAAGAACAAGATATGTATTTTTGTTTGTCATGGTATATCTTGTCATCTTCAGTACAGTTTTTGGAGTACATGTCTTTTGCCTTCTTAAGAAGGGTTATTGCTAATTATTTTATTCTTTTTGATGCAATGAAAGATAGGATTATTTCCTGAATTTCTATTTCTGGTCTTTTCTTATCAGTGTATAGGAATGCAAGAGATTTCTGTGTATTATTTGGTATCCTGAAATGTTACTGAAGTTATTAATAAGCTCTAGTAATTTTCTGATAGCATCTTTAGGATTTTCTACATATGTATCATAGCATTTGCAAAAAATGATATCTTTCCTTCTTTTCCAATTTGGATCCCTTTTCATTATATGTAAAGAGAAGTTAAATAAAACAATACAACACAAGTAGAATACAAAAAAAAACATCAAATGGAATTTCAGATGGACCTAAGTGAACTCTTGATATCCTACACTCATTGTTAGTTAGTGTACTGTCATTTTTCCTTTATTTCACAAGAAATAATAGCATGAGGAAAAATATGTTTAAACTGCATTGAGAGAATGAAATAAATTATTAATTTGAGGTAGCTTAAGAGATAGTAATGAAGTCCTAATGAAAAGAATGTAAAAGTCCCTAATGTTCTTTAAAAAGGCACAACCCCCATGCACATTTGATATAATTACTGCTATTTTTTATATATTATAGAAATAGTTCACTTGTAGTACAGCTCATAAGTAAGAAGGCATATAATCTAAAGTTGTATTCAAATGTTCTCTTTCTTGACATCTTGATCTCTTATTTGTGATAGTAATAGAGTGATGAGACAGAGGAAAATCCTGGTATTCTGAAATGCTCTGAGTAAAAACATTTCAGTGCAAAGGAAAAGTCTGTAAGATCTGCTTCACTCACAATTTTTGCCTCTTGAAAGTTAGTTTGCTCTTATCTAATTGTAATGGAAGAGAAACAACAAAGGCATTTTTTTATGAGTTTAGGATCACAGAATGTAGTATAAGGGATGTGCATAGTGTGTGTGGATTCAACATTTTATTTACTGTTACAATTTTTAATAAACTGTTGCATTCATTTCTTTTGACTGTGCTGGGTCTTTATTACTGCATGAGCTTTTCTTGAGTTGTAGCGAGTAGGAGCTACCCTCCTGGGTGGTACACAGCTTTCTCATTGTGGAGGCCTCTCTTTTGTGGAGCACAGATGCCAGGACACTCAGTCCTCAGGAGCCGTGGTGTGTGAGTTCAGTAGCTGTGGCTCCTGGGCTCTAGAGCACAGGCTCAGTCCTTGGGGCACACAGGCTTGGTTGTCCCACACCACGTGGATCTTCCCAGATCAGGGATGGAAACCGTGTCTCCAGCACAGGAAAGTGTATTCTTTACCAGTGAGCCCCCAGGGAAGTCCTGCTATTATAATTAAAGTCAAAATATTTTCTCAAGATCAGTTGTTCTTAACAATGATACTTATGCGTTTTCATGAGATGGCAATAAACTAACTCAGTTCTTCAGGCCAAGTACAAGAATCATTTAGCAGTGAAGATACAGTTTTATCTTATGTTATTGTAAAAACTATACACATCAAGGAATTTGTTTCTTCTATTAACTAAAGACTTGTGTTTTTCTGCTTCCACTAGATAGAATCCTAGAGTTCTCTATTTTCTTTTTGCTTTCTCACCTAGGTTATGGGTGCCATGAGCTTCGTTTTCTGAATGTTGAGCTTTAAGCCAACTTTTTCACTCTCCACTTTCACTTTCATCAAGAGGCTTTTTAGTTCCTCTTCACTTTCTGCCATAAGGGTGGTGTCATCTGCATATCTGAAGTTATTGATATTTCTCCCGGCAATCTTGATTCCAGCTTGTGTTTCTTCCAGTCCAGCATTTCTCATAATGTACTCTGCATATAAGTTAAATAAGCAGGGTGACAATATACAGCCTTGACTGGAAAAGGTCAGTTTTCATTCCAATCCCAAAGAAAGGCAATGCCAAAGAATGTTCAAACTACCGCACAACTGCACTCATCTCACATGCTAGTAAAGTAATGCTCAAAATCCTCCAAGCCAGGCTTCAGCAATACATGAACCATGAACTTCCTGATGTTCAAGTTGGTTTTAGATAAGGCAGAGGAACCAGATATCAAATTGCCAACATCTGCTGGATCATCAAAAAAGCAAGAGAGTTTCAGAAAAACATCTATTTCTACTTTTTTTTTTTTTGACTATGCCAAAGCCTTTGACTGTGTGGATCACAATACACTGTGGAAAATTCTGAAAGAGATGGGAATACCAGACCACCTGACCTGCCTCTTGAGAAATCTGTATGCAGGTCAGGAAGCAACAGTTAGAACTGGACATGGGACAACAGACTGGTTCCATTGTATGTGTATATATATATATACATATATATACATATATATATATATATGTATATATACTCCATATATTTTTTATTCATTCATATGTCAATGAACACTTAGGTGTCTTCCATATCTTGGCTACTGTAAATAATGCTGCTGTGAACACTGGGGTGCACAATCTTATCTTTTAGAATTAGTGTTTTTGGTTTCTTTGGCTATATAACCATAAGGCTAATTGCTAGATTAAATAGCAGTTATATTTTTAGATTTTGAGGAGGCTATATCTTGTATTATACAGTGACTGAAACAATCTGCCATCCCAACAACAGTGTACTAGTGTTCCCTTTTTTTCCCATAGTCTAGGCAACATTTGTTAGTTGTAAACTTTCTCATAGCATTTTGAAAGGTGTGAGGTGCTATCTCATTGTGGTTTTGGTTTGCATTGCTCTAATGATAAGCAATGTTGAGCATTTGTTCATGTGCCTCCTGACCATCTGCATATCTACTTTGGAAACACGACTATTTAGGTTTCCTGCCCCTTTTTATTAGGTCCTTTATATATATACACACACATACATACAGAGAGAGAGAGAGAGAGTTGAATGATCTGTTTATAAGTTTTAAATATTAACTTTTATCACTCATATCTTTTGCAAATATTTTCTCCCAGTCTGTAGATTGTACTTTGTTTTTGTTGATGGTTCCCTTTGCTTTGAAAAAGTTTTTATGTTTAATTAGGCTGCATTGTTCATTATTTCCTTTTATAATTTTTGTCTTAAGCAGACTAAAACAATATTAGTATGATTTATGTCATAGTGCACATCCCATGTCTTCTAGGAGTTTCATAGTTTCTGGTCTAATGTTTCCATTTCTAATCCACTTTGAATCATTTTTTTTAAATACATTTGTGAAAGTGAAGTCGCTCAGTCATGTCTGACCCTTTGTGACCCTATGGACTGTAGCCTACAGGCTCCTCTGTGCATGGGATTCTCCAGGCAAGAATACTGGAGTGGGTTGCCATTTCCTTCTCCAGGGGATCTTCCCGACCCAGGGATCGAACCCCAGTCTCCCACACTGCAGGCAGATCTTTACTGTCCGAGCCACCAGGGAAGCCCTGTATTTGTGAGGAAGTATTCTAATCTCACTCTTCTACTCGTACCAGTCCAGCCTTCCAAGCAGCACCACTTATTGAAGAGAATTTTCTGCTTTGCAAATTCTCGCCTCCTTTGTCATAGATTGACCACAGTGTGGTGGATTTATTTCTGGGTTATCTATTCTGTTTCACTGATCTCTACATTTGTTTTTTGTTCTAGTACCATTCTGTTTTGGTTACTGTAGCTTTCTTTACAGACTGAAGTCAGGGAGCTTGATACTTTAAGCTTTGTTCTTCGTTCACAAGATTGCTTTGACCGTTCAAGGTATTTTGTAGCTCCGTATAAAGTTTAGGATTGTTGGCTCTAATTTGTGAAAAAAAAAAAAAATGTCATGGGTATTTTGATAGAGTTTCAACTGAATCTGTGAATCACTTTGGGTAGTATGGACATGTTGACACTATTAATTCTTCCAATCTCAGATCATGGAATATCTTTCCATTTCTTTGCCATATTCTCAGTATCTTTCATCACTGTTTTATAGTTCTCAGATTATAGATCTTCACCTCCTTGATACAGTTTATTCCTGGTATCTTATTCTACTTCATGTGATTGTAAATGAAACAGTTTTCTTTCTGATAGTTCAATATTAATGTATGAAAATGGAAAATATACCTATATGTTAATCTTGTATCCTGCAGCCTAATTCATGCATTAATTCTAATAGCTTTTGGCGGACACTGTTGGATTTTTTTTTTTTTTTTTACATATAATACTATGTCATTTGCCAACAGTGACAGTTTTACCTGTTCCCTTCCAATTTGAATGGCTTTTGTTTCTTTTCCTTGTCTGATTCCTATGGTTAGTTGTTCCAAGGCTATCTTAAATAGAAGTGGTGAGAGGGTCATCTTTGTCTTGTTCCTGATTTTAGAGGAAAACTTCTCTGTTTATCACCATTAAGCATGATATTAGCTATTAGTTGTGGACTTGTCACACATGGACAAGGAGATGGCAAGAGTGAACATCGACATTTTAGGAATCAGGGAACTAAAATGTACTGGAATGGGAGAACTCAATTCAGATGACAATTATATCTACTATTGTGAGCAAGAATCCCTTAGAAGAAATGGAGCAGCCCTCATAGTCAGCAAAAGAGTTCAAAATGCAGTACTTGGGTGCAATCTCAAAAACAACAGAATGATCTCTGTTCATTTCCAAGGCAAACCATTCAATATCACAGTAATCCAAGTCTATGCCCCAACCAGTAATGCAGAAAAAGCTAATGTTAAACAGTTCTATGAAGACCTACAAGACCTTCTAGAGCTAACACCTAAAAAATATGTCCTTTTCATCATAGGGGACTGGAATGCAAGAGTAGGAAGTCACGAGATACCTAGAATAACAGGCAAATTTGGTGTTGGAGTACAAAATGAAGCAGGGCAAAGGCTAACAGAGTTTTGCCAAGAGAACACATTGGTCATAGCAAACATCCTTTTCCAACAACACAAGAGGAGACTCTACACATGGACATCACTAGATGGTCAATACTGAAATCAGATTGATTATATTCTTTGCAGGAAAATATAGAGAAGCTCTATACAATCAGCAAAAACAAGACCAGGAGCTGACTGTGGCTCACATCATGAACTCCTTACTGCCAAATACAGACTTAAATTGAAGAAAGTGGGGAAAACCACTAGACCATTCAGGTATGACCTAAATGAAATCCCTTATGATTATGGCTCAGACGGTAAAGTGTCTGCCTGCAGTGCAGGAGACCCGGGTTTCATCACTGGGTTGGGAAGAAACCCTGGAGAAGGAAATGGCAACCCACTCCAGTACTCTTGCCTGGAAAATTCCATGGACTGAGGAGCCTAGTAGGCTATAGTCCACGGGGTCACAAGGAGTTGGACACGACTAAGCGTCTGCACTTTCACGTTATGATTATACAGTGGAAATGACAAATAGATTTAAGGGATTAGATCTGATAGACAGAATACCTAAAGAAATATGGGCAGAAGTTCATGGCATTGTACAGGACACAGTGATCAAGAACATACCCAAGAAAAAGAAATGCAAAAAGGCAAAATGGCTGTCTGAGGAGGCCTTATGAATAGCTGAGAAAAGAAGAGAAGCTAAAGGCAAAGATGAAAAGGAAGGATATACCAATTTGAATGCAGAGTTCCAAAAGAATAGCAAGGAGAGATAAGAAAGCCTTCCTCAGTGAACAATGCAAATAAACAGAGGAAAACAATAGAATGGGAAAGGCTACATATCTTTTCAAGAAAATTAGAGATAGCAAGGGAACATTTCATGCAAAGATGGGCACAATAAATGACAGAAATTGTATAGACCAAACAGAAGGAGAAGATATTAAAAAGAGGTGACAAGAATACACAAAGAACTATACAAAAACGATCTTCATGACCCAGATAATCACGATGGTGTGGTCAGTAGCCTAGAGCCAGACATCCTGGAAAGAAAAGTTAAGTTGAGCTTAGGAAGCATCACTACAAAAAAAGCTAGTGGAGGATATGGAATTCCAGTTAAGCTATTTCAAATCCTAAGAGATGATGCTGTGAAAATGCTGCACTCAATATGCCAGCAAATTTGGAAAACTCAGCAATAGCTACAGGACTGGAAAAGGTCAGTTTTCATTCCAACCCCAAAGAAAGGCAATGCCAAAGAATGCTCAAACTACTGCACAATTGCACTCATTTCAGACGCTAGCAAAGTAATGCTCAAAATTTTCCAAGTCAGGCTTCAACAGTACATGAATTGTGAACTTCCAGATGTTCAAGCTGCATTTAGAAAAGGCAGAGGGACCAGAGATCAAATTGCTAACACCGATTGGGTCATCAAAAAAGTAAGAGAATACCAGAAAAACATCTGCTTTATTGATTACAGCATGACTTTCACTGTGTTCAGTTCAGTTCAGTTCAGTTCAGTCACTCAGTCATGTCTGACTCTTTGTGACCCCATGAATTGCAGCACGCCAGGCCTCCCTGTCCATCATCATCTCCCAAGTTCACTCAAACTCACGTCCATCCAGTAGGTGATGCCATCCAGCCATCTCATCCTCTGTCATCCCCTCTTCCTCCTGCCCCAATCCCTCCCAGTATCAGAGTCTTTTCCAATGAGTCAACTCTTCGCATGAGGTGGCCAAAGTACTGGAGTTTCAGCTTTAGCATCATTCCTTCCAAAGAAATCCCAGGGCTGATCTCCTTCAGAATGGACTGGTTGGATCTCCTTGCAGTCCAAGGAACTCTCAAGAGTCTTCTCCAACACCACAGTTGAAAAGCATCAATTCTTTGGCACTCAGCTTTCTTCACAGTCCAACTTTCACATCCATACATGACCACTGGGAAAAACCATAGCCTTGACTAGACGGACCTTTGTTGGCAAAGTAATGTCTCTACTTTTCAATATGCTATCTAGGTTGGTCATAACTTTTCTTCCAAGGAGTAAGTGTCTTTTAATTTCATGGCTGCAGTCACCATCTGCAGTGATTTTGGAGCCCCCAAAAATAAAGTCTGGCACTGTTTCCCCTATTTCCCATCTATTTCCCATGAAGTGTTGGGACCAGATGCCATGATCTTAGTTTTCTGAATGTTTAGCTTTAAGCCAGCTTTTTCACTCTCCACTTTCACTTCCATCAAGAGGATTTTTAGTTCCTCTTCACTTTCTGCCATAAGGGTGGTGTCATCTGCATATCTGAGGTTATTGACATTTCTCCCGGAAATCTTGATTCCAGCTTGTGCTTCTTCCAGCCCAGCATTTCTCATGATGTACTCTGCATATAAGTTAAATAAGTAGAGTGACAATATACAGCCTTGACGTACTCCTTTTCCTATTTGGAATCAGTCTGTTGTTCCATGTCCAGTTCTAACTGTTGCTTCCTGACCTGCATATAGGTTTCTTAAGAGGCAGGTCAGGTGTTCTGGTATTTCCATCTCTTTCAGAATTTTCCACAATTTATTGTGATCCACACAGTCAAAGGTTTTGGCATAGTCAATAAAGCAGAAAGAGATGTTTTTCTGGAACTCTCTTGCTTTTTCTATGATCCAGCGGATGTTGGCAATTTGATCTCTGGTTCCTCTGCCTTTTCTAAAACCAGCTTGAACATCTGGAAGTTCACAGTTCACGTATTGCTGAAGCCTGGCTTGGAGAATTTTGAGCATCACTTTACTAGCGTGTGAAATGAGTGCAATTGTGTGGCAGTTTGAGCATTCCTTGGCATTGCTTTTCTTTGGGATTGGAATGAAAATTGACCTTTTCCAGTCCTGTGGCCACTGCTGCATTTTCCAAATCTGCTGGCATGTTGACTGCAGCACTTTCACAGCATCATCTCTTAGGATTTGAAATAGCTCAACTGGAATTCCATCACCTCCACTAGCTTTGTTCGTAGTGATGCTTCCTAAGGCCCACTTGACTTCACATTCCAGGATGTCTGGCTCTAGGTGAGTGATCATACCATCATGATTATCTTGGTTGTGAAGATATTTTTTGTACAGTTCTGTGTATTCTTGCCACCTCTTCTTATTCAATGTTAGATTTTATTAAATCCTTTTTGTTTATCTATTAAGATGATAATTTTTAAAAATAAATTGTTATTTCTTATCATTTAGTGTGTGTGTGTGTGTGTGTTTTTTTTTTTTTTTTTTTAATTTTCTCTCTTTTCTCCTTAATGAACCTAGCTTAAGTCTAGCAATTTTGTTCATCTTTTCATAAAATCAGCTTTGGGTTTCATTGACCTTTTCTATTTTTTTGGCCTGTATCATTTATTTACACTCTGATTATTATTTCTCCTGCTGACTTTTGTCTTTCATTTGCTTTTTGTAATTCCTTTAGATGAAAGGTTAGGTAATTTGTTTGAGAGTTTTATTTTCGAGTTATGCTTGTATTACATCAGCTCCCTCTTGGAACTGCTTTTTCTACATCTCACAGACATTGGAAAGTTTGTATTTTCATTAGTCCTGAAGTATTTTGTTAATTCCTCTTTGAATTCTTTTATTTACCCAGTGATTTTCTTCTTGGTAGCATGTTTTTTGGTGTCCATGCATTTGTGTTTTACCCATTTTTCTTCCCATAATTGATTTGTAGTGACATATTATTGTGGCCTCATAAGTGTTTTATAAAATTTCTATCTTCTTAAATTATATTAGATTTGTTTTCTGGCCTAGAATGTGATCTTTCCTGGAGAATGTGCCATGTGAACTTGAAAAGAATGTTTATTTTGCTGTTTTTCAAAAGAAATTCCATGGACAGAATAGCCTAGCAGACTGCAATCCATGGTGTTGCAATGAGCTGATAAACTGAGCTACTGAGCACACACACACTTGTTGTCCAGACATCTATTAAGTCCAACAAGTTCATTGTGTCCTTTAAGAGCACTACAGCTTTACTGATACTCTGTTTGTATATTCTGGCCATTGAAGTAAGTGGGGTGGTCAAGTCATCTGCTGTTACTGTATAGCTGTCAGTCTCTCCATTTATATTGTTAGTATTTTCTTTATATATTTTGGTTCAGTTTAGTTCAGTCACTCAGTTGTGTCTGACTGTTTGTGACCCCATGGACTGCAGCATTCCAGGCATCCCTGTCCATCCCCAATTCCTGGAGCTTGCTCAAACTCATGTCCATAAGTCAATCATGCCATCCAACCATCTCATCCTCTGTCATCCCCCTCTCCTCCTGCCTTCAATCTTTCTCAGCATCAGAGTCTTTTCCAGTGAGTCAGTTCTTCACATCAGGTGGCCAAAGTATTGGAGTTGCTTCAGCATCAGTCCTTCCAATGAATATTCAGGGCTGATTTCCTTCAGGATGGACTGGTTTGATCTCCTTGCAGTCCAGGGGACTCTCAAGAGTCTTCTCCAACACCCCAGTTCAAAACATCAAGTCTTCAGTGCTCAGCTTTCTTTATGGTCCAAATCAACATTCGTACGTAACTACTGGAAAAACTAAAGCTCTGACTAGATGGACCTTTGTCAGTTTATATATTTAGGTGCTCCTTTATTGGATATATGTATGTTAACAGATATGTTTTCTGATATGAGTTCTGCTACAGCCATCTTGCTTCCATTTGCCTGAAATATCTTTTTCCATCCCCTCACTTTCAGTCTGAGTGTGTCTAGCTTATGAGTCTCTTGTGGGCAGAATATTTGAGTCATATTTTTATGTAATCAGCCACCAATGTATTTTTATTGGAACATTTCACCTATTGACACTTAAAGTAATTATTGATTGGTTTGTACTTAATGCCATTTTATTTCTTTTTGTCCAATTTTTTTCTTGTTCTTTCCTGTTCTTCCCCCACACATGCACACTACCCCTTTTAGTTTCTTTGCTGTAGTTTGATAATTTTATTTAGTACCATACACTTGCTCTTTCTCTGTTTTGTAGTTTTTGTTCTTTCTCTGTTTGTGGTTTTTGACTTGTGTTTAGCATGGGGATTGTATCATTTTATCTATAGCTGTATCTATTTATTTTAAATTAATTGTCGTTTAAGTTCAGACATGTTCTAAAAGAGTATAGTTTTGCTCCCTTTCCCCACACTTTGTGTTTTTGATGTCATATTTTTTTTTTTGATGTCATATTTTAATCTTCATGTTTATCCCTTTCTTGATTACAATTTTTTTTCTTTTAATATAAATCTTACCTTATTCAAGTTGTTGATCTCCAGTCTTTACTACATACTTGTCATTAGTAGTGGTATTTACCTTTTCTATGGATGCTTAAATTTTGCTCTAGCCTTTTATTTTCTACTTTGAGAAGACCCTTTAACATTTTGGGTGGATCTGTTTAGCATTGATGAATGTTTTTAGCTTTTCCTAGTTTGAAATGCTCTTTGTCTCTCTTTTGCTTCTAAATAATGATCTTGCTGGGTAGAAAACCCTAATTTGCAGGTTTTTTCTCTTTTAGCACTCTAAATATATCATGTCACTCTCTTATCATCTGTAAAGTGTTTATAAGAAAATCAGATGATAACCTTATGGGGATTCCTTTGTATATGGATTTTTTTATCTCTGCTTTTAGAATTCTCTGTCTTTCACATTTCCCATTTTCAGTACAATATGTCTTGATATGGATCTATTTGGTTCATCTTGTTTGGGATACTGTACTTATATCTCTTTCTACTTCAAGACTGAGATATTTCAACTGAAATTTCATTAAATATATTTTCAATCCCTTCCCTCTCTCTTATCTCCTTCGGAGACCCCTGCAATGGCAATATTGATATGCTTGACATTATCCCAAATATCCTTTATAGTATTATTATTTTTAAAAAATTTTCTTTTATTTTTGCTATTCTGATTGAGTGATTTCCATTATTCTATCTTCCATGTCATTTATGCAGTCCTCTGTATGACCTGGTCCGTTGTTCATTTCTCCAATTTGTTTTTTATTTCAAAGACCAGTTCTGACTGGTCTTTTTAAATTTTTTATATTTTCTAGCTTCTCATTAAAATTTTCATTGTGTTCATCTATTCTTTCCCCTAATTCAGTTAGCATTCTTACTAATAATGCTTTGACTTCTTTACCTAGTAAAATGCTTTTTCTATTTAGTGAAATAAATAGTGAAATTTCTATTTCACTATTTGTTCTTTAAAGGGTTTTCTCTTGCTCTTCAATTGAGACACATTCTTCTGTCTTCTCATGTTGCTCATCTTTTTTTCCTATCTTTATAAAATTAGGTGAAACAGTTACCTATGACAGTCTAGAAGAAGCACCCTTAAATTGGAGCATCCCACATTGTCTGTGTGCCCAGAGGCTCTAGTGAGAGAGCTGGATTTAATATGAACACAAGTCCTGTCTTCTCTCAGTGTTTTTTGGCATCTATCACCTTGGTAGGAGGTGGTGCTAGAGGTGGAGGGAATAGGTTTGGAGCCAGGTTGGAGGCAGGGCTTCCCCCACGCCCAGTGGCCATAATTACCCTGTCAGGAGCAGTGTCTTCTCAAACTGCTCAAGCAAAAGCCTTAAGGGTAAGATCTCAGCTGACTCAGTTCTCTTTAAATGTGTGCTCCTCATTATTCTGCTCCTAGGATCCTCAGCCTCAGAGGGGAGCAACGCTGGAGTAACAGTGGCTGGCTTGGGTATTCAGTGAAGGTCTGCACATAGGGTATGGTGGTCTGATCATGGTCAGAGACCTGGTCTGCCTCTGAGATACAAAGCAATCACTAGGAATGGCTTCTCTATTCCTGCTCAGATACCCCTTGGGTATGAGCTGCTACAGCATCTCACGGTCAAGCTTTGTCCTGGGTCATGGTAGTCCTGACTACTGTGTGGAGCTGAGATGAGAAGTAAGTGGTTCAGGACTGTTTGCTTGACTCAAGCTGAGGTGTGCATGGAGATAATTTGTGGGTTCTGTCTGGACAGCAAGCAGTCAGACAACCATATGATTTCATTCCACCCTTTTACCCTGATTCAGGATCAAGCAAACATTTGTGTGTTCCTCATAAGCCTAGTCCACATTTTCTACAGCCTTTCTATTAGCCCCAGTAGCCCTCCACCCAGCCAAAGGGGCTCATCTTCCCATTAGACCCCAGAGCTGAGCTACCTAATCTTTGGCTTGAACAGCTCACTCCCCAAGGTGGTTCTCCCCTCATGTAATCCCCCCTTTCCTCTGAGACCTCTCCCAGGGCACATGTCCTGACCTGATCACTTATTTTCCCTTCCACCTCAATTTCCATGTATCTGACTTACAGCCTTGGTGGTACTGAGTCTTTCTGCTTGTCTCCACTTAGTTTTTAGTGAAAATTGACCCACAGGTGGATATATATTTTGGCATCTTTGTTGGGGGATATGAGTTTGTGTCCTACTCTGCCATCTTGATTTGAGTCTGTCATGTAAGTCTTAATATTTACCCACAGTAATCTTGTTTGAGACTTACTGTCATAACTTCTAGTTAAGGTTATCTAAGAAAAATGGAGTCATTTTTATCTTCCAGCTCCAGTTATTAATTTAAGGTAATTGCCTTTGAACTAAATTTCATAATTTATGTGGAAATTGACAAAAAAAAAAAAAAACAAAACACATTAGGCACATTGTAACTCAGCTCATTCCTCTGCAACATATTCCAGAAGACTGAAATAAAAATATAAACAGCCTACTTTTCTTTTTTTCTATTTTTTTTTTTTAACTGGAAATTCTAGGGAAGAATCCAGTCCCAAACCCTTTAAGGATGCTGGGATAATTTAAATCCATTGTAGAACTGAAGTGCCTGCTTCCTACCCACCTTGGTAAAAGTAAAAGGTAAAGTGAAATCGCTCAGTTGTGTCCGACTCTTTGTGATCCCATGGACCGTAGCCTTGTAGCCTATCAGGCTCCTCTGTCCATGGGATTTTCCAGGCAAGAGTGCTGGAGTGGATTGCCATTGCCTTCTCCGGGGGATCTTCTCAACCCAGGGATAGAACCCGGATCTCCCACATTGCAGGCAGGCGCTTTACCGTCTGAGCCACCAGGGAAGCCCAATCTTAACTCCTAGAGTCTTGTCTCTGGTTCCTCCATGTAACATTTCAGAGTCAGCAGCAATACGTTGCATCTGCTTATATTTGGAATTTATGTGACTTTACCTTCTGCCACATCTCAGTTTTTTTCTGGAGAAAGTTCTGTGCTTTTAAGGACTCATGTGACTACATTGGGCCAAATTGTATAATACATGGTAATCTCCTATTTTAAGATCCATAAATTTAATTATTCTGGTAAGTCCCTTTTACCATGTTAGTAACCTATCACAGGCTTCAGAGACTTTAAAGTAGCTATCTTTAGGCAGACATAATTCTGTTTACCACCCTCTGGAATAAAAATTATTTAAAATATTTGGTTTACTGTATTTCCATACATTTGCATTTGTTGTTAAAACTATCGGAGTCCAACTTGCATCAACTTGTTCAGCATTTTTTAACACTCGATATTGTATTGTTTTGTTTTGTTTGCAATTTTTGACTTCAGCAATGGAGATTATTGTACTTTTGGGTTTATTCTGTCCAGGGTCTAGAAGAGCATAAAACTGTTTTCAATCATGGTAGTGCAGTGTTTTCTCAAATTACTGTCTCTTCCTCTCAAAATCATATTTACAAATGAGAATCTTAAGCTTCGGTTGTTTTCAGAGTTGTCATATTTCCTTCTGGTTGTAATAGCAGTCAGATCCCATTTCCTTCTTCCTTCTATTTAGGTGAATAGGAAACAAAAATATTTTGCCTAATTCTGAACGTCCCTTCTCACTGCTAGTTATATATATATATATATATATATAAATGGCACTTAGTATAGCCCAGCACCGCGTCTGACATTAGAGACGCATAGTTCCAAAGATACAATGGCCACATTTATGTTGCCTAAACAGTGAGAAGTTAAGATCCGTATATTCCTTTTGTTACTTTAAGAGCTAGACATTACTGTGAATATATCAGAAAGTAATGTGTGAAAATTCATTTCTGTTACTAACTTCTTGCACAATTTTGCTACTTGCAAGCTGTCTCAGATGATAACTTTGCTTCCATCTAATCATGAACAAATTTTGAGAGGGAATAAACTATGCTGTCTGTAAATTCTTCTAGCACCCTTGGATGGAATCTTTTGTGAATTAAATATTGCTTCATACTTTATGAATATTTAATTGAAATAGTTATTTTCAGTTTAACTTTGGAAGAACTTTGAATTCATTGGCATATGTGTGTTTGAAAAATGTGAGGTTATTACTAGTGAAATTTTTACAAGGGCATTCTTTAATTCCAAATTTTGAATTAAAATCACTCTTAGAATTAAATTAAATTTTAATTAAAAGCACTCCTAGAACCACCATTAAGAAAAATTATGTCATGAAGAGTTGACATGACTTGGAGACTGAACAACAACATGTTGCATTCATTGAGCATGGACTGTTTTACATGTATCAGATCATCTTGCCCCATGTCAACCATGGAGTGAGAAGACAGCATATTGTAAAGTGTTGCTTTTCCAAGTCTAATGTGCAGAGGAATTACCTGGGGATCTGTTTAAAATGTAGATTATGGATCAATAGGTCTGGAGTCTAGACAGCTTGCATGTCCAACAAGCTCCCCAGTCATGTTAATTTTGTTTCTCCAGAGACCCTACCTTGAAGAGCAAAGCTGTGAATAAACCCATGAAACACAGAGTCTGGACATGTGAACTTTAGCCTCACCACTGATGATTTGGCTGACGACCTAAAGCAACTTGCTTTGCCTCTGGGCTGAGTCTTTCCATATATAAAGAAAAAACAAAAAAACAAAAAACTTGTTATATTACTTTTAATAATCAACACACTACTGATCACCGAGGTTGAGATATTTCTCAAATTCACATGAGTAGTGACAAATCCTATTTTCTGATTTTAGGTTTTCTGATGCCAAGTTGAGTTTTCACTTTATCATGCAAGCAATAAAACCTGAACCCATTTATACGGAGCATCATAGCTGAAAATAAGAGAAGTCACGCAGAGCTATTTTACAAGATACTTTGAGAAATTTTAGTAAATTGGACTGTTATTACTTTAATGGATTTTATATTTTTCATGCTATACCAATAGCTTTCTCTCTATTTTATTCATTTCCACTATTCATTACTTTTATAACCACAGCCCTTTTTTCTGCTTTTAAACAACCCTTGACCAAGTGATAGCAGCACCTTTAAGAAAAGCTATTCTTCACAGCAGTCTTACATCAATGCCAGCTGTGATTTCATTTATATTGAATCACTGTAATTCCTGAAACAATTTATGGAGTTGTTTTTGCAATCCTGATTTAAACGTATATTTTCATGAAATCAAGGTATGTGGAGACCATATTCATCTGTGTTTTTCTACATTTCATTTTTGTAACTAAAGTTTGGCTGGCAGGTGTAAACTTATTGGTATGCCTTCATTGACTGGGAGAAGCGTTCTTCTGAAGCAAGTGTGGAGAAAATCTAACACACTTCTTTGCAGGTGTATTGTGCAGCTCAGTGGCAATGTGGCGCTTACAGCCTCTTCCAGTCTACACGATAAGGTTTGCAAATGGGCTAACAGGTGCATGCAGGCACAGGACCAAATCCCCCCTCAAACACAAGTGACCAGTGTGCTTCATATATTTAGGCCAACTGATAGTGTTTTATTGACTGCAGATGGCTACTGACTACACAATAAAAAGCTGCCAGTTGACTGATCACATCCTTAAATTACCCTAAAGATTTTTGTTCCTCATGGCTGGGAGCTCTAATTTGTACTTAAATGGAGCAGGATAAATTTGAGCCCACATGAAGGCCTTATAACCCAGATGTGTCCTTGAAGCCAACAGAGATTTTAAGTCTCACTTATAGCCTCATGCTCATCTTGATATTTTAAGAACCCAAAGAAAGGAGCCAATTTTAACTATACTCATCTTTCCTAATGTCTTCCCAGGTTTGTAAATAAGCGCTTCCTGGGGCCCAGTTGGAAACATTGAAGCAGACCCAGAGTCATAATATATATGTAAGTTGTTTTATGTTTGGAACATTTCTTACAATAATCCTGGTTGAGCAAGTACCTCACAAAACATGGCAAGTGTGTTCTTGGTGTCAACTATGCTGAAAAAGACTGATGGCAAGAGAAGGAAGAGACAGGATGAGATGGTTGGATGACGTCAATGATTCAATGGATGTAAGTTTGATAAACTCAGGGAGATAGTGGACAGGGAAGCCTGGCATGCTGCAGTTCATGGGTCACAAAGAGTCGGATTTGACTTAGCGACTGAATAAAAAGAACAATCCTTATTAAGCAACTTTATTTGGGGGGCCACATATATATATACACATATACACACATTCACACCTGCACACACATTAAGTAAGGTTTTACCCTCCATTGTTCTATAATCATGATGAGAGTCCATATGAATTAATATAGAGTATACTTTCTCAACAAAGGTCCATGTAGTCAAGGCTATGGTTTTCCTAGTGGTCATGTATGGATGTGAGAGTTGGACTGTGAAGAAGGCTGAGCACCAAAGCATTGATGCTTTTGAACTGTGGTGGTGGAGAAGACTCTTGAGAATCCCTTGGACTGCAAGGACATCCAACCAGTCCATCCTAAAGGAAATAAGTCCTGAATATTTATTGGAAGGACTGATGCTGAAGCTGAAACTCCAATGCTTTGACCACCTGATGTGAAGAACTCACTGGACTCATTGGAAAAGACCCTGATGCTGGGAAAGATTGAAGGTGGAAAGAGAAGGGGACGACAGAGGATGAGATATTTGGATGGCATCACCAACTCAATGGACATGAGTTTGGGTAAACCCCGGGAGTTGTGATGGACAGGGAGGCCTGGTGTACTGCAGTTCATGGGGTTGCAAAGAGTTGGACATGACTGAGCGACTGAACTGAATTGAACTGAAAGAAGAATGTGATTGAAACTACAAAAATGATATGAAAAAAAAATGCTATTAAAAAGTCTGAAAATGAGTAGACAATACTCTTCCTGATGTAGGGAGAGAGAGTACGGGAAAGAGGTCCTGGCCTTTCATCTGGCATAATTTTTGGTATCAAACTTGACATTCTGGAACAAGTTAGCAATGTAATGTGGACACTATATTTGGGGACACATGATTTAGTTTCCAGGTCAAATTTATCAACATATGATCAAATTAGATGTGGATCACCCCCCTACCCACTTTGGGCATCTTCAGTGTGAAATGAAGAGCTTGGGTTTCATGATCTCTGAATGCCCCTGTATCACCTAAAATTCCATATCAATTTTCAAAGCAGTTGAGAAGAATTTTAAGTATTGTTACTCCCTTTCCTCCCAAACTTACACATTTTGTGAACAATTCTTCTTTTATCTTTGAAGAATTATGCCATTAATTGACAGGTATATATTTATTTTACATATTCCCCAGACAGTAGAATGAAATTTGGATAAGAGAAGGGTTTTCTTTGATTACTGTTATATCCTCAATGTCTGGCATGGAATACACATTCAATAATAATTCTTTAATGAATGATTGACTAAATCAGCATATATCTTCCAATGCAATGACTTGAAAAAAATAATATATATGTGAAAGCTAACAGCCTCATTCTGCTTTATCCTGAAACACTTTTTTGAAAGTAAAAATATCTGCTATTATATAATTTTAATTGTATCTAGTTAAAAGGAATAAATGCTTCAGAGTCCAAAAAGTCAAAGAGTAATTCAGTCTGCAGAAAACAATACACCACGTTTTTTTCAGTGCATTAACTTCCATTTTCCTGATATGTTGACACAACAAGGTTGATAGGAAGCAAAATGCTTATTCATACTAAAATATGTCCATGAATTTCCTGGTGGTCTAGTGGTTAGGATTTGGCACTTACACTGCCATGGCCTATATTCAGTTCCTGGTTGGGGAACTGAGATCCTGTAAGCTGTGTGGTGTGGCCAAAAATAAAATAAAATGAAATCTTGTTTTCAATAATACAGTCGAATAGATTTTTTTTTCTCAGCTTGCCAGAGATAGACAATCTAGTTAAAACAATAAATATCTTGTAATGATAAAGTCATAATTTTATAAGATAAAATATTTGGTAGTTAAAAAAAAAAAAAAAAAAAACCCTAAAATGCTATAAAGCATTAGACAATTTTTTAACTGGAGAAAAAAGTTTTATAGTATCATATAAAATATGGTCTTTTCTATTATAAAGACTATAAATAAATTTTGCAGAAAAAATTCTAGGTTAAGAAACAGTGGTCAGGAATGTTTAAAGACCTAGAAATATAAATACCTATAAATAAGTGGCAAAGAATGTAAAAATAAAGATCTGATATCAAAAGAGTAATGTTAGAACATTAAATGTAAAATATTACATATAAAATAAAAAGCTGAATAGGAAATAAATTTTAAAATACATGAAGATATACTCTGATAGGGATTTAGAAATTCATATATTTTTAGTTGTATCTTTTAGAAAGCTGCTGCTGCTGCTAAGTTGCCTCAGTCGTGTCTGACTCTGTGCAACCCCACAGACGGCAGCCCACCAGGCTCCCCTGTCCCTGAGATTCTCCAGGCAAGAACACTGGAGTGGGTTGCTCCAATGCATGAAAATGAAAAGTGAAAGTGAAGTTGTGCCAGACTGGTAGTGACCCCATGGACTGCAGCCTATCAGGCGCCTCTGTCCATAGGATTTTCTAGGCAAGAGTACTGGAGTGGGGTGCCATTGCCTTCTCCGTCTTTTAGAAAGAGTAATCAAAATAAAATACCATTAAAAAGTAATTTAAAAAATTTTAGCTAAGGTCTTTACAGCATACGTTATAAAATTTTTGGACCAGTTTTAAATTAGTGTTTTATAGTCAGCTTAATTTGTTATTATATGTATTGAGATTAGCTAATGAAATTAGCTAGTAAAATTCTTGACAATTTGCTTGATCATATACTAATTAAAATTATATGCTAAATTACTAATGACAAAAAAGCATATAAATATAATGATATATATTGTTGGTTTCAAGGATACAGTTTTATAAGATATAAAATCTTTTAGATATATATTAATAATACATAACAAAAGGGGAAAGTAAGATGAATTAGCTATACCACATGCCTGAGTCAGAGCAGAATTATGTTAAATATTCAGAAGTAGAGCCATATATTTGTTTAAAGAAAATTAATATCTCAGTGACTAATGGAATGCATAGGGAAAGTATTGATTTCCTAGCATTTATTTTTGACAAAATATGGAACAAAATATTAATATATGGAATAGTTTTCATTTATTTTTTATCTAACACTCCAATCATCTTCATGTTCCTTAGGCATCAAATTTCTAAACGTTATGCATACACATATGTTAACTGCATTTGTGTTAACTTGGTGTGGCAGTTTCTAATGTAGACCCCTCTGCTCCCCACTGCCTTCTGCTGACAGTCTTGGGGAGTGGGATCTGTGACTTGCTTCTGGCTAGTATTTTACTGCAAAGGTGATGGAGTGTCACTCTGTCATTACTTTACATAAGCAGGTCCCCTTAGTGGGGAGGCCCATAAGACAAGGTCACCTTAGTCGGGAGGTCCACATGGCCAACAGCCAGGAGGGAACCCTAACCCTGACTCTAACAGCCAAGGAGGAATTGCATTCTGATAACCACATAAAGGTGGAAATGGATCCTCCCCTAGCTGTTGGCCCTGAATTCTTCAGGACATCGTTGTCAGAGAGTCTGAAGCAGAGGACCCAGCTGAAGTTGTGTTCAGACAGAAGCGGAACCACAAAAATTGTGAACTAACAAGGGTGTTGTCTTAAGCTGCTGGCTTTGTGGCAACTTGTTAGGCAACAATGGAAAACTAATACATATAGACTATTAATGATGATTTAATTATAATGAAATATCAATAATGACATTAATTTCACAAATGTTAGAATAAGATAGCACTAGAAATATACAATAATATTTTTTACATTTTTATTTCATTTACTTAATTTAGGTTTACTGACATTACTTAACAGTAAAATTCACCTTTTTTGGATGAGTTTTGACTGGTATAAACAGTGGTATAACAACACCACATTTGAGATACAAAATAATTTCATCATCCCTAACATGTTTTTGGAATGCATAGTTATTTTCATTAGTAGAGATAATGATGTAATTTCTTTATCCTGAGTAAAATCAGAACCACTGTTTTGCTTCTGTCTTCCTATTCAATCATTACGAAAATATATAAAAACAAACTGGTTCAATTTAGTAAAAATTTGTTTAATAAAGGACATTGTAAGCTTTCATACATTTGATAAATTTGCTTAAAATTAGCTTGAAATCTTGCGTTTTTGGACACGATACATTTCAAGATACCACCTAGAAAGCAAAACACCACCCAAAGAAGGCCAGTGTTCAAAAATGAAGCTGAACTAAAACCATTTATATAGAAAAGCTATATCCTTTCCCATAATGCACACACACACACACACACACACACACAAAACCATGCCTTTTTCTATAAAATAATAAAGCTTATATTTATTTTTAGGACCTGTTATTACTATATGATCCATAAAGACTATGGCACTGAGAAGGCAGAATGCTTTAGCTATACTAAAACAGATCTATCTGCTGTGTAGTGCTGAAAATAAAAGGATCTATTAGAAATTTGCTGTGATTACTATCTGCATTTCCCTAACACATTTGTGTGCACCATTATAAGGATACGCTTTGTTTTAGTTTGCTTTGACTTTTTCCCTCTAGGTAAAAAAGAAATACCAACTTATTCATGTGCTGTGAGTATGAATTTTTCCCTTCAGATGTTTGAGCTTGATCTTGTTGAATTATATCTGTAAGCAGTAATGTGCTTTTGTAATAATGAATTTGCTGCTCCTAGGGCAAGTTTAGGCTCTGAACCTTTTTATCCAATATCGGGGATCCATGTAATAGTATACTTGGTCAGTCAAGAAAATGTGTGTATAGATTCCATAATTTCAGTTACCAATATACGAAATTTAATGCATTGCTCTAATAAAAGAATTTACAATAAATTGGAAAAAAGTGTTTTTAAAATAGGGGCAAGTATTTGAATAATTATGGAGAGAACCAATATAGAAATAACCTCTTAAATATTTTGCCATACAGTTGACTGAATTGAGCAAAAAGATGCAGAGAGATGCTTTTATTTTCCCCTCAGTTCAGTCAAATGCATAGCTCTCAAACTACAGGAATCTCATACTTAATGCAGCTCAATCTTTTTTCCCTTGAAAGAATGTGAGCTTGAATTACCCGCTCTGTGATTGCATTCTATGATTTCTGAGAGTACAGGAGATGCCAAAATCACTGAGTAGACTTCTGTAACTTTCAACTTTATCAGAAGGAAGCAGAATAGAGTTTACAGAAAATATACAGAAGCAAGAACGAGGGAAGTGATGGTATTAAAAATTGTAGAGAAGAATTTCATAGCTATGCGAAGAGTTGACTCATTGGAAAAGACTCTGATGCTGGGAGGGATTGGGGGCAGGAGGAGAAGGGGACGACAGAGGATGAGATGGCTGGATGGCATCACTGACTCGATGGACGTGAGTCTGGGTGAACTCCAGGAGTTGGTGATGGACAGGGAGGCCTGGCGTGCTGCGATTCATGGGGTCGCAGAGATTCGGACACGACTGAGCGACTGAACTGAACCGAAGTGCTGTTTTAGTTTCAGTTTATTCTTGCACTGTGCATGTCATCAGCTTCTACAACTAGTTTATCTTAGCTATGGAAGTCTGAAAGATATTTCTAAGCATCCATTTATGTGAAAACATTTTTTTTTTAAACACGTCTCTTATTCACCCATCAATGCTTAGTGAGCTTTATCATTGAAAATGAGTATGTATTTAGCATGTGTTGTCTAGGAAGTAGTGAATTAGAACAGAGAAGAGTGACTGTCAACTGAATATCTCTACCTAAGGAAAATATTCTCTTTCTTTTCTTAAATAGTGTGTCTTTCCTTTGAAGAAAGGGAGTCTTGACAGTGAGCAAACGAATTATCAATACCATTTAAGCATGTGAAAAGGCTGCTTAAAACAATTCATGATGGAAAATGTTTTATGACCATAGTTTCTTTTAATTTTCCTGAATAAGAATCGTCAATAGTAATCATAATGATATACTAACATTTATTGTTCAAACTGTTGTGTGAAGTAATTTTTGACGCTTATTAGGTGCATCTCATCCCAATTTTATGGATAAGGAATCTGAAGCACAGAGAGATTATACAACTTGCCAGTGGTCTACCAGCAGTAATGACAGTCAGCATGATCAGTGGGATTCAGGAACGAGCAGACTAGCCCTAGAGCCAATAATTCTACACTATAAAATCTGAATGATTACACAAATAACTACTCCAGAATAGCACAATGAGCCTACTCACTTATTTTACAAAGTATTTTGATATAGAAAAACATACCTATACCTAGTAAACATTTTACAATTAATAATTCAATCTTCATGAGTAAACTAAATTGATTAAAATGTTGCTGTTACACTTGACTAAATGCACTCCTCTAAATTTATCCTCTGCTGCTGCTAAGTCACTTCAGTCGTGTCCGACTCTGTGCGACCCCATAGACAGCAGCCCACCAGGCTTCCCCGTCCCTGGGATTCTCCAGGCAAGAACACTGGAGTGGGTTGCCATTTCCTTCTCCAATGCATGAAAGTGAAAAGTGAAAGTGAAATCGCTCAGTCAATTTATCCTCTAACTTTTATCAAAGAGCATTCACATTTCCTTAATAAGGCATATCACTTTTTAACAATTACTTCTACCTTAAAGCCATAAAATTATTATTAATTTTATTAAAAACTAATGATTAGGAGAGCCAAACTAATTTGAAACATCCCATTTGTATTCTTGGGCTTCAAAGGTGGCACTGGTAGTAAAGAACCTGCCTGCCAGTGCAGGAGACATGAGAGGTTGGTTCCATCCCACACGGTTGGGAAGATCCCCCAAAGAAGGGAATGGCAACCTACTCCAGTACTCTTGCCTGGAGAATCCCATGGACAGAGGAGCATGGCGGGCTACAGTCCATGGGGTCGCAAAGAGTCAGACTTGACTGAATCGACTTAGCATGCACACAGGCATTTGTATTATCAGCAAAACTCACTAAAACAAAGGATGGCACTTATGTCTGGTGAAGAAATTGAAAATTAAATTATGGAATATTGACCGGCGCCCTTCTCCAAAGTCCCTACCATGCTTCTGCTGGGCGCCTGTGTTGAGAGTGTAAGAGCCAAAATGTTAAACCAAACAATTTAAAATTAAATGCTGATTCCCTCTGTGAATATTTGCAGCTTCAACTGCCAATTTTAATTTACTACATTGAGCAATTCTCCCATTAAAAACTCAATAATTGTTAGGCCACTGTAGTAAAATCTTCAGACATTTTACCTCCAAAAACAATATATGCTTCAAATATAAATTTTGGTATGAAGCCATATTTTTTATGTGCTATAAAATGTTAGGCAGGTAATTAGAATCATTTATTAACTCCTTGTGAGCCTCCGATAGCATAAACAAAAAGGAAAAACATGTAATTAAATAAATAGATGTAAGACGAGATCACCATATATTTAACATATATAAAACATGCATATTTATGTATTTAATTTGCCAAAGAACAGGCATTTTGTTGACCTTGACTTCATTAACTTGTGTATGTATATAAACATGTATATATACATACATACATACATATGTTAGTACTTTCATATAGATACAAGTTTATGTAGTTTGGGTCAACAAAATGCCTTTTATTTGATAAATTTATTTTTAAAAGGATAGAATATGATAAAAATAATCAAAAGATGTATATAATAATACTTCCAAGTCATGTGATTTTTATTTCATTGCAAGAAATTTACAGCAATATATCACAGTCTGAAAGGAAAGAATAGTAACACAGCCCATTTTCCATACTCCCATTTTCAGCCGACTCCTATGTGGAAAGAGGTGAATGTTAACTATAACTAGTGTTCAACTTTTCTAATTATTTTTATTGGCTTTCCCACAGATTTTAGAAAATGTTCTTAGTGAATAAGTTACTAAATGGTATGTTTACAAAAGCACTGTTAATTACATATTGAATTGAAACATAATGATACATGATAGAGATAAAAAAAGATGTTACATTTCTCTAGGTTTTTTTTTTCAGTTTCCAATTATATCTTTGCTCACTGGTTGGTTTGTCTAGTTTTCTATTTTATACTAGTTTTATTTTTTAATGTCCTCTATATTTCTATCTTTTCCCCCTACAAGATTATGTTGAATTATTTCTATGTTCATTTTGTATTTCCTTTTTTCACTTGCATTTATATCAGTGATGGAAATATTTGAAGAAATTCTGACACACCCTTTTCATTTGAATATGTTAGATAATGAGAAAAAATGTAACAAAAAGTCAAATAACTCATATACTCAGTATTTTCCACTTTTAGAATTTCAGTGTGTTGTGAGTCACTTCCACAGGTTTTCCCATTGACCCTTTCATTCTTCTTTGGGAGTTTTCTTAATCTTGATGCTTCCTTTCTATAGAGTGGGAGGAAAATCTCAGCCTATATAGAGTCACTAAACATAAAGATTGTTGATTTGAGCTGTCTTCTTTAATACTCACGGATGATCCTTTCCTTTTTTCCATAGCGACCCATTTGCCTACTCTCCCTGCCCACTGTTTATTTTTTATGATGCTATTCTAGAAGGACCTTAAAGATTCTTCAGGATGATTGAAGAGTATCAGCTTATTATGAAGTTTTATATATCACATTGAGTATTATATTATTCTCACCCCTCATCTTTGCCGTCAGTGGCAAATAGATCCTAGAGCTTTTTGCAAGTCTTCTGAACTATTTAATCAAAATTTCTTATATCAGTACCCCATAGGGCAGGAGTTCAGAACAAGTATAAGCTCCTCTTTATGATATACATTTTTACCATTTCCTAGTAATATTTGCTAAGGAATATTTTTCTGCCTGTCACTAATCCAGCTGCATTTATTACCATTGAAATACTATCACCAAAAAATTCACACAAAAGGAAACTCTTCTAGATCAACAGAGACAAGTTTCTTTTTCCTTGACAGATTAAGTGTGAGGCCTTCATGTGTGTGAAAAGAATAAGCACCACTTAATTAGATGAACAATTATAAAGCACAGGGACATATGAAGTGAAGTGGAGGAAAACAAAAGTAATCTATTAATGTCTCAAAAACCAGTGGTGTAAGGTAAATTGCAGACTTGAAAATACTTGCATGCCTCATGCATGTTATGCTGTGCTCCATGCATGGATTATTTAAAAGATTTATAATATACTTCATGAATTTTGAAGGCCAAAGTTCAATTAAATTCAATGCGATATCAGCAGAAGTTATCATCTATAGATAATAAGTTTTGTAGTCTGCCGAGAAGGCAAAATTTATGAATACATATATGGAGAAAGCTTTACATTTTTAATCAACTGAAATTAAAATAGTTCTAGTAAATACTTCGGAGAAGGCAATGGCACCCCACTCCAGTACTTTTGCCTGGAAAATCCCATGGACAGAGAAGCCTGGTAGGCTGCAGTCCATGGGATTGCTAGAGTCGGACATGACTGAGCGACTTCACTTTCACTTTTCACTTTCATGCATTGGAGAAGGAAATGGCAACCCACTCCAGTGTTCTTGCCTGGAGAATCCCAGGGACGGGGAGGCCTGGTGGGCTGCTGTCTATGGGGTCGCACAGAGTCGGACACGACTGAAGCGACTTAGCAGCAGCAGCAGCAAATACTTATACTTTGATTATTGTCTCCAAAAGCACCAACTGATCTTGCTTTTTTGCCAAGGACTTCATTTTTCATTGCACATCAGCTGATACTCTCATCTGCAGACAAGTGAAACAGATTACTTCTGAAACACAGATAAGATATAGGGTGATGTTTCAGCTTGAGATAACCCACAAACAACACATCTCTCTTCTTCAACTGTTAGACTCAACACTCCATAAATTAACTTACGTGCAGTTCTGTTGCAGCAGTCACTTCCTAAATGTAGTCTACAAACTCTTCCATGCCTTCATAATCCTGCAGCCACCAATTTACATTTGCTCCCAACCACAGCCAGCATAACCTTTTCGAAATAAAAACAATATCCATCTCGTGCTTCAGTATCTTCCCACTGTTGCTGCTGCTGCTGCTGCTAAGTCACTTCAGTCATGTCCGACTCCTAGCGACCCCATGGACTGCAGCCCACCAGGCTCCTCCATCCATGGGATTTTCCAGGCAAGAGTACTGGAGTGGGGTGCCATTGCCTTCTCTGATTCCCATTGTTACTACTTAAGATTCATGATACCTGTCTGTTTTCTTTTTGTTTATCGATATTTTGGTAAGATCTTCTTACTTAAATGGTTACTTCATTACCTAAAGATAAAATCTGCCTTACTAGACTGTAGTTAGTATAAACCTGGGTGAATGAATTCAGGGCTTCCCTGATCTCTCAGAGGGTAAAGAATCTTTCTGTAATGCCAGAGTCCTGGGTTTGATCCCTGGGTTGAGAAGTTCTCCTGGAGAAGGGAATGGCTACCCACTCCAGTATTCCTTGGTTGTAGAAGTCCACGGACAGAGGAGACTTGCGTGCTACAGCCCATGCAGTCTCAAAGAGTCAGAAATGACTGAGTGAGTAACACTTTTAAGCACTGGGTGGATTCAAAGCTCCATGTAGACAAAAATTGCTATATCCCATACAGTTGATTTCTTATTTCCAGTTCTTCAGTTTCCATGGCCACATATGAATATTAGCTTCACTGGCAACTATTTGAGCCTGATATCTTAAACTTAAGCATATTATCTAAATATAGCATTATAACTTCATTAAGAGGCAAGTTGAAGTCACTTCAGTTCAAATCAGTACAGTTCAGTACTGATTCACTCAGTCCTGTCTGACTCTTTGCAACCCCACGGACTGCAACACCCCAGGCATCCCTGCCCATCACCAACTCCCAGAGTTTACTCAAACTCATGTCCATTGAGTCAGTGATGCCATCCAGACATCTCAACCTCTGTAGTCCCCTTCTCCTCCTGCCTTCAAATTTTACCAGCGTCAGGATCTTTTCAAATGAATCAGTTCTTCACAACAGGTGGCCAAAGTATTGGAGTTTCAGCTTCAGCATCAGTCCTTCCAACGAATATTCAGGATGGATTTCCTTTAGCATGGACTGGTTGTGTCTCCTTGCAGTTCAAGGGACTCTTAAGAGTCTTCTCCAATGCCACAGTTCAAAAGCATCAATTCTTTGGCACTCAGCTTTCTTTATAGTCCAACTCTCACATCCATACGTGACTACTGGAAAAACCATAGCTTTGACTAGATGGACCTTTGTTGGCAAGGTAATATCTCTGCTTTTTAATACGCTGTCTAGATTGGTCACAACTTTCCTTCCAAGGCGCAAGCATCATTTAATTTCATAGCTGCAGTCACCATCTGCAGTGATTTTGCAGCCCAAGAAAATAAAGTCTGTCACTGTTTCCACTGTTTCTCCATCTATTTGCCATGATGTTATGGGACAAGATGCCATGATCCCAGTTTTCTGAATGTTGAGTTTTAAGCCAGCTTTTTCACTCTCCTCTTTCACATTCATCAAGAGGTTTTTTAGTTCCTCTTCACTTCCTGCCATAAGGGTGGTGTCATCTGCATATTGGAGATATTGGATATTTCTCCCGGCAATCTTGATTCCAGCTTGTGTTTCACCCAACCCAACGTTTCTCATGATGTACTCTGCATAGAAGGTAAATAAGCAGGGTGACAATATACGGTCTGGAGGTACTCCATTCCATATTTGGAAACTGTCTGTTCTTCCATGTCCAATTTTAACTGTTACTTCCTGACCTGTACACAGATTTCTCAAGAGGCAGGTCAGGTGGTCTGGTATTCCTAACTCTTTCAGAATTTTCCACAGTTTGTTGTGGTCTACACAGTCAAAGGCTTTGGCATAGTCAATAAAGCGGTTTTTTGTTTGTTTGTTTGTTTGTTTTTCTGGAACTGTCTTGCTTTTTTAATATTCAACGGATGTTGGCAATTTGTTCTCTGGTTCCTCTGCCTTTTCTAAATCCAGCTTGAACATCTGGAAGTTCACTGTTCACGAACTGTTGAAGCCTGGCTTGGAGAATTTTGAGCATTACTTTGCTAGCATATGAGATGAGTCCAGTTGTGTGGTAGTCTGAGCATTCTTTGGCATTGCCTTTCTTAGGGATTGCAATGAAAATTGACCTTTTCCAGTCCTGTGGCCACTGCTGAGTTTTCCAAATTTGCTGGCATATTGAGTGCAGCACTTTCACAGCATCATCTTTTAAGATTTGAAATAGCTCATCTGGAGTTCCATCATATCCACTAGCTTTGTTTGTAGTGATGCTTTCTAAGGCCCACTTGACTTCACATTGCAGGATATCTAGCTCTGGGCTGGTGATCACAGCATCATGATTATCTGGGTCGTGAAGATCTTTTCTGTACAATTCTTCTGTGTATTCTTGCCACCTCTTCTTAATATATTATGCTTCTTTTAGGTCCATAGCATTTCTGTCCTCTATTGTGCCCATCTTTGCATTAAATGTTCCCTTGCTATCTCTAATTTTCTTGAAGAGATCTCTAGACTTTCCCAGTCTATTGTTTTCCTCTATTTATTTGCATCAATCTGTGAGGAAGGCTTTCTTATCTCTCCTTACTATTCTTTGAAACTCACCATTCATGTGGGTATATATTTCCTTTTCTTCTTTGCTTTTTGCTTCTCTTCTATTCACAGCTATTTGTAAGGCCCCCTCAGACAACCATCTTGCTTTTTTGCATTTCTTTTCCCTGGGGGTGGTCTTGATCCCTGCCTTATGTACAATGTCACGAACCTTGTCCATAGTTCTTCAGGCACTTTGTCTCTCAGATCTAATCCCTTGAATCTATTTGTTGCTTCCACTGTATAATTGTAAGGGATTTGATTTAGGTCATACCTGAATGGTCTAGTGGTTTTCCCTACTTTTTTCAATTTAAATCTGAGTTTGGCAATAAGGAGTTCATGGTCTGTGCCACAGTCAGCTCCCAGTCTTACTTTTGCTGACTGTATAGAGCTTCTCCATCTTTGGCTGCAAAGAATATAATCAACCTGATTTTGATATTGACCATCTGGTGATGTCCATGTGTAGAGTCTTCTCTTGTGTTGTTGCAAGAGGGTGTTTGCTATGACCAGTGCATTTTCTTGGCAAAATTCTATTAGCTTTTGGCCTACATTCTGTCCTCCAAGGCCAAATTTGCCTGTTACTCCAGGTATTTCTTGACTTCCTGTTTTGCATTCCAGTCTCCTATAATGAAAAGGATATTTTTGGGGGTGTTAGTTCTAGAAGGTCTTATAGGTCTTCCTAGAATCATTCAACTTCAGCTTCTTCAGTGTTACTGGTCAGGGCATAGACTTGGATTGCTGTGATGGTGAATGGTTTGCCTTGGAAATGAATGGAGATCATTCTGTCATTTTTGAGATTGTATCCAAGTACTGCTTTTCAGACTCTTTTGTGACTATGATGGCTACTCCATTTCTTCTAAAGGATTCTTGACCTCAAGATAGATATAATAGTCATCTGTGTTAAATTCACCCATTCCAGTCCATTTTAGTTTGCTGATTCCTAAAATGTCAATGTTTACTCTTGCCACCTCCTGTTTGATCAGTTCCAATTTGCCTTGATTTATTGACTTAACATTCCAGGTTCCTATGCAATATTGCCCTTTACAGCATCGGACTTTACTTCCTTCACCAGTCACATCCACAACTGGGTATTGTTTTTGTTTTGTCTTCATCCCTTCATTCTTTCTGGAGTTATTTTTCTCCACTGATCTCCAGTAGCATATTGGGCACCTACTGACCTGGGCAGTTCATCTTTCCGTATCCTATCTTTTTGCCTTACATACTGTTCATGGGGTTCTCAAGGCAAGAATACTGAAGTGGTTTTCCATTCCCTTCTCCAGTGGACCACGTTTTGTCAGAACTCTCCACTATCACCCTTCTGTCTTGGGTAGCCCTACACGGCATAGCTCATAGTTTCATTGAGCTAGACAAGGCTGTGGTCTATGTGATCAGATTGGTTAGTTTCCTGTGATTGTGGCTTTTATTCTGTCTGCCCTGTGTTGGAGAAGATAAGGGGCTTATGGAGTCTTCCTGATGGGAGAGACTGACCAAGAGGGAAATTGGGTCATCCAATGTTCTGTTGATGGATGGGGCTGTGTTCCCTACCTGTTATTTACCTGGAGCCAAACTATAGTGGAGGTAATGAAGATTATCACAACCTCCTTCAAATGTTCCCATGCATGAACTGCTGCATTCAGTGCCCCCAGCCCTACGGCAGTCCACTGCTGACCCACACCTCTGCTGGAGACTCCTGGACTCTTATGGGCAAGTCTAGGTCAGTCTCTTGTGGGGTCACTGCTCCTTTCTCCTGGGTCCTGGTGCACACAAAGTTCTGTTTGTGCCCTCCAGGAATGTGTAAGTGTTGTGGCTCGGCCACCTGATGCAAAGAACTAACTCATTTGAAAAGACCCTGATGTTGGGAACGATTGAAGGTGGGAGGAGAAGGGGACAACAGAGGATGAGATGGCTGGATGGCATCACCAAATCAATGGCCATGAGTTTGAGTAAACTCCAGGAATTGGTGATGGGCAGGGAGGCCTGGCGTGCTGCAGTCCGTGGGGTCGCAGAGAGTCGGACACGACTGAGACTGAACTGGACTGATGGTGGGGTAATCACGACCTCCTTCAAGAGGGCTTATGTCACACCCAGCTCGGCTGCACCCAGGGCCCCTGCTCCTGTGGCAGTGCACTGGTGACCTGTGCCTCCACGTGAGACACCCAAGCACAGTTCTGGCTCAGTCTCTGTGGGGTCTCTGGGTCTTGGTGTGCACAAGGTTTGTCTGAGCCCTCTGAGCGTCTCTGGCGGGAATGGCATTTGATTCTTAATGTGATTTCGCCCCTCCTACCGTCTTGCTGCGACTTCTCTTTTGTTCTTGGATGTGGCGTATCTCCTCACAGTCACTGGAACCCCGTGAAGCCACTGCTCCAGTGCCTACCAGGAATACTGGAGTAGGTAGCCTTTCCCTTCTCCTGGGGATCTTCCCAACCCAGGGATCCAACTCAGGTCTCCCACATGCAGGCAGATTCTTTACCAGCTGAACCACAAGAGAAGCACTTAAGTCTGATGAACGTTGAAGGTTTAGTTGCTCAGTCATGTCCAACTCTTTGCAACCCCATAGACCGTAGCCTACCAGGCTCCTCTGGCCATGGGATTTTCCAGGCAAGAATACTGGAGTGGGTTGCCATTTCCTTCTCCAGAGGATCTTTCTGACCCAGGGATCAAATCTGTGTCTCCCACATTGTAGGCAGATGCTTTACCACCTGAGCCACAAGGGAAGTCTGAATACTGGAGTGAGTAGCCCTTCCCTTCTCCAGGGGATCTTCCCAACCCAGGGACTGAATCCAGGTCTCCCTCATTGCAGGCAGTTTCTTTACCAGCTAAGCCACAAGGGAAGCCCTCAGGCCATGTACATGTTGTTATTTCTGATATATTTGGACATTTCCTATGTTATTTTGTTTCTTTGCATACCATTTTAGTTTATTTTTTCCAATCTTGCTTTCCCTCTGGATGCATCGTGTTTTCTTCATTACTCTTCTTTTTAAAGACACTGTAGTTTGAATTTTATTTGTCTTTATAAATTATTAATATGCATACTTGACTGTGACAAAATGGAAGTTAGTCAGCACACAGTACAGGAACCATAAAATGTTTTATCTCAGATCTTCTCCTTTGGTAATTCATATTATTTTTACATATTATTATTATTTCTGACCTGTTTTAAATTATCTGAAATGTTTCAGCAAATGAGTAATAAGTTAGTTAATATATTTACTGATTCCTTGATTTACTGTTTCTTTCCCTTGTATGTAGTTTCTTCCTTTTTTATTCCTGGAAATTCATTGTTAGTATTTTTTTTTAATGAAATTCTGAATGTAATCTAAAAGCTATTTATTTTCTTCTTATTATTGTATGATAATCTAAATGGACATAGAAATCTAGTGACAGCTAGATGTTCCCTCAGCTATTTGAACATGTTAATCATTTGTCTTCAGGCGTCTATTGTTATTAATGAGAAGTATTCTGTCAGTCTATTGAAGTGCTTTTGATTTTCTCTAAATGTAATGTTTTGCATTCTCTCTATGATGTATATAGGGTAAGTATTAGATTTTTATGTTTGAAATTGATGTACAGTCAGTGTAAGGATTCAGTAATCTCTCTGCACCTAGAAAACACTGAATATTATCTTGTGGTATTGCTTGCATTTCTTTTTTTTCCTTCATCTGGATTTTCTCAGTGTATCCTTAGCACTTTTAACACATCTTCTGTATTTTCCACCTTTCAAAATTCCTATATTACATTACCTGAGTTATTACTGTGAATCTATTATATAATACTATCTTTTAAATGCTATTTAAAATTTAATTACTATATTTTTAATTTTAGAAGTTATATTGAGTTATTTTTCAAATATTTTGTACTACCTATGAATGAATAAGGAGCATTTATCATTCTATGTCTTTAAATATTTTTCATAATTTTTATAATGTTTTTATAATCTCTTTAGATTTTTGCTATTTCCCGGGACTGCTAAATCTCCTGTTTATAGAATTGACTCTCCTTCATGATAGTTTATTGGCTTAAGAGATGGCTTTGTCAATTTTTGGTTCATCTTTGAGGAGTGATACCTTTTTGCTCCCCACTGTAGAGAGTTCCATATGAGTTCGTTCTAAGAACATTTCCTTCAAAATCATTTTGTCACTCTGGCGTATATTATTCTAAGGTAACAACTGAATTTGAACATGTTGTTGGCCATCATCTAACTTTGGAGTTGGTTTCTATTCCCAGGTTGCAATGAGACTCCAGATCTCATATCCATGAGTGACAGAGACTCTGTTTCCAATTTCTCATGACTAACTCTCCTCCCTTGACTTCATGTGTGGATCAGATGGTCTCAGTCTTCTAATCTGTGAGCAAAGCCAGCCCTTTTTCTAGCTGCCTGTTTCTACTAAACCTAATGCTATATCTTCTATTCCAGGTAGCACTTAAAACCCTGACCTGTAGGTTTCTAATCATGCCTCCATAGACCGCAAAATGTAAACACATCTATATAATTCAACTTTTTTGTTTCACTTGGTTTCCAGAATCAATAAGTTCTTTTATCTCTTTAAAGTGTGATTTTATTTGCTTTTATGTTTTTTTGTCATGTTAACTGGTATTTTTCTTATTATACTGAAATTGGGTACTAGAACTTACAACTGGAGATAGTAATAATATACAATCTTCATTGTTTGTTTTAAAAAAGGACTGAAGCAATTGTGTTGACTGGCATCTTTCCCTGATTAGATGTCTACTTATGCACTCGCTGATGGATCTATCCCCTGGGCTTATTATTTGAACCTGGAAAAGAGAGTATCATTGAAAAGGAGAATGTAGAGATGAGAAAGCCATGGGAACAGCCAGCACTGCACTTTCTTAGATGCTGAAGATAAAGGAAATGTGCAAGAGGTCAAGTGGACCCTGTGAAGAGTGTCCACTTTGAAGCCACTTAAGGTTCACCACTTAGAAGGCTGGCAGCTGGACACAGATGCTGTCCTGTAGATCCTGTGGACCATGCTTTATTATGTTTCTTACCTTGGGAACGTGTGTGGAAGGTTCTTCCCCTGCAGGGCTCCCTCACGTATTCACTCAAACATGTCATCCTCTTGAAAAACAACTTTTTGTTCCCTCTCTCACAGAGAACACACATGCTCTGTCTTAACCAGAAAGGAAACAGGAGCAAACAAGGGTCTGCCGTTGTGGGCAACAACATACGCACGAGGCGCTTGCATCTCAGACCTGTCGCTCCTTCCGCATGAACTTGACAGGGAAGTGGAAACCCGGAAAAACAAAGGTGGGGAGTGGGACAAGGAAGAGTGAGAGAGGGAGCCGTTTCAGGAAAAGAATACAGTCCGCTTTTTCTCCCCAAGTCCCTCCTTCTAAAACCTAAGCAGCACTGGTGGGACAGGGAACAGCTCACAGTAAGTGAACGTGGAGGAGATTCTTTCAATTTGACTAGGCGTCTTACCTACTTGAATGTGAACACACAGTAATGGAGGCTGTACAAAATGTAATTAAGGGAAAGAAAAAGGTGCAGAGAAGCATAAGAGAAGGCAATGGTTGGAGACAAAAATTAAAATCAATTCATTTTGATGAATTGTGCAATAAAGAAGTTGCATATCTATATATATATATATATATATAATTTATAGAGAGTAAGGCTTGTCTTTGTCAGCTCAACCCTCCTTATTGATGGCATGTCATTTATTTTATAAATGAAATCATCTTCAGCATGGTGAGAAAAGCATTTTACAGATTTTTCCAGTCAAAATGTTGATTTATGTTAAGGGTTACATTTTTGAAACTCATTCGAAGTTAAAAATATTGAACTTTTAAAGTAAAGCAAATGTATAATTAAGCATTTATTACCTGGAGTAAATTAATGCTTTTAAGCTATAAGAACTGCCCACACATGGATATTCTGCCAGCTAGACCAGCAGGCTCACATATTCACACTGAGCTGGTTCCTACCACCTTTTCCCCTTTTCCTTTTTTTTCCAGTAGAACTTAGCATTGGACCATTTGTCTTTCTAACTGCCTCATGCAAATGTTCAGCCTGTATTCTATCCGCAAATCCCTATTTTTTTCTTTTCAGCTTTATCCAGATCCAAACACATGGATTAATTTAAAAAATAAAATAAAAAAAACCTTTAGTGTGGAATGTAATAGTAGGACCTATGTAGAATGGCTAAAATAAATAAAAGTGTCAATAAAAAAATTATAGATACTGCTAAACATATGAGCTCCAGTCCACGAGGTCCCAAAGAGTCTGACATGACTGAGCACTTGAGCACACATAAATACACAAACATACGAGAAGCACAGCTTATTAAAAAGAAAGTAATGTGTTAGATTAAGAACACACAATTTGTATTCTAATTTCCTATTATGAATGTGCTGTGAAGAATCTAAATTTAAATCTTAGCTCCATATTTCCTAGTTAGAAGCAGCATTAGACAAATCACCATACTTCTGAATTATGCATTGATTTGCAGTGAAGAGTAAAGTAAATGTATGCAAGGGGAGGAAGAGTAGGTTAGGGAGGGGAGTATGCCTGTGTATTTAGATATATTGTTGTTTGTTGTTGTTGACTAAGTCATGTCCAACTCTTTGCAACCCCATTGACTAGAGAATGCCAGACTTCCCTGTCCTTCACAGTCTCCCAGGGTTTGCACAAACTTATGTCCATTTAGTTGGTGATGCCATCCAATCATCTCATCCTTTGAAGCCCCCTTGTCCTGATGCCCCAACTTTTCCCCAGAATCAGGGTCTTTTCCAATAAGTTGGATCTTTGCATCTGATGGCCAAAATATTGGTGCTTCAGCATCAGTCCTTCCGATGAGTATTCAGGGTTGATTTCTTTTAGGATTGACTGGTTTGATCTCGTTACAATCCAAAATATTTACGTAGGTATTTAAATGGTGCTTTTCCTGTGAGGCATGTGATAGGCAGATAAGAAACAAAGGATATGTTGTTTTCTACCAACACATCTTGAGTGTTGACTCCTTTCTTTCAGTCAAAAAGCAAGAAACTCAGATAAGCAGCACAAAAGATAGGCTGGTTTTTGGGAACAAGGTGAACTCTTTGGGAAGCACATATCCTCTAGCAGATAAAATAAACAGGCAAGCACGAGAACTCAGTCATTTTCTTGGAATAACAGACTGTGAAAGTTCCCCTCTTCAAGGAAGAGATAGACCAGTGTTGGCACTGACAATCCCAAGTGATAAATATTCAAGCCAGATATGAAAATAGGTTTTCTCAATATACTACTCTAGATTACACCATGATGGGGCCACAAGGATTATCACTTGCATGTTACAGGTCCCCATGATGTTTCTCAACCTATTCAACCAATGTTTATTAAGTACTTAGTGTATACAATGATTCAAATGGTTCCTGAACTGTCTAGACATCATATTCTGAGCATTCACTATTAACTATTATTACCAGTTTATTCTCTTGAGTATTTTTGCATGTGTACTTTCTCTGTCACTCAGTCGTGTCTAATTGCAACCCCGTGGATTGTACCTGCCAGAATCCTCTGTTCATGGGACTCTCCAGTCAAGAATACTAGAGAGGGTTATGATTCCCTCCTCCAGGGTATCTTCCCAGCCCAGAGGTAGAACCCATGTCTCCTGTGGCTCCTACATTGTCAGGCAGATTCTTTACCACTGAGCTGCCTGGGAATTTTTACTGAAATGTATTTTTTAACCTGATTTCACATGTCTTCCTTAGTTACATAACTTTCAGCTTTATCATCATTTTTTCACACGAAGAATTATTCTCCATGATACTGAATCATGATACTGAGGGGGCAGAGATTCTCAAGGACAGATGTGATATTAAAGGAGCAGATTTAAAGGATGACAGGATAATCTGCATAGAATTTAATAAGGCCATGGTAACTAGAGAATATTTGCTTTTATCAAATAGGGGAGGATTTATCCAGGATACACACCCAGTGTGGACACACACCCAGGACTTTGTACCCTAGATCATTTCCATTTTGATTATAGAACTCTGCCCCCTCAATCATTCCAGTTAATTCATACTGAAGATCTGATATTTTCATCATCCATGAGTTTAGGCCTATAGAAAATTGTTATTGAAGTGTAACCATATTAATTGGGGTGTTTAAATTATTGATATCGTAGACACTAAGCATGCTAGCACAAGATAATTTTAGTTCCAGGTCAAACTGCCATAATATGTTCTTAAACTTGGAAATAAAAGTGAAAAATTTGTGATGTTGACATATACTGGTGAGATGAGACAAATAACTTAACTTGGGAAAGTATGGGATGCTGAGAATAGGATTTACCCAGCTTGCTTTTTGGAATGGGAACCCCTCATGTGGCAAGTCCTGTATTCCTGGAGGTAGAGGGAAGTGAGGGGAATGGGATCCGGTCTGAAGGATGTATACCAAAAAAGGAAACAGAGGCAGGAATCAAAAATTAGTATCATTAAATTAACCTATTTTTCTAGGTCCTCTACCTGGTCTGTGCATCTTTATTTATTTTTACAATTTTAAATTAGTTCAGGAGCCTCTGGATTTGATCAGACTTTCTTCCTTTCTTGGTCTATATTGTATATATTATTTTATGTGCATTATCAAAAGTCATGAAACTTAGAGCTTTGATTTCTGAAATCTTTCTATATCCCTTTGTCTCTCTATCTTTAATTCCTCTTGTATGTTATGTCTCTGTCTTGTCTCACTCCCTCTCTCTCTCTCTCTATTTTTCTGTCTCTCTCTCTCTCCCTACCCATACACACACATACACGAAGCACAAAGTATAGTTCAGTTCAGTTCAGTTCATTCGCTCAGTCGTGTCCAACTCTTCACGACCCCATGAATCACAGCACGCCAGGCCTCCCTGTCCATCACCAACTCCCGGAGTTCACTCAGACTCACGTCCATCGAGTCAGTGATGCCATCCAGCCATCTCATCCTCTGTCATCCCCTTCTCCTCCTGCCCCCAATCCCTCCCAGCATCAGAGTCTTTTCCAATGAGTCGACTCTTTGCATGAAGTGGCCAAAGTACTGGAGTTTCAGCTTTAGCATCACTCCTTCCAAAGAAATCCAAGGGCTGATGTCCTTCAGAATGGACTGGTTGGATCTCCTCTCAGTCCAAGGGACTCTCAAGAGTATAGGTGAATCTCAAAGAACAGAGCAGAGCCACAGGGTTACTAGGAATGGGCAGCTTTGACATCTCAAGCCCGAACAGAAGTAGGAGACAGCAGTGCTGGTTACTTGCAGCTGGAGAGAGAGAGCTGAGTCAGGGCCACCCTTTAGATAAAGGGAGCTGGTTTGTAGTGCTCCTTCACAGAAGAAGTCAAAGGAATGATTCCTTTGATCATACTTTCCTATCTAACTCTCATTTCCTGCCTGCATTCCCCATTGACTAGTTCCCAGCCCCTAGAAATGATAGAGCGACAGATCCCAGTGACCTAACCCATAGAGTCACAAAGTAGGAGGAGAATCTTAGAAGGAGGTCTAGAAGAGCAAATGGAAGGTAACAGGTAACAATGTAGTGACTCAAATGAATGAATATTGTCAACAGCTTTTCCACGGCACTCAGGCAATGTATGGACAAAATTTAAAATGAAATTATGATGAGTTTAACTTTTATTATAATTATTCAGCATGGTCATCATATTTGTTTACAACTATGCATTACTGGGTGAGAAGATTCAGAGTATATGTTTACTGATAAACTGATAAACTTCACACAGTGAAGGAAAATGATCCCACGCAAATTAAGTCTTTTCATTGCTTCAAAGGCTTTGATAGTGGTCACTCACCTTTGGGAATTCTTCAGAAAAATGATACAAATGTGTCTAATCCAAGAGAATCAGGTGATAAAAAAGAGCAGAACACTTAAATTATCTCCTTGTCCAAATTATGTTAAATATTTTAATAGCATCTTAAATGAAGACAATGTGAAATAATTTTTCTTAATTTTGCATAAAAAGATAAATTCATATCTTCATCCTCATTCTGTTTCCCATAAGGTATTGTGCTCTAAATAAATTAGGCAAAAGCCAAAGATTAAAAGAAAAGCAACCAAATAAACAACTTGATTTAAACTTCATTATTTTTCTGTTGTATCTAAGAAGTTTCCAAGGTTCATATTCACTTAAAGTTTAGAGTGGCTTTATATTTCTCTAGTATCAAGAGAAACAAATGCACAGATTTTAATTATTTTATTGTGGCTATGTAAGTTATTAACATTCGAAGATGGGTGAAATTGTATGATGTAAACTCTATGAGCAATTCTTTCAATAAAAAATTATTTTTAAATAGAAAACTAAAAGTCAACAACTATCAGAGCTGACTGTCTTAATACTGAATCATCTTTGTTAATATAGAAGTTAAAAGCACTATTTTCAAAAGTACAAGTCTTCTGACTAAAATACCTTCATTTGGGGAAAGAGCAAATATAAAAGTAGCAGTTATGAATTCATTTTAAAAAATAGCCTTGCAGGAATATTTACTCTAAAAGCCTTAAAAAAAAAAAAAAAAGAGAGAGAACAGAAAGTATTCACCAACCACTTACAAATTTCAAAAATCATACTTCATACTTGATATTAGGTTCTAGGCTTTGATTTTCTGGTCTTTTGAAAAGAGAAATGTTGAGATGGAAATTTTGTTGCATGAAATAAAAAAATGGAATTATATTAAAAACCTTGTTTTCAGAAACAATTTTAATAATAAGTGACCATGAAATATAATAAAGCAAAAATATCAACCTGGTTGTCAGTAACTTAAATGATTCCCATCAAAGAGTTATTTTTGACAGCAGTAAATTGTGTATTTACATCCACTATATTTTTTAGAAGTAAAAAATCCTTCAAGTCTTCCCTTTCTTAATCCAGAACAATGAATCACTTAGAGAGTTGTAATAAAAAGAACACGCTAATTCCGGTTCTTCTACTCTTAACATTTTTAACCTGAAGCAGGCAGTTTAACACCCCACTCCAGTACTCTTGCCTGGAGGATCCCATGGATGGAGGAGCCTGGTAGGCTGCAGTCCATAGGGTAGCGAATAGTCGGATATGACTGAGCGACTTCACTTTCACTTTTCACGTTCATGCATTGGAGAAGGAAATGGCAATCCACTGCAGTGTTCTTACCTGGAGAATCCCAGGGATGGGGGCACCTGGTGGGCTGCCGTCTATGGGGTTGCACAGAGTCAGACACGACTGAAGTGACCTAGCAGTAGCAGTAGCAGGCAGTTTAACAATTAAAACACCGTGTAATTCCTTTAAAAATAAAGTAATGAGGTTAAACTTTATTATAGAATTATTAAGTAACTTAAAGGAAAAATATATGAAATGTAGTCATAAGCTATCAATATCAGTGTTCAAGTTACTACTGATGCTTCTATAATGATTTAAAAGAACAACAGCAGCAACATTTATGCCAACTAACACGATGCGGGTGGAAAAATAGTTATTGTTGCTTGATCTTGTGCCCTTCTGACAGCTTTCAGGATTAGCTTGGAAATGTGTAGCCAAGACATTTGTAAAAACATTCACCTCAAAAGTTCAGGTAAAACTGATGTCAAACTTTATTTTTTTTTAAATATATTTGTATATAAGATAAATGTTTTACTTTTTATGTTTTATTTATTTATTTAAATTTATTTATTTTAATTGGAAGCTAATTTCTTTACAATATTGTGTTGGTTTCTGGTAAAGTCCAAAGCATTCTCAAGTATTTGAAAATTGCCAAGGCATATTTTCAAACTATTGTTTGCTCACGGCATCTGTGTTCTCACAAGCTAACTCTTTTTTGCCTACATTGTCCAGCAAGCAAAGTTTCCTTCTGCTGTTCTTTGGCATATACAACACACACACACTCCAATCACATCAAGTATTCTGGTATAAAATAAGATGAATCTTTATAGATGACACTTATGATTCATACTACACACAGCTGGGCACTTCCTCTCTTTATTTTCCCTCATTGTAATTTTTCCCCCTGGATTCCATTCTCTTATGGACCAACATATTTTTGATTATGGTCAGAGTTTTCATCTTCCATATTACATATGTTGAATGGATAAACATTTATATATTATATTAGTGAATAACAATTATATGAAGCAGTATATGTGTACATACATAATAATTTATGTGTGCATATATTTATGTATTTTAATACATATTTATGTATGCATATATATATTCATACACATATGCAGTTATTTTCTTTAGACAAATTATGGTGCCAGTGGTTGAGGTGAAATACCTTCTTAATATAATCACCTATGTTTTGGTGGTGAGTTGGCCACCTGATGAGTGTTTAGTGCCAATAAAGAAGCCCAGATAGCATCTTAAATTTAATTCAGATATGAATTCTTTCAAAAATATGCTATAAATTAACATTGGCTATAGTAGAATATCTTTTCTGATCTCATTTTAGGTATCAATTTTCTAATTATCACAAAATGTTGAATAACTAGAAATGTCACACAAATTTCTCTTTTATGAATAGTGGAACGTGCTCTTTAGAATTTTATTTGACTATGAAATGTCATTTTTGTCATTCAAGTTTCAGATGTCTCGAACACATTATAGTATTTTACATCCATATATTTTTGTCCATATTCTTGGCATTGTACATTATGACTTTCAAGTGGAATTCAGTTAGGAAAACAAAAGCATTGTAGGTATTTCAAAGAGGAAGTACTTTTTAAAATTTCAAGAATAGTGACTTAAAATGCATGGACAGGGTTAAGAAAGTAATCTGTCAGGAAATGCACCATTGAGTGTTCAATAAATCAGGAAATCAGTATGTAGGTTCATCAATAAATTTAAAATAAAACTACCATATGATCCAATAATCTTTCTTCTAGAAGTATATCCAAAGCAAACTAAACCATTATCTTGAAGAGCTATCTGAACTCCCATATTCATTGCAGCATTATTCACAGGAGCCAAATCATGGAAACTGTCAGTGGACACACACACGCACACACACACACACACACACACACACACAGTAATATTATTCTGCCTTAGAGGGAAAGGAAACCATGTTATTTGTGATACCATAAATGAAGATGGAGGGTATTGTGACAGATGACATAAGTCAGACAGAGAATGACAAATATCCCCTGTATTATCATTTGTATTTGAAATCTGGGGGAGAGGAGGAAAGATGAACTCATAGAAAGGAGTAGACTGGTACTTGCCAGGGCGTGGCAGGTGATGGAAAGAGAAGTTGGTAAAAGGGTTCAGACTGTGGCTATACTATGAGTAAGGTCTGAGGGTCTAACGGACATCACTGGACATATGGTTGATAACAATGTATTGTATAACTGAAATTTGTTGAAAGAGAGTGGAACTTAAATGCACTCACTAGAAGGAAAAGAAAGAACTGAGGTGATGAATGTTATTAATATTTAACTGGATGAGGGAAATCCTTTCACAGTATATACATATATCAAATCATCACATTGAATGCTTCTAATATATTACATTTTTTTTTCCAATTACACAGTAATAAAGCTGAATAAAAAAGACATTTTGCAAAGCTAATAAAAGCTGGAGCTGGGTTTCAAATCTAGAAAGCCTGGATCCAGAATCTATACTCTAATAAACCACTAATTCTTTCTGACAGAAACTGTTCTCTCAAAGTACATGTTAATGGTCTTACAGCATATTATGCTTATAGGGTAAAGTAAGGACATTAATTAAATTCCAGGCTGCCATAGAAATGTCCAGTTTAGGGACATCCCTTCTTCCGTAGGTTACAAAGCAGTGAAAGGATTGTCTGAGCTGCATCTGTTTGTAAATATCGCATCATGAGGAACTTATCTCAGTCAACTCCCAATATGCTGCCATAAGCCGCCATAAATGAGCAATTTAAGAAATCCTTTCAATGGAGCAAACTTCATGAACAATGCAGAGACATTAAGCTCTTCCTGAGATCAAAAAGAGTAGAGACAGTTCTCAAAATCCCTAATGTCTACAAGACATTTTGACCTCCATTCTGACACAAGGTCCTCCCTAAAGTGATAATATACTCTTTTCTTAAAGCATTAATCTATTCTTTAACATTTAAAGCTATGCAACACATTTTGGAAAAAAAAAAGATCAATATTTGAATTGTCCAACAGATAAAATACAACAAAGGCAGAGGAGCCACCCGCGTATTTCAAGAAGAGGAAAACAGTGGGGAAGCCCACTGCACACTGAAACTAGAGATATTTCAAAAGCTGATTTTTGATTGTATATAATTCATTGATTGCTAGTTGGCATAGAGTTTCAAATTATCAGACTCTGGAGAAAATAATTATGAAAAGATTTTCCATTATAAACAAATTTCACAATTGTGTTATTCTTCCTTCCTCTGTTTTATTTTGGTCATGTTCCCAATTCACATAAGGAGTTATTTTCTCTTAAAAGTGAAATCAATGTTCTGGTAAAGACATGCCAAATGCATATTTTAGAATGTTATAATGGGTAGAGAAATAACCCTATGATCTTTTGTTTCATTGTTTTTAATCTTTTTTTATTATTATTCACACATTTGGCAAGTTTAAAGTCTGCCTTTTTACAGTTCCCCTAGTTTAAACTTCCAGACGTTAATGGAAATACTAAAACAAAATATGATGATAAAAATAGTTCTTAAATAATTCCCGAGAGAGCTCCTAAGACTGACTTTATCTATTCCTTGCAGGCACAGCCTTAACATATCATAAGATGTGAACTCTATTTAGCTGACACTTTGGTGGTGTAAGTGTTTTTCACAAGTAATCAGCACCTGAATAATCAAAGGTGTGTACCATCCATCAGCTTTAATGAAGTATTAAAATACTTTAATGGAACTTAGGGTAATTAGAAAGTCTCTTATGCAGTTCATCTACTAACGAGAACATTTTCAGGATTAATAATAGTGGAGTGAATTTTCCAGCAAGGAATGGGTCCTTACTTTACTTCAGCAGTCTCATTTGTAAAACTAGAATTGTTTTATGTGTTTCAAGGGGATGTTGGGTATAATTCATGATTAAACTGTTATAAAGTATTAATAGTTCCTTAGCTGAAATTATAAGTCTGTTTGCCTTAAGGATCGATCATAACAGAGAAAAGGAAAAATAATACAGTTTTTCAAAGATTCAAAACTATATTCCAAAGAGTATATTACCTCAGAAAAGATATTTTACCCCAGAGATTGATATTTATCTAATCATGCCCTAAAGACTATTGCAACATGGTAAAATTTATTATGAATTAACAAATAGGTTATGTATAATAATTTAACACAATTGTTATATGACTGACATTCAACATTATTTTTGTAACTATATGAAATCAAACACTTCTGCAATAGTGAATATTAACTCAGCTGAAAAGCAGGAGAATAATTAAATTAACTTATTCTTGATCCAGATGTATTGACAGTATCTCAGCAATTTCTTTTTCATTTCTACTGACTTGCTGTTCAAGTGACTCTCAAGAGTCTTCTCCAGCACCACAGTTTAAAAGCATCAATTCTTCAGTACTCAGTCTTCTTTATGGTCCAACTCTTACATCTATACATGACTTCTGGAAGAACCATAGCTTTGACTATAATGACTTTTGTCAGGAAAGTGATTTCTCTGCTTTTTAATATGCTGTCTATGGTTGTCATAGATTTTCTTCCAAGGAGCAGGTGTCTTTTAATTTCATGGCTACAGTCACCTGCAGTGGTATTGGAGCCCAAGAAAATGCAGTCTGTCACTGTTTCCCCATCTATTTGCCATGAAATGATGGGACCAGATGCCATGATCTTAGTTTTCTGAATGTTGAGTTTTAAGCCAGCTTTTCACTCTCCTCTTTCACATTCATCAGGAGGCTCTTTAGCTCTTCTTTGCTTTCTGCCATAAGGGTGGTGTCATCTGCACATCTGAGATTATTGTTATTTCTCCTGGCAATCATGATTCCAGCTTGTCCTTCATCCAGTCTGGCATTTCACATGATGTACTCTGCATATAAGCTAAATAAGCAGGTGTCGGGGACGTTCAACTTTAAGAGATCCAATATGTTCTTTTGTGTGCTGTTTCTCAAGGGCTCTCTATTCCTTATCAGTTCCTGGAAAACAGGAACCAGCAGAGCTGCGCGCAGTTCTTAGGACTGAGATCATGAGAAAGAGCACCTGCTTGGATTCCTTTCAGTGACTCCCTTCAGTGACCTTCTCAGTTATGCCCCTCTTACTCAATATATTGAATGCCTTCTGCCCCTTCGAAGATTGTTATTTGCTTGGCTTTGTTTTTGCTCAATTCTTTTACTGCCTAAAGCTGCCTTGTATGAAGATATATAAACATGTGTTTCTGCAAATAGAGCACCCTTGTTTCACTTGAGACTTGGGTCCCCTGCGTCCCTCTTCTCGTCGACTCCAGTCCCCAGGTCCCGGTCTACAAAGACCGTGACAAGCAGGGTGACAGTTTACATCCTGCCCCTTTGCCCTTCTATCCCCTCACCTGAGGTTTGGAACTGGAGATCTGATAGTTACTCTCCAAGCTGAGTTGACCTCTGTGCTCCGAGATGATGGAGCAGAATTTGGGAAGAAATCTAGGTCTCTGAATAGGCATGCAGCTTCTTTCAAACTCAGGACGTCTTACCTCAGCTTATTTTATGTGAGAGAGTAATAAACATCTGTCTTGTGTTTTATTAAAATATTAAACAATTTTAATATTTCTCCTGAATAAATTATAAAATAATATGACTTAAGAAAGCTAAATATGTGGTAAATGATGTTTAAAAGACATGTTTAAATGATGAAATATGTAAAAAATTTTAATAATATATTAAAAATAAAATTGCAAATATAATATAATCTTACAATCAATATAGCATATTGAAAAAAAAATTAAGTGTGTGTCCTGGATTAAAAAATCCTGGTTTTCAAATTCAATTCCACCACTTACTAGTTGTTCACATGTGGGCAGTTTATTTTACCCTGTACTTCAATTTCTTAACTTGTAAAATAAGGATGAACACTCAACAGTTTTAATAGCATTGTTGTGAAGCTTAAATTAGATACATATAAAACACTTACAAAACTATTGATACATGGCCCTTAGTAAGTATCCAATGATGTTTCATTTATAGAATGAAGTTAAATTTCAAAATTTTGTTGTCATATTTTTCTTTTAATGTTTCATTTTAGCTAAAAATTGCTTTCTTAATCTTAGTTGTTTTAGTATTTTATTTTGGGATGTTGCAATTTTTAAATAGTTTTTATTCTTGGTTTAAAAAGAGTAGCCAGGAATGCATTAAGATAGAAATGTCTTCCTAAACAAAAAAAAGAAGGTCATTTTTCTATTATAGTTGATTACTAGCAACATTTTAAAATATTATCTTTGAAGATATTTAAATCGTTTTGTTTTGGTGCATTTGAATTCTTGGGTAGGCATATGGCGGTAGTGTATGATACTGATGCTTAAGGGATGGTGGGAGATTTGCCTGGGCTTTTAAGGGAAACTTACCAGAGAATCTTGAGAAAATAGGTGATAATTAAAGGTGGACAAGGTCCAATTTAACATGTTGCAGTGAAAGTTGCAAGACCTACAGCAGTATGGGGATATTCAGTCTGGAACACTTGCCCATAGACATGGAGAACGGCCCACTCAAGGGACATGTAAGCAGTTAGAAATGGACGCCTAGGATCTGATGCAGAAGACATTTGGGAGTTAATGCCGCTGAAATTGATGGAAAGGAATAGAAAAAATGAAAGAGCATCTAGTCTCTCTCGTGTAGCCCCAAGCCACTTCACGTATAATGATCAGGTTTATGGAATACTGCCTAAAGCAATCTACCGTGTGAGAAAGTACGTTATCAAAGAAGCTCAGAAAAAAGAGACGTTTAAGAACAATGGAATGGCCCCTGGTGCTAAACTCTCTCCCCTATCCCCCCACCTCCCCTACTCTTTCTTCCTCTTCCTCTTTCCCTCTCCCCAGCCACCGGTTGGGCTTCACACGCGCTCTCTCCCTCCCTCTCTCTCTCTCTCTTTCTCTCCCTGTTCTGACTAAAGTGATAGGAATGCAGGTTCCTGAGAATTTGGCACTGAGGTCTTTGTGACTTTGGCAAGAGCAATTTCATCAAAGTTCTAGAGAGGAAGCTAGGTCCATTGATGGAATGGTTTGCAGAGCAAACGGGAAGTGAAGTGTTGGATCCACAAAATGCAGATGAGTTGTGAACAGCTCTTCCACGGAAAGGGCAGAAGAGGACGTTGGGCAGAAACGCTGTATAAATATGTTAGGGTTAACAGCACATATCATTGTGCTGATTTCAGCAAAAGGAGAGCACAGCTTGAATGAACAAGAGAGAATACAGATAGATGAGGAATAGTGAAGTAATACATTCGTTCACCCTGTACTTTGGTGAGTAGAGAAAATAGTTTATTTGCCTCTAACTGACCTGATTACTTAAGGTCCTGTTGTTCTGAAGCTGATACACTAAGCTTTTCCGATTAAAATTGTTTTCCATTCTTCTTAGGTTTAAACAATGTCTTTTCAATTTAAAATTTCTGTTAATTTCATTCATAGTGCTTTTCAAGTCTACTATATCCTTCTACTTTTCTGTCTATTCATTTTTGAGAGCTGGATGTTGAAACTCCAAACTAAAAATCTTGATTTGCCTACTTAAAAAAAATAATAATTGAATATATAATGGAACTATATGTATCTTTGTTCTGTATTTTTGAAGTCTGTAAATGTGTTATTATGCTTCCATAGTTTAAAAAACAAAACAGAAAGAAAAAAATTCTGTCAATTTCAGACTGAACTTACCATCAAAGTTGGTTTAGGCTCCTTTGAATAGCATGGTATATTAGATTTCTTCCCCCTCCTCCACTAAAGTGGTATCTGAGTATAAAGAAGGGGGCAGATTTACTGTGTTTTCAAGAAGAGAAGAGAGGGAACCCCATACTTTTTGCATTTTAATTGACTATTGCTGGTGTCTATTCAGGTGTGACTAGTCTCATCACTGGGCCAGCTGGCCCCATCAATTTGCCTGGTCTCAATGTTCCCATCTTTGGCATTCACTTTTTCCCATTAGCATTCACATTCATTACACAATGTGAGTGACATTCCACAATCACATTCATTCACAAGCTTCTGCACCCAAGATATTCACAGTATCCTAAAAAATATACTGGGAGTCAAGAACACGGCCCTAATCACCTTCTTTCTACCTCTTTCCCACCACTGGTGCATCCTTGTTTCTTCCACATAATTTGCACATGATGCCAAGCCTATATTTCAAATTTTCCTAAGCTCGTATATCTTTCTCAAGTCAAGTGCAAGACAGAAAGTCATTAGCCTAAAGTCTTTAATTTCTCCATATATGTCTAGATATTATATCTAAAGTACTTTTTTCACCTATCAGTGTTAGGCCCTGTTATCAACTTTCCTGATTTTCTCTCTCACGTTTTTTCTTCACAGTCTTTCAGGAACAGAAGGAATCATATTAAAGATTTTAATAAGCTTTATGTCGTATATACCTACGTTCAGTCTGTATGATTCAAGACCTAGCTCACTGAAAGTTTCCTTGTCATTTTCACTCCAAGGACTAGAAGAGCTAAATATTTATTTTCTTAGCCACCTCCACTGTAGGAGTAAACATGTGCGTCAACACTAACTAAATCTCTCCTGTCCTTATGCTCCCTAGTTTAATATCAATCCCCAGAGCAGAAGATATAAACCAGGTCTTGAGCTTATATTTATTATAAAACCCTATACTTTATGATTCTTTACAAAATGAGCTATAAGTGGCTCAGCTGGTAAAGAATTTGCCTACAATGTGGGAGACCTGGGTTCAATCCCTGGGTGGGGAAGATCCCCTGGAGAAGGGAAAGGCTACCCACTCCAGTATTCTGGCCTGGAAAATCCTATGAACTAAGTCCATGGGGTCTCAAAGAGTAGGACACCACTGAGTGACTTTCACTTTTATACTTTATGATAAAAATTACTATACATTTTTACCAAAAGTATATTATCACCTGAGGGCTATCCTATGTAAGAGAATGACCATAGATTAGATTCTCAATCTGTGGAATATACCCTGAAATTTTGGAGACTTCACAATTCAATTTTCCATCCTTTAAAGACTTTTCTTTTTCAAAAAGAGAAAATGTTTGGGGCGTTATTCTTCTGTTGTTATTGTCATTGCTTCTGACTGGATATTGAAAATTACCGCAGTGGGTTAGACGGTGGTGAGCAAGGTTGAGAAGGAACAGAAATCGATGCCCCAATACTAGCTGGGCATGCTTAGTGGCTTGTTGACATGCTGCTCTTTGTGAGTCTTGCAGACAAAGAACAGAAAGCTTGCTTCTCAGTGGCTTTGCATAATAATAAAAAAAAATGCAGTGAATTTTGGTTATAATTCACACATAAAGGCACATGACTGGTTCCAAATAGGAAAAGGAGTACATCAAGGCTGTGTATTTCACCCTGTTTATTTAACTTATATGCAGAGTACATCAAGAGAAACACTGGGCTGGATGAAGCACAACCTGGAATCAAGATTGCCGGGATAAATATCAATAACCTCAGATATGCAGATGACACCACCCTTATGGCAGAGAGTGAAGAGGAACTAAAAAGCCCCTTGATGAAAGTGAAAGAGGAGAGTGAAAAAGTTGGCTTAAAAGTTCAACATTCAGAAAATGAAGATCGTGGCATCTGGTCCCAACACTTCGTGGGAAATAGATGGGGAAACAGTGGAAACAGTGGCAGACTTTATGTTTTTGGGCTCCAAAATCACTGCAGATGGTGACTGCAGCCATGAAATTAAAAGACACTTACTCCTTGGAAGGAAAGTTATGACCAACCTAGATAGCATATTCAAAAGCAGAGATATTACTTTGCCAACAAAGGTTCGTCTAGTCAAGGGTATGGTTTTTCCTGTGGTCGTGTATGGATGTGAGAGTTGGACTGTGAAGAAAGCTGAGCCCTGAAGAACTGATGCTTTTGAACTGTGATATTGGAGAAGACTCTTGAGAGTCCCTTGGACTGCAAGGAGATCCAACCAGTCCATTCTGAAGGAGATCAGCCCTGGGATTTCTTTGGAAGGACTGATGCTAAAGCTGAAACCTCAGTACTTTGGCCACCTCATGCGAAGAGTTGACTCAGTGGAAAAGACTCATGCTGGGAGGGATTGGGGGCAGGAGGAGAAGAGTATGACAGAGGATGAGATGGCTGGATGGCATCACCAACTCTATGGACATGAGTTAGGGTGAACTCCGGGAGTTGGTGATGGACAGGGAGACCTGGCGTGCTGCGATTCATGGGGTCACAAAGAGTCAGACACGACTGAGTGACTGACCTGAACTGAACTGACTGAAAGGCAAATGATAAATGAGTTAATGACTTAGGTCTGCTCTATTTGTGTATGACTTTTTTACTTCAGTAGTTTTTTTTTCATCCAAATAGTATTAAGAAAGCCATTTTTGTCAACACATATATCAAACATAGAGCAATCGTTACCTGCCCTTGATTGGCATTCATCGAGTTGGATGTTTGGAAGAGTGATTCTGGCAGGCAAGCTTACTGCGGTCAGTGACGGGGATGAGACGATGGCAGGCTTAGGGGCACTTTTAATCTTGGGTAATTTCATTTGATGTGTGTATTATGTTGTTGTGTTCAGTGTCAGGGTTTTTGTTTTTTTTTTTTCCCCCAGTGTCAGTTTTAATCAATGAATGTCTCCATCTCTAGTATTTTAACAACACTTCATGAAGTGCTGCCAATCTGGCTACCTGGCTTTTTCACAATAACTCAGGGAGCTTTATAACAACATTTATTTATTATAATACACCCAGATAGGCTCATCAGGTCTTCAGTGGGGTGTTAGAATATACACAGGCTCTCTTTCCCCTCCCTCCCCCACTCTCTTCCCCTAATTTTCTTTTTCTTTCTCCCTCTATCTTTCTCTCCTTTCCTCTATTCTGATGGGTAGGTGGGTCTGTAAACTCTTCTCTAAATTATCTCCCAGGTAAATTGTGTAACTTCATGTCATTTTAATATGCATCCAAAGTTGGCGTCCCTAAAAATTGCTGTTCATACTGTCCTAACTGAATTACTCTAGCTTTAAACAAATCTAAGGAAACTGATATTCAAGTAAAAATCAAGTTTGTGCAGAAGTATTCTCCACCTGTAGGCAGTTTAGACGTTGTGAGGATTATGTCTGTACATGGACTATCTCTATGAAATATCATGAGTATACATATGAACCAGCCAAGTTGATCATTGTTTTAAATACATCATTTAGTAAATCATAATTCCTCAAGTAATGCTTTATAATAGGTGACGCATTATGAACATTCTGTACTGGGACTTCTGGAGATTCTTCAACAAGGATGAGAGTTCTGGTTCTCAGCTCAGGTGATGTGAACAAGGACTCGTTGTTCTGGGAATACACCTCTAAGGTCCTCTGAAGTGCAACTCCAGCACCAGGTGTCTGTAAATAACTTACTTACGTTGCCTTTTAAAGACTATGGTCCAACTCCAACCTCCACATTAAGTCAAAGCTATTCAATGTACAAGGAGCTGCTGTCACTGAAGACCACTTCTGAGGCTCTGTGGTACTGAACGTGTTGAAGCTCGGTTCTTTGGTGCATATGGATGCAAATTTCTTCCACCTAGTGTTTTCCAACCGTGTTGTTCAGTTCTGGAAAGAAAGTAAAAAGCAAGAGGAGAAAGTCCCTAATAGTATTATGTTTGTATCTTTAAAGTGAGAGCAGATGGTAATTGAAGAAACTTCTTTTTTTAAACTTATTGAGATAATTAAAAGAAATAATGTGAAGATGTGATATTAAACAACTATAGAAATATTTGGGTTCTCAAGAAACAAAAATTTTTGAGAAGGTGATAAATAAGCTGATCTCTGGAAAAGTCATATAACAATGTGGCCAAGGAGGGCATTCCCCACCTGCTTCTGGATTATCCATAATTGCAGAGAAAGCAGTTTGTAACATTTTCCCTCTTTAAGGCCTCCTGGGCCACGTTCTCTTACATGATTGGCTTCAAATCATGTTTTCTGTTTGCAAAGCCCTTGTAAAGTGCAGGAGGCATTCCTTTACTTCAAGACGGCCACCTTCTGCTGCTTGTCCCCCTTGCTCACACTGGAAATTTCATGCTAATGATTCGCTATTTGTTTTGTTTATTTTAAAAGTTCTCGCTACCACCCTTTACTCTGGTAACAAATGGATGCTTTTCTCAGAGGGGAAACGATTATATGCAGTTTGGGTTGAATTGATCCCTTTCCGGAACATGGAAAGGAGAAGTGGCAAGGAGACCTGAGCCCAGCTAAACAGAATACTCTAGATAATTGGTTCATCTAGGTGACTGGTGTGGTATTGGGCCCATCACCCAACACATGCCCATGATACAAGGAAAGACAGGCTGTTTCTGGCCAATTCAGAGCTGGGGGTCTGGAGGCTGATAGAAGTACATTTCCTGCTACAGGGAATTTTAACCATCTAATCAGCAATGAAAGGACTCCCCTGGATTCTTAGTTAGATGAGTTAATAATTCCCTTTTAAATTGTTACAGAGATGATTGTCACACAAGCTGAAATGCTGCTGTCATCTGCAAAAATAGCAATCTTAACACACTCATTTTTCAAATGTCAAGTCACAGAAAATGAACCAGTTGGTATTTTTTATAAACATACCTATTTTCTATATTCAAAAGTTCATAGGCTATTCCACTTGACCTGCTTCTTAGAATCTTATTATATAAAAATATTGTTAAAGTTCTATTTTACATCCCCTCTTGCCTTAATTTGGGCTTCCCAGGTAACTCAGATGGTAAAGCATCTGCCTGCAATGCAGACTGCGGTTTGATCCCTGGGTTGGGAAGATCCCCTGGAGAAGGAAATGGCAACCCACTCTAGTCTAATACTCTAGTATTCCTGCTGAAGAATTCCATGGACAGAGGAGCCTGATGGACTACAGTCCATGAGGTTGCAAAGAGTCAGAAATGACTGGATGACTAACACACACACTCTTGCCCTAATTTAAGAAGGATCCAGAGAGGAGAGTACTAAAAGTAACTTCACAATGATACTGGTTTTGGGTAACAGCTCACCTAATGAGTAAGGCAAGTCTTGAGTTTTAACTTTCAACTCAAAGTTTGTCTAAATAAAATATGCATCATTTCCTATTAAAATTATTATTTTGCATTTGTTGTATTTAAGAGTCTATGAAATACCTCTCTGTATTCCAAGAAAATATTCAGTTTTTTTTTATTTTTGCTTTGCTGTTCACTGTGTACTCCACCATCTAAATAATTCATTAAAGTGCTGAATCGGACTTTCCCAATACTTACTCATCTTTGTTTCTTGTCTCTAAGCTAGTTTCCTACCTATGACAAGCCAGTAACCTTGCATTTTACCGTTGCTGTAATTTTTGAGTACCTTAGGTATGAAAACTCATTCAAGGCATTGTAAAAGTTTAAAGAGATTGTATTTTGTGTTTTCCTCATTATCCAAGAATATTTATGCTGCAAAGAAAGCCGATAGATTTGTCAGGCACAATTTTCTCCTGACAGGAGCCATGCTGTCATTGTTATTGACTGAGGCATCTGAAATTCTCGCTAATGTTTCTACAATTATTAATAGCTTTGTCCCCCCTCTACCACCACCTTTTATTCCTCTGAGAAGAACTCATATTTAACATAAAGGATCCATCTTCCACTTGAAAGCTTGATTTGTGTTAGATGGTAGTATGATCAATATGAAGTGCTCACGTCTTCTTTCTGCTAACATACTGGTTACACGAAATGTATGGACTGAATGTTTGTGCTACCTCTTCAAGTTAACCTGCCGAAGCTCCACCCTTCCAGTGCAACTGTTTCTGAATATAGGGCCCTTATAGAAGTAATTAAGGTAAATATAGTCATAAGTGTAGGGCCCTGATCCCAGAGAATTCTCCTGTATAGGAAAAAAAGAGAGCAGAGCACAATCTTTCTGCACGTGCACACACCGAGGAAAGACCCCGCGAGCACCAGTGAGAAGCAGGGGTCTATTACAGAGTCCTCACCAGGAACCAGCCATGCCGTCACCCTAATCTTAGGCTTTCAGACTCCAGGACTCTGAGAAAATAAACTTCCATTGTTTAAGTCACTCAGTCTATGCTATTTCGTTGCGGTAGCCTGAGCAGACTGATACTGTATTTTTGAAACAAAGACAGCATGCAGGAGAGAGCAATGACTTTTCCTGCTCTAACGTTTTTTCTAGTCAACTTTTTTTAGTTGTTGTTATGATTGATGTTTTCTAGTGTATCTTATTGTTTTCTGTGCCTCTCATCTCATGCATATTTATTCACTGAAGAAATAAAGCTAGAAATAGAGGTGAAAGTGTAGCACTTTCTTATAAAATAGTGTCCCCAACTTTGTTAGAGTCTATGGTTAATTTGGATGGTTTCAGGACATACTTATTCAGTATCTATTAAGTGCTGGGATCCTGCCAAGAAATTTGGGATAAATAAGTGACTAAAACTAAGACTCCTGTTATTGCTGAGTTTTATTCCAGAGGGAGTTGGGGTGTGTAATCACATGGGACACACAATAAAAAAATAAGTGAATCAAATTGTATGCTAGAGAGTGATACATGGAATGGAAAAAATGAGAACACAATAAAATATTGGGTGCACCCTGGCAATATTGTCAGGGGATTCCCTGGTATCTCAACTGGTAAAGAATCTGCCTGCAATGGAGGAGACCCCGCTTTGATTCCTGGGTTCGGAAGATCCTCTGAAGAAAGGATGGGCTACCCGCTCCAGTATTCTTTGGCTTCCCTGGTGGCTCAGCTGGTAAAAGAATCTGCCCGCAGTGTGGGGAGATCTGGGTTCAATTCCTGGGTTGGGAAGATCCCCTGGAGAAAGGAAAAGCTATCCACTCCAGTATTCTGGCCTGGAGAATTCCATGGACTGTATAGTCCATGGGGTCACAAAGAGTCAAGCATGACTGACTTTCACTATCACTTTGGCAGTGTTGTCAAAGAAGGAAGGTAATAGAAGATGAAGTCAAAGAGATATTATTTGCAAAGGCTTTAAAGGGCAAGAATTCTTAACCCTGGCATGGAATGAAACAGAGAGAGTATTCATGAATTGTGATGGGAAACATTATTTTCAGTCTCAGTGTGGTGGGCTGAAGAGGGGACCCCCCGCCTCAAGATATGCACATCCAAATCCTAATCTCCATAACCTTTATGGATGTTTTATCTTACAACATGGCACGTGCTTTACAAACGTTATTAAGGATCTTGACATGGGGATTATCCTTGACTGCCTGGTGAGTTGAATGTAATCACAGGGGTCTATACGAGAGGGAGGCAGAAGCATCACAGTTAGAGAAAGAAAATTAGAGGAAGGAGGAGAAATAGGAGAGAAATGCTTTGAAGATGAAGGAAGGGGCCACTAGCCCATGAACGTATGTAACCTCTAGAAGCTGAAAAGGCGAGGAAAGAGATCCTCCCCTGGGGCCTCCAAAGAAGCAAAGTCCCACCAACACCTTGATTTTGTTGTTGCTTTTCAGTCGCTAAGTCACATCCAACTCTTTGTGACCCCATCAACTTTAGCCCACCAGACTCCCCTGTCCATAGGATTCTCCAGGCAAGAATACTGGAGTGAGTTGCCATGCCCTCCTCCAGGGGAATGTTCCCAACCCAGGGATCGAACCCAGGTTTCCCACATTGCAGGCAGATTCCTTACCGTCTGCACCACCAGGGAAGCCATAGAAATGTATAGTAGTTTCTACTGTTGCTGTAACAAATTACCACAAATTAAGTAGCTTAACAGGCTTCCCAGGTGGCTCAATGATAAAAAATCCTGCCAAGCAGGAGACAGAGGAGAATGCAGGTTGCCTCCTTGGGTCAGGTAGATCCTCTGGAAGAGGAAATGGCAACCCACTCCAGTATTCTTGTCTGGAAAATCCCTTGGACTGAAGAACCTGGCAGGCTACTGTCCAAGGGATCAAAAAGAATCAAACATGACCCAGCATGCACACATGCATTTCTAACTGAAATGTATTATCTGTTAACATAGGAGAATTAATAGTATATGTGACTTTATCACAAAAATAAATTATGGATATTTTTATGTCATATGAAAGTATTTCAGTTTATGAAAGTATCTAAAACTATTTTTTATGGCCATGATCACTTTAAAACTGCAGTAGTTATCAAGTCCAGCACTAGGGAAAACCAACTTTATGTAAAACCTTACCGAAAAAGCATATCATGGCTGTACCATAAATTTCTTCATATACTGAATATTTTGATAGCAACACTTCAATATAGTTGAGTTCCTCTGCAATCTTGAAATTGTTTGCATTTGGAAACATTAATTTGAAGTAGGGTTCATAAGCTTAATCAGACTTCAGAAAGCACCCTTGGAATAAAATGCTTACATTTCCTATTATAGGAATTTCATACTGTAAAGGCTTAGACTTTTACTCAGAGGAAAAGGAGAGCCCATGATAGAAGAGTAATATGACTCCACATATTTTTTTTTAAAGCGTCATTTTGGCTATCATGTTGAGGAAGTATCATTGGAGGCAAATATCTCGGCAACAAACGATGGTGTTCAGACCAGTGTGGTAATGGTATAGAGATAAGGAAAGATCCAGTTCTGATTGTATTTTGCATTTTGAGCCAATGGGACTTCCTTAAGACATATATGTAGAGTCAGCAAAAATAGATTTCTACTGTTGTCTGTGTGTACATTTGTTTCTCTGTTTGATGATTTTATTATTTATATTTGGGTGATGAAGTTCTGGAGGGAGAACTTGGAGTTCTTAGAGGGAGTTCTGGAGTATGTAAGAGGAATGAGCCCTGATGCATAGCAAGCAGCCTGGTTTTTCATATTCGCAGCGATAATCTTCTCTATGTTTAGAAATACAACTGGAGTACCTTATGTTGCAGCTCCAATTCTTGAACTCTCCCTTCTCAATTCTTGAAATTCCAATTTTCCAAACTAATCTAACACCCTCCAAAGATACAAGGCAGAGGTAAAAGTATTAATAATAATAGTAGGAAATAATTGACACAAGGGCAGTCATGGAGAATGTTGCTACAAAAATACTTCTGTTGTGCAAATAGAGCTTAAAATTCCTTTTTAATAAAAGCAAACCAACCCTGGTTTCAGCACTTTGTCTGTACAAAACAGTGTGCTGTGTGTTATGTGCTGTGAAAAACAGGGCCTTTGCTTCCAAGAATGTGCTTTGTTTGAGAGAAAATTATATATATTTGAGAGATATGAAATACTAATAAAACATCTGTATAGCCATTTATGGAAATATATGAGTGGTTGACATAAGAAAAGTTAGGATACATTTCTAGATAAAGCATAAGTACTGTAGGAGCTCTGAGGAAGAAGTCATTTTACACAACAGAAAATAAATAAATTTTTAGATCTGCCAACGTTCTCAGTCAAGGAACTTAGAGAGAAAGATGGAAAACAGCCCTGCAGATAATCCCTAATAAACTCCATATACATTTATGGAGTTACTAAAGGTCTTGTTTACACACAGACATGCACGCACACACACGCACACGATGAGAAATCGCTTGCCTCTGTGCCAGCTGTCACTGTATACAGCATCACTAGTTATCAATGCAGACATGAACTTCAGAAGGAACTAATGTATTTTTTTCTTCAACACATGAAGGAGGCAGTTTTGACTGTCAAATTGTTGTTACTGCTCAGTTCTGGTCACTATTAGATCATACTTGTTAAGTAACAAAACAATAAAGTCTTTAATATTGACTGTAAAAAAAAAAGAATAGCAGCATTTTAAAGATTTTGAACTTTGTGGAAACTTCTACTTTATTGAAACATTTCTCCCATATAAAAAAGATGCGCCTAAGAATGCCATAACATTACACAAACCTGACAGCTTAGGACAATAGAACTTTGCTGCTGCTGCTGCTGCTGCTAAGTCGCTTCAGTCCTGTCTGACTCTGTGCGACCTCATAGACGGCAGCCCACCAGGCTCCCCCGTCCCTGGGATTCTCCAGGCATAGAACTTTATTTCTGCTATTTCTGGAGGTCAGAAGTTCAAACTTAGGGTGTCGACACGGTCAGGAAGAATCTACTCCACATCTCCTAGTTCCCGGTGACTGCTGGCAATTCTTAGCGTTCCTTGGCTTGTAGTCACATGACTCCAATCTCTGCTTTGTCTTCATATGACCTCCTCTCCTCTGTGTGTTTAAGGGCTCAAAGGTTGCCACAAACTTGCCAACACTAGGTGTCTTTTTTTTTTTTTTTTTTAGTAACAGACATCCTAAATGGTATGACGAGATATTGACATGATGATTAGTCATGCTTAGCCTTTTTCAATGTTTAGCAACGTTTCACACACCTGTTGGCCATTGTAGGTACAGTTTGAAAGGATAGATGCTCAGCGTGTCTGACTCTTTGGGACCTCGTGGACTGTAGCCTTCCAGGCTCTCCTGTCCATGGGATTTCCCAGGTAAGGATACTGGATGGGATGCCATTTCCTCCTCCAGGGGATCTTCCCGACCCAGGGACTGAACCCGCATCTCCTTCATCTCCTGCATTGCAGGTCGATTCTTTACCCACTGAGCCATTCAAGTCCTTAGCCCATTTTAAAATCAGATTATTATTATTGTCATTATACTGCTATTGAGTTGTAGACTTTTTTATATATTATGTAAATGACCCTCTTGTCAAATATATGGTTTGTAAATATTTTCTTTCATTCTGAAGATTATCTTTTCACTATTTGCGCTATTTTCTTTTCAGTGTAGAAGTTTTTTAGTTTTATATAGTCCCACTTGTTTATTTTTGCTTTTGTTGCCTGTGCTTTGGGTTTAATATCCATGAAATCATTAATAAGGTTAATGTCATAGAGTTTTCCTCCACTATTTCTTCTAGGAGTTGTACAGCTTCAGATTTTATGATCTATACCATTGTTTTATGGTCTTTAATCCATTTGTGTTGATTTTTGTATATGGTGGAAGATAAGGATCCAATTTCATTCTTTTGCAGCATTTGTTAAAGATATTATTCTTTCCCCATTGTGTATTCCTGGTACCTTATCAATCAGTTGACCTTATTTGTGTGGATTTATACTGGATTTCTTGCTGGTTACATTGATACATATACCTCTCATTATGCCAATACCATACTTTTAAATTGCTATGGCTTTATCATGTATTTTACAATAAAGAAACAAGCTTAGTGGTTTAGTTACTAAAGTGAAAAGTGAAGTCTCTCAGTTGTGTCCGACTCTTTGTGACCCCATGGACTGTAGCCTACCAGACTCCTCTGTCCATGAGATTTTCCAGGCAATATTACTGGAGTGAATTGCCATTTCCTTCTCCAGGCGATCTTCCCAACCCATGGATTGAACCCAGGTCTCCTGCATTGTAGACAGACGCTTTACTGTCTGAGCCACCAGGGAAGCAGTCATGTTCAATTCAAGCTTAGCCATTTTTCAAGATTGTTTTAGCTATCTGAGGTCCTTTCTGGTCCTGTATGAATTTCAGAATTGCTTTTTCTATTTTCATAAAAAAAAGCAATTGGGGTTTTGATAGAAGCAAGAGCTGATGGTTCCCTGCCAATCATATGGCACCATGCCAGGGTGCAGCTTTTGGTGAGCCAGTGTCTCCCTTTTGCCTACCTTTTCATTGTTGCTGTTTCCACACTCCTCTAGAGTACTCCTCTTGGCTAGTTTCTGCATATCTCACAAAGGGCACTGATCTGTGTGTTGCTTTTGAATTGATGTGTTGGGGATGTCGCAGGGAGGGAAGACTCCAGGGCTTTATCCAGCATATTGGTAATGTCAGTCCTCTGCAGTTTTGAATAATATGATCAGAGCAGCTCCCACCTAGGTGATCTTTGAGTTAACATCCGAAACAGGTTTCAAATATGCAAATAAAATAGCATTCTCTTCAAGATATAATGTGAGATATTGCATATTAAATGTATGTGAGAAAACATGTGGTTTGCTCCCAAAACACCATTTTTACCTAAATTCAATTTTTATAAATGCTAGTTTCCTACAATTGGTAAATACATTTAGGGAATGTATATTTCAATGATATTGTGATTTCATTTAAGTACACCAGCTATTTATTTGCTGTTCAGATAATGATCACTTAATATGCAGAACCATTCTTTAGACTGTACATGCCATGAGCTACTTTAGGGATTTAAGTACGCTCTTGAAAACTGTAAACTATGATTCAGTGAATGACTCCAGTGCCTAGCCAAAAGCACTTTAACTCCCTTTCCCCAACTACCTTTGCAAAAATGAAAAAGTTATAAAGTTAAAATCAGTGCTGGAATAGGCTTTTTAACTCTTTTCTATTCATTCAAATAATGTTTTTCAAACACCTGGGCACTTCATGGTCAAAATTACAGTGTTTCAATAAGGACCAAAGCAAATACTAGTTCACTAAAAAAAAGAGGTATATTTCAGATGTGGTGCAAACATTAGTATGATTTGATTTCCATCAATATCTACATTTTTATGTGGATCTGTTTTAAATAGAGGGGAAAAAACCCCAACAATTACCTCTAAGGAGAGGGAAAGGAAATTAGAAAGTGAAAGAAGACAGAAAAGCTTCAGTTACAGTGTTCTGCTCCATATAGAGAGCAATGTCTTTAATTACCAATCAGTGTTTTTGAATTAAATCTTATCAAGTGAAACCAAATCTAAACTACATCTCCTTGGAAATTAGTACACTCTTAATGAGAAGTGCAATTTAATAATTACAATTTAACCATTCGTGGAAGTTAATTGCAAAAAAATGATTTCTAATTGAGAGCCAAAGAACTTAAAATAGTATATAGTATCATACTAGAGGTCTTAAGTGTTGATATTTATGGTAAAAATTTTAATAGATTAGGGCTAATGGTGAGTTGAAATGTAATAGCTGTATACAAACTTGCAAAATACTTGTATATAATAATCTTTTGCTGACTAAATACATCTTTTCCTTTCTTCTGTTCTTGTACATTGTTAATCTTGTACTTACCAAGATGTGAATAGATTTTATTGAAATATCATTAAGTTCTTCATGATATAGTGAAAAATTTAGTTCCTTTGCAAGTTAACCTTCCATTAATCTATTACTTTATATAACATTAATGTCATTTTATTGGCAAATAAACTTATCCCTGCTTTCAGAATTGAAAATAAGTTCTACAGTACCTAATAAGAAAGAACATATAAATCGAAATATATGTCTTATAAACTTTACCAAGTTGTTCAGCATACAGTGGAATATCAGCTGGATGTTTAACAGGTAATTTAAGTACCTGTTAAATACTTGCTGGTCATTTGATTCTGCATGTTCACAGAGCCTCAGAGATATGATAAAGACATGTAAACTACTATATTTAAAATCATGGGCTTCCCTGGTGGCTCACACAGTAATTCTCCTGCAATGCAGAAGACCCAGGATTGATCCCTGAATGAGGAAGATCTCCTGGAGAAGTGAATGGCAATCCAATCTAGTATTTTTGCCTGGAGAATTCCATGGACAGAGGAGACTGGTGGGCTACAGTCTATGGGATTGCAAAGAATTGAATATGACTGAGCAACTAACACACATATCTTAAATCAAATGAAAACACATTAATATATAATCCTCTGATAATGTTATGATTGCATCCTTCACAGTAGCTTTCTACAGTATTAAATAATTATTCTATGTAGATATGAGCTTCCCTGTAGCTCAGTTAGCAAAGAATCTTCCCGCAATGCAGGAGACCTGGGTTCGATTACTGGTTAAGGAGGATCCCCTGGAGAAGGAAATGGCTACCCACTCCAGTATTATTTGCCTAGAGAATCCCATGGACAGAGGAGCCTGGTGAGCTGTAGTCCATGGGGTCGCAAGAGTCGGACATGACAAAGCAACTAAAACAAATGCAGATACATGCATAAAATATAGATACTTAAATATATGTATCACATTATTCTAGTGTTAAAACATTCAATTGTGGTATTTACAAAAATCAGAAAAAGAACAAATATAGATCTGTCAAGTTTTAGTTTTCAGATTCTTGAGAATGTGATAGTTAGATTTCTCAAGAACTCTATCTAATATCTCCCTCTTCCTTTCCCTTTGCTTTATTTTCTCCAGTATATCTTCAACTTAGAAAGCTAATGGTCCATGTCATATCTGAAGAAATAAATAATATTTTGAGATGGGTAAACCTTATAACAGTGAGACATTTTATTTTCTTGGGCTCCAAAAACACTGCAGACAGTGACTTAGGCCATGAAATTAAAAGACACTTACTTCTTGGAAGAAAAGCTATGACAAATCTAGACAACATATTAAAAAGCAGAGACATTATTTTGCCAACAAATGTCTGTCTAGTCAAAGCTATAGTTTTTCCAGTAGTCATGTATGGATGTGAGAGTTGGACTATAAAGAAGGCTGAGCACAGAAGAATTGATGCTTTTGAACTGTGGTGTTGGAGAAGACTCTTGAGAGTCCCTTGGACTGCAAGGAGATCCAACCAGTCAATCCTAAAGGAAATCAGTCCTGGATGTTCATTGGAAGGACTGATGCTGAAGCTGAAACTCCAATACTTTGGCCACCTGATGGGAAGAACTGACTCACTGGAAAAGACCCTGATGCTAGGAAAGATTGAAGGTGGGAGGAGAAGGGGGTGACAGAGGATGAGATGGTTGGATGGCATCACTGACTTGATGGACATGGGTTTGAGCAGCTCTGGGAGATGGAGATGTACACAGAAGCCTGACGTGCTGCAGTCCATGGGCTTGCAAAGAGTCAGATATGACTGAGCAACTGAACTGAACCTTGCTAGGTATTTGAGAATGAAAAAATACATCTCTCTTTTTGGTACTCAAAACCTGCATGACACAGAGTATCACATTGGTTATTTAGCAAGTTAAAAAGCAAAGTAAAATACAACATGGATACAAAGATGATTATTTTAACCATTTTGAATAGAACTATTCCAGTATAAATGTTTAAACCATGTTAAATTCAGTTAATATAATTTAACTAAGATTTACTCACATGACTCAACATAGCCTCTGTGAAAGAATGACATCCCTTAAATTATGAAGACAAGCTTTTGCTTCAATACATTCATTATAAAGTTCTGCTCCATAGTCCTAAAGTTTTCAAGGAAGTGCCATACAATTAACCTCTTAGGAAAATGTTGAAATAAACAGTAACTTTTAATCAAACTATCACAAAATCAGTATGCCACTGTTTTTGACAGTGCCTCTCTAATGCTAACACAGATATAAATCATCTGGGAGCTTGTTAAATGTTGCTAAATGATTCTGGTTGAGGAAATTTGAGCTATGGACTAGGATTCTGCTTTTCAAACATTCAGTTGAAGTTGAGCCACTTGGTACAAGGATTGCGATTCATATAGCAAGATTTTACTAAAACAATGTACATCCTTTATAACAATTCAAACATGTGATCCTTGGACAACTGGATGTAACATTGATACTACTTAAAGGCACTTTCCCTCAGACTATGCCTCAAGTAAGGTAATAAAATTAGTATTTGTTGTGAATATGCCTCAGATAAAGTCATAAGAATAGGCGTCTACCCCTTTGAAGTGGCCTTCTGGTTGTGACCTTCTTGAGACTGTCCACTCGCTACGTTGTGTCTGACTCTTTGTGACCCCATGGACTGTAGCATGCCAGGCTTCCCTGTCCTTCACTATCCCTGAGTTTGCTCAAACTCATGTCCATTGAGTCACTGATCCAATCCAACCATTTCATTTTCTGTCTCCCTGTTCTTCTCCTGCCCTCAATCTTTCCCAGCATCAGAGTCTTTTCCAAAGAGTCGGCTCTTCGCATAAGGTGGCCAAAGTAGTGGAGCTTCAGTTTCAACATCTGTCCTTTCAATGAACATTCAGGACTGGTTGGATCATTCAGGATGACTGGTTGGATCTCTCTGATGTCCGAGAGATTCTCAAGAGTCTTCTCTAGCACCACAATTAGAAAGCATCAGTTCTTCAGTGCTCAGCCTTCTTCATGGTCCAGCTCCCACATCTGTACATAACTGCTGGAAAATCATAGCTTTTACCATATGGACCTTTGTCAGCAAAATGATGTCTCTTCTTTCTAATATGCTGTCTAGGTTTGTCATAGCTTTTCTTTCAAGAAGCAAGTATATTTTAATTTTGTGGCTGCAATGACCATCTGTCACAAATTGTCACCCCAAAACGAACGTTCTAGATCTGTTCAGATTTTTCTTCAAAAGCAATCTCACCAGTCACTGCCTCAGTATAAGTACTGCTTTCAATTTAGTTACTATAATTACCTTGAAATACATAGGGAATATGAAACACTTTGGCTCTTGGTGTTATAGACTTCTGCTTTGATTAATTGGGATCTGTACTCTCTCTTGATTTTAGCAAGGTCCCAAGAATACCTGTTCAATAAATACCTGGACCGTCATGTTCTAACATCTTCTCTCTACTCTGAGCAGTATTTCTTTTTTTTAACTGTCTCTTCTAATTTTTCAGCTGCCAAGTCTTAGAACTGTCAATTTGGCCAGCGTCTTACAAAATTACCTTCTTCTAATTTGCTGTTTTTGTTGTGGCTTAAGAAACCAATTGAACAGTCTCATTAGATTCATGTCTAAAATAAGAAAAAAAAATAGACTGAAATAAGGAGAAACTTTAGGGTTTTGTGAATAATATGTAGGGCTTTTAGTGATTTCATTTCCTACTTCCTTTCTAGTTCATGAGAAACTTTGTTTCTTATCTCTGGGTTTTTGTCTAAATTCCAGATATTTAATGACAGATAAGTGATATCTAGAAAAATTGTCTCACTGGTTTTAAAGCAATAATAATTAGCATAGCTTGGCAAGAAATCCAAGTTAATTAAAATTACAGAAGTGCATTTTATTCCTGGATGTAGATTGATAGCTTAGAAATGAAAGAAACTTCATAGTTTCCCTTTTTTACTCAACATACAAAATTTTACAAACAATTCCATCTTATATTTTAGTCGCAAAACTAAAAAAGAGTTCTAAAATCTTCAGATAGAAAGCAATTGGGGATTCCAGAGCTCAGCTGTATTTTAATTTTTGGACCAAATAGCCTTTCACTAGGTTGTGGCTCGTCTATTCACAGAGATCTATATCTATAGTCATGTCAATATAAATGAATCCAAAACATAATGAAAAGTAAATTTCCATCAATTTGTTTTATTTTTTGGTTAAGATCCAGAAACCCTATTTCCATTGTTGTTATAACATTCTTATTCCAGGCAAATTAAATCAATTTCATCTCATGCTTGTGTTAACAATTCACCTACAGTGTATAAATTCAAGTATTATTTGGCTCAATATAAGGATAATAGTAGACATGTAATCTATAATAAAATATTCTTGTAGACTACATACTTGTGCCTACCTCTCCAGAACCATCCAGAATTCTCCCCCAGTATCACTGATATAAAGAACTCCCATTGGCTTGGCAGACTGAACACTTGGGGGAAAGATTTTAAAAGTCTTGGGAAGCTGATTGTCTAAGGCCTTAGTGTACTTAGAATAGTACAGATGTTACCAGGATTAATTCCAGGCCCTAAATGTCCTGATATTCCTTGTGAAGTTTTTCAGATCTACTTAGCCCTTTGTTCTGTTTTCTTGTTGCTATTTTCACTTTCTTAGTTCTTTCCTTCCTTTATACCTACCTGCTTTCCAACGATGTCATGCATTATGCTAGGCACTGGTGATATTGTGATGTTTGCACCTTTTCGTGTCTTCAAAAAAAATACAAAATGATTCCAAGGCCATTTGAGAAATATGATCAGAAATTTCTTTAATTCTAGATTCATGTGTAGCTTTTCTCAGCACATTATATTTTTCAGACTCTATTGTCTTCAGTTTCATTTCCATTCAACCTCCCGCCCACTCACTGGTGATGGATGCGATCCTAGTTTGTCTTCCTTTTTGTAATCGTACAGGTTGTAATACCACTCATCTCAGAGAGTTGTCATAAGGAGTAAGTGGGAAAAGCATATGAGGGCCTTTGATCACTACCTGACATGCAATAAGAGCTCAATACATTTAGCTAAGTAATTATCAGTACTAACATCATTATAATTAGTACACCTAAATTTTCTCTGCAATTAAAAATCATAGGAGCATTGGCCATTAAAGAGAGAACACATGAGACATCATTGAGCCTGGTGAGATGCTTACAGCTGATAGATGCTGCATTAAATAAACACAAAAGAGGTTTATTCCCCTTTTAACTCCCTTTTGAGTATTTGGATTATGTTTGGAAAAGAGATAATTTGAGTCAAGTTGTCTTTGACATTGCTCTAACAGGAGCTAATCTTCCTTTTCCCCAAAGAGAAATCAAACAACAGAATGAGTCTTGCCTGTGTAAGACTACTCAGCTCTATTTTAATTACAATTTTATGATTACCTTCAATTAATAAAATGCAGTACAGGCTTTCATTAATGGCAGAATATTACAGTTTCCACTTACGGTATAATAGAATATTATAGGCATATATGTGATTCAAGTGAATTATTTAAATTAAATAAGATAACAAATAATTTGTGGATGTCCAACAATTATAAGGGTAGTACATGAGTAGCTCATATTTGGGAAGCACCAATATAGTCCAACATCTTTATTTCACACAGGGGAAATCAAAGTCCTTGAAAAAAGATGTAGCTTACCCAAGATCAGGATCCAGGCCTAATTACTTTGAAAACTTACTGATGTGCATCAACATCTTACCAGGTTTTATTATAGAGAATAATGTTCCATGGGTTCTCCTTCTAACCCTATCAGACAATTTAGATTTTTATGGAGCAGGAACTTTTATCATTGCATAGGTCTCCTGTACCTGCTTTCCAAAAAGAACTCAAAATTACCTGATCTCAAAGGGAAGAAGGGGAAAATGGATAAAAAGATGAAAAATTTTTAAAGAGATGAATTTAAGAATTTTTAAACCTAGATTACTTTTAACCTAAGATATGACATAAAAATGCAGTGTTCATTAATGTACTGAACTATAAAACTGATTGTCACTGATGGAGTTATTATATTTGAAACCTGTGTAGCACATAGAATATATTTCAGAATATTAATGAAAAGGGGCTTTCTGGAAATTATGTAGAGAAATGGTATATATCTCAGACTTCAATACCTCTAAAACATCATGAAAATGTTATCAAAATTGAAACCTGAAATTTTTGTTCACATTAAAAAAAATCTAATTCAGTATTAAATTGCCTGCTAAATTATAGCCTAGAGGCTGAGGGTTCATCAGATAACTGATTATTTGGTATTAAGAAGGGAAAGAATTTCTATAGAAAGAAGAAACTAAATCTTCTAAACACTAGAAACTTTGAAGCACAGTTTTACAACTGTTCAAAATAAAATGGAAGGAAAATGAGAAAGTGTTGAAAACCTAATTCTCAGAAATTGTGAATAAATTGTAAAATTCTCCATAATTTTTCAATGTCAAGATAGATGATTAATTAATCCATTGATGTAAGAATACCCACATGTTGTACAACATTGAAATATGTCTATATGACTGCATCATATGTGAATTAGTTTATAATAATATCATTATTTCTTGACTGCTTACTTGGAAATCATTGGGCTTAATAATTTGAAATGTTGCAATATTGCAGTTATTACAGTATGAATATGGTAATATTCATAATATTTCCTTATATTGAAGAAAAGCAAGATATTGACTGGTTAAAGCTTAAGTCAGAATTTGAACCAGCTTTGATTTCACAGCCATGAATCTCAGCTGTATTCTATTTTTGCTGACTTACATTTATATTCACGCTTTACAACTTATCTTTATCCTAAAAATACATTTCTTAAATTTTTGGCTTTACCTCAAGACTAAAACCACTTTGATATGTTTTAAAACAACACCGTATTCTTTATAATTAGAAAAGTAGCTGGAAAATGCATTTGTTCTCTTATGATTGATTATCTTAGATTTAAATGTAGTTATTCATACTATATTGCCTTTTTTGTCCTTGGATTATTTCGAGTTTGTATTTTAAGTAGTTTTAGGGAGGAGGCAGTCCTGTGCTCAGCACATTCAGGGGAGAAAGATCAAGATGGTGGGAGGTTACTGAAGCAGCTTTTACACTGAATGGTTAGTGAAACTGAATTTTTTGCCTGGAATAAAACAAAATTGAGAAGATGATAAAAGCAAGAGAGCATGACTACCATCTTTAAAAACACTATATTTCACAACACTCACAAATAATCTTCACATAAATGAACTCAATCCTCAAAACAACTGCAGGAGTTACAAAAGGACAGATATTGTCATTCCGGTATTATAAGAGAAGTGTGCATGCTCCATCACGTCTGACTCTTTGCAATCCCATGGACTGTAGCCCACCAGACTTCTCTGTACATAAGATTTCCCAGACAAGAATACTGGATTCTATGGGAATACTGGATTCCCATTTCCTTCTCCAGAGGATCTTCCTGAGATGAGGGATTGAACCCACATCTCTGGCATTGATGGGCGGATTCTTGACCACTGAGCCATCAGGGAAGCCCTATATGTAAAGGAATTAAAGGCAAAAGAGTTCTGGTCCTTTGGCACTGTGACATGATGATCAAAGTGGCAAGTTCTAAGTTTGAACTGAGATCTGATTCGATTCTACATGTGTGTATGTGTCTGTGTGCATGTGTGTATAACACTCCAGATGCCCCCTATTAGAAAATGCAAGATTTAGGGTAAAATTAAAGAGGGTCTTTCCAACAGTGATGACTATTTCCTAAAGATAAAGTGCATTCTCCCAGAAAAATAAAAAGGCTTTTGTAATTCTAGTTGTTTAATTATAAGTTTGATGGGCCCTTGGAAGGGCTATCTTAGAAAAAGAGAATAAAATAGCAAGTAACTGCATTACTAGATAACTAGATCCTTCTGATCAATCATGGAATTCAATAGTTATATGAGATTCCACCACATTTCCTAGTTTTCATTATGAAAATATATTTAAAATATATGCAAAAAATAAAGAATACAACAAAGAAGCACTTACCCGATGGGTAGTTAAGAATATACCATTTTATTCAGTCCAGTTCAGTTCAATTAGTTGTGTCGGACTCTTTGTGACCCCATGAATCGCAGCACGTCAGGCCTCCCTGTCCATCACCAACTCCCAGAGTTCACTCAAACTCGTGTCCATCAAATCATTGATGCAATATGACAGGATACTGAAAGAGGAATTCCCCAGGTCAGTAGGTGCCTAATATGCTACTGGAGATAGTGGAGAAACAACTCCAGAAAGAATGAAGGGATGGAGCCAAAGCAAAAACATTACCCAGTTGTGGATGTGACTGGTGATAGAAGCAAGGTCCGATGCTGTAAAGAGCAATATTGCATAGGAACCTGGAATGTTAGGTCCATGAATCAAGGCAAATTGGAAGTGGTCAAACAGGAGATGGCAAGAGTGAACGTCGACATTCTAGGACTCAGCAAACTAAGATGGACTGGAATGGGTGAATTTAACTCAGATGATCATTATATCTACTACTGTGGGGAGGAATCCCTTAGAAGAAATGGAGTAGCCATCATGGTCAACAAAAGAGTCCAAAATGCAGTACTTGAATGCAATCTCAGAAATGACAGAATGATCTCTGTTCGTTTCCAAGGCAAACCATTCAATATCACGGTGATCCAAGCCTACGCCCCAACCATTTTATTCAGATCATTTTAAAAGAGATAAAGCATTACATGTAAAATATCATGTATGAAACGAGATGCCAGTCCAGGTTCAATGCACGATACTGGATGCTTGGGGCTGGTGCACTGGGACGACCCAGAGGGATGGTATAGGGAGGGAGGAGGGAGGAGGGTTCAGGATGGGGAACACATGTATACCTGTGGTGGATTCATTTTGATATTTGGCAAAACTAATACAATTATGTAAAGTTTAAAAATAAAATAAAATTAATTAAAAAAAAAAAAAGCATTACAGATACTACTGGAGAGCCTCACTTATAATTTCCCTTGATCCCATTCCCTTTTCTCTCCTTCCTTCCCCAGAATATTAGCATAATATATGGCTGCATTGCATTTCATATGTATGTATGTGTGTGTGTGTGTGTGTGTGTGTGTGTGTGTGTGTGTATACATATGGGGCTTCCAAAGTGACTCAGTGGTAAAGAATCCATCTACTGATAGGAGATACAAGTTCGATCCCTGGCTTGAGAAGATCCTCTGGAGGAGGAAATGGCAACCCCATCCAGTGAGAAATCCCATGGACAGTGGAGCCTGGCAGGCTACGGTCCACAGGGTCTGAAAAAGTAAGACACGACTGAGTGACTGACACCCACACATAGAGACACACACAAAAAATTATTAATATGAGTTGTCAAAAACTGTGATGAGTCTGAAATATCACTCTATTTGCATGCTAACAAGTTAGCCTGCCACATTTCATGGATTCTGGTAGAAGACCATCCAGGATCAAAGAGAAAGGACTTTATTATTTGCAATAATAACAGTACACAGAATAATAACATTCTAATTTATTATTTTCCCAAATCCTATTTCTCAGGGGTAATTCAAAGAGAGCCAGGGACCTCTGCACTTACTACTGCAGGAGAGGAAACCTGACCTTAGAGATCTCAGAGCTTGTATTTTAATTTTTCACCTACACCTTTGGCAATGAAAGCACAGAGTTCCAACCACTGGACCACCAGGAAGTTCCCACCAAAGCTTTTATACTGCACAGTAGACAAGTTTTCCCTTTGCTCTAGAGTGAGGATTTGCCTGTATCTCGGAAGGATGATTCCCATATTAAAAATCCTCGAAAAGACATTCCAGTATAGTTTGGGATAATTTATGTAACAGCATTGTTTTTACTCTATTTTGTATGATATTACGTGTAGAAAGAAAATATTTTAAGATCTGAGACATAGACTTGGCCAGCACTTTTGAACTATCCTTTTCATGTAAGAAATTTTAAAATTCTATTTGATTCAAATTATTATATGTACCTTAGTTCCTGAATCTTGTAATTATGTAAGCATACATAAGACATATATTTCTTCAAGAGTTCCTTAATGTTACAGCAAGTGTAGTGATTTAAATATATAGTAGTTAACCCTTTTGAAAGGATTTTAAATTTGCTAAGGAACAGGATAGATTATTATCACTTAAAAAAGTACTGTCATAATTGCAATAAATTATAATTTTATTTTTACACCATTCTCCTAAGTATATTCAAACAGTTATTTAGTATGCCAAAGAGTACAATTATGATTTCTCATTTTTATCCTAAATTGGCATTAGACTATGCAATATGAGCCAAAAAAGAAAATGAATATTTGTAAACAATATTTAAAGTGTTACTGAAGAAATGAAATTCAATGTGATATGTATATTTTCTTCCTTATTGCTGGGGAAGTTTGCTCCCCTTAAGAGATTAATGGCTTTACAAACAAGAAAATACAATAATTTTGGGAAGTTAGCTTCATAGAATCAAAGCTAGACAAGTGTCACAGTACCTTCTGCTCTGGGACTACCCAAGATGCTGAATTGAAATTCATGAGTAAAAACACCTCTGGGGAAAGCCACGTCTGTTCTTTTCATCTTATTTAGGAAAGTAAGGAAAAATAGCATCTTCCATGAAAATAGCATTCAAATATAACTCCAAACAGCCAGAAGAGAAATAACCAGACATCTTCACATTACCAGATGATAAGAAAACATTTTGTGAGAAACTCAAAACTTTATTTGAACTGAATTCAAGGAATTACTCAGACAGAATATATTCCTTCTTGTAAGATTTTAATACTAACAAGAATGCATTATACTAAATCCATGTAAATCATGATGATCTCCTGATTTAAATTTTCAGTAATATATTTATCTGCAATTTAAGAGGCATCCAATGTGGTTCAGTGGTAAAGAATCTGCCTGCCAATGCAGGAGACACAGAAGACATGGGTTCAATCCCTGAGTGGGAAAGATCCCATGGCGGAGGAAATAGCAACTCACTTCTGCATTCTATCCTGGAAAACCCCATGGACTTAGGAACCAGGCAGGCTACAGTCCATGGGGTTGCAAAGAGTTGGATATGACTGAGTGACTGAGCACGCACACACACACAGTTCAAGAAAGGTGTTTAGTAGAAGTAATTGGACATAAAACATTAGGAAGTCTTCATCTATAGAATTAGTATTTTGGTTCTGAATATAATAATGCACTTGTTGTTCAGTCACCAAGTCCTGTCTGACTTTCTGTGACCCCATGAACTGCTGCACTCCAGGGTTTCCTGTCCTACACTAACTCCCTGAATTCCTCAAACTCATTTCCATTGAGTCACTGATGCCATCCAAACATCTCATTCTCTGTCTCTCTCTTCTCTTGCCCTCAATCTTCCCCAGCACGAGAGTCTTTCCCAATGAATTGCCTTTTTGCATCAGGTGGCCAAAGTATTAGAGCTTCACCTTCCCCATCAGTGCTTCCAATGAATATTCAGGGTTGATATCCTTTAGGATTGACTGGTTTGATCTCCTTGCTGTCCAAGGGACTCTCAAAAGTCTTCTCCAGCACCACAGTTTAAAGCATCAATTCTTCCACACTAAGCCTTCTTATGCCCCAACACTCATATCCATACATGACTACTGGAAAAGCCATAGATTTGACTATATAGAACATGTTGATAACGTGATCATTAATCACTTTTTAATATGATCTGCTTTTTAATTGCTGTTTAGATTTGTCATAGCTTTTCTTCCAAGAAGCAAACTAATTTTAATTTAAGTGGCTGCAGTCACTGTCTGCAGTGATTTTGAAGGCCAAGAATATAAAATATGTCACTGTTTCCAATTTTTCCCTATTTGCATGCCATGAAGTGATGGGACCAGATGCCATGATCTTATGTTTTGAATGTTGAGTTTTAAGCTAGGTTTTTCACTCTCCTCTTTCACCTTCATCTAGAGGCACTTTATTAACTTTCTGCCATTAAAGTGGTATCTTCTGACTGTCTGAGATTCGTAATATTTCTCCTAGCAATATTGATTCCAGATTGTGACTCATCAAGCCCGGCAATCCACATGATGTACTATGCATATAAGTTAAATAAGCAGGGTGACAATATACAGCCTTGACGTACTCCTTTCCCAATTTGGAACCAGTCCATTGTTCCACAGCCAGTACTAACTGTCCCTTCTAGTCCTGCATACAGGTTTTTCAAGAGGCAGGTCAGGTGGCTGGGTATTCCAATCTCTTTAAGAATTTTTCACAGTCTGTTGTGATCCACACAGTCAAAGGCTTTAGCATAGTCAATGAAGCAGAAGTAGGTGTTTTTCTGGAATTCCCTTGCTTTCCCAATGATCCAGCAGATGTTGGCAATTTGGTCTCTGGCCTCTGCCTTTTCTAAATCCACATTTAGATTCTAAGTTCACATACTGCTGTCAGATTCACATACTGTTTGAAGGATTTTGAACATAACCTTGCTAGCATGTGGAATGAGTGCAACTGTAAAGTGACTTGAACATTCTTTGGTATTGTCTTTCTTTGGGATTTGATGAAAAGTGACCTTTTTCAGGTCTGTGGACATTGGTGAGTTTTCCAAATTTGCTGACACATTGAGTGCAACACTTTAACAGCATCACCTTTGAGGATTTGAAGTAGCTCAGCTGGAATTCCATCACCTCCACTAGCTTTGTTTGTAGTAATGCTTCCTAAGGCCCACTTGAATTCACACTCCAGCACGTCTCTTTAGGTGAGTGACCACACCATCATGGTTATCAGGGTCATTAATAACTTCTTTGTACAATTTTTCTGTGTATTCTTGCCACCTCTTCTTAATCTCTTCTTCTTCTGTTAGGTCCATACCATTTCTGTCCTTTATTGTGCCCATCATTGCATGAAATGCTCCTTTGGTGTCTCCAATTTTCTTGACGAGATCTCTAGTCTTTCCCATTCTATTGTTTTTCTCTATTTCTTTGCATTGTTCACATAAGGCTTTCTTTTTTCCCCTTGCTATATTCTGGAACTCTGCATTCATTTGGATATATCTTTCCCATTTTCCTTTGCATTTTGCCTCTCTTCTTTGCTTAGTTATTTGTAAGTCCTCCTCAGACAACCAGTCTGCCTTCTTGAATTTCTTTTTCTTGGGGATACTTTTGGACACCACTCCATCTACAGTGTTAAGAACCTCTGTCCATAGTTCTTCAAGCGCTCTATCTACCAGATATCATCCCTTGAATCTATTTGTCACCTCCACTACCTGAATGGCCTAGTGGTTTTCTTCAATTTGAGCCAGAATTTTGCAAAAAGGAGCTGATAATCTGGGCCACAGTCAGCTCCAGGTTTTGTTTTTGCTGACAGTACAGAGCCTCGGCTGCAAAGAATATAATCATTTGATTTCGGTATGGACCATCTGGTGATATCCATCTGTATAGTTATCTCTTGTGTCATTGGAAAAGGATGTTTCCTTTATACCAGTGCATTCTTTAGGCAAAACTGTTTAGCCTTTGCCCTGCTTTATTTTGTACTCCAAGGCCAAACTTGCCTGTTATTCTAGGTATCTCTTAACTTCCTACTTTTGCATTCCAGTCTTCTGTGATGAAAAGGACATTTTTATGGTGCTAATTCTAGAACATATAGGTCTTCATAGTATTGTTCAATTTCAGGTTCTTCAGCATTAGTGGTTGAGGCATAGACTTGAACTACTGTGATGTTGAATGGTTTGCCTTGGAAATGAATGGAGATCATTTTGTTGTTTTTAAGATTGCACCCATGTTTTGCCTTTCAAATTTTTTGTTGACTATGTTCACTAGGAAAGTGAAAAAGCTGGTTTGAAACTCAACTTTCAGAAAACGAAGATCATAGCATCTGGTCCCATCACTTAATGGTAAATAAGAGGGGTAATATTGGAAGCAGTAACATATTTTGTTTTCTTGGGCTCAAAATCATTGCAGACGGCGACTGCAGTCATGAAATTAAAAGATGCTTATTCCTTGGAAGGAAAGCTATGACAATCCTAGACAGCATATTAAAAAGCAGAGACCTCACTTTGCCAACAAGGTCTGTGTAGTCAAAGCTATGTTTTTTCCCAGTAGTCATGTACAGATGTGAGAGTTGGACCATAAAAAGGGCTGAGCACTGAAGAATTGATACTTTCAAACTGAAGTGCTGGAGAAGGCTCTTGAAAGTACCTTGGACTACAAGGTACTGCAAGGAGACTGAAGCAGTCAATTCTAAAGGAAATCACCCCTAAATATTCATTGGAAGGACTGTGGCTGATGCTTCAACACTTTGGCTACCTGATATGAAGAACCAACTTGTTGGAAAAGTCCATGATGCTAGGAAAGATTGAAGGCAAAAGAAGAGGGTGGCAGAGAATGAGATAGTTAGATAGCATCCCTGACTCAATGGACATGAATTTGAACAAGCTCCAGGAGATAGTGGACGACAGAGAAGCCTGGTGTGCCGCAGTCCATGCGATAGCAAAGAGTCAGACATGACACAGCAACTGAGCAACAATAAGTAGTAATACACAATTACATTTGTTTGATTCAAGTTATAATACTTGTTTAAGGTAATTCATTAAACATCTCCCAGGTTTGGCATGGTCCCGAGCACTTTACTTTGTTGTCCCCTTTGTTTTCATTAACTGTTTAATAATTATGTACACTACTTTGTTTTAGCTACAAAAAAATTCAGTTATGGACACTTGTTTCCATGTTTAAGACCATCATCTAAGATATAATCATGTTCTACATAGAAGGCAATGGCACCCCACTCCAGTACTCTTGCCTGGAAAATCCCTTGGACGGAGGAACCTGGTAGGCTGCAGTCCATGGAGTCGTGAAGAGTCTGGGCACGACTGAGTGACTTCACTTTCACTTTTCACTTTCATGCATTGGAGAAGGAAATGGCAACCCACTCCAGTGTTCTTGCCTGGAGAATTTCAGGGACAGGGGAGCTGGTGGTCTGCTGTCTCTGGGGTCACACAGAGTCGGACACGACTGAAGTGACTTAGCATAGCATAGCATACATAGTCTAAATTATAAGGCTATTTTCTAGACCAAATGACATTTCTAAACTAATTTTCTCATATAAAATTGTAAAGAAATGAAATAGGTTATTTCTAAGGTCTTTCCCCACCACTGCCCCCCCTCCTTTTTTTTTTTTTTTTCCATTCTCTGCTAGGTGGAAACAACTTTTGAGATGAATAGAGCGAGACAGCCAGGGTTGGCTGTGCCATTTATCTCTGTGACATTGACTAAACTGCCTCATGTCTCTTAACGTCAGTGTCCCCATTTGCAAATGATGAATATGAATTCTGTGGGCAAGGCTTTTTTAAAATTTTATTTATTATTCACTATTTTGGGTTGTGCTGGGTCTTCGTTGCTGCTTGGGATCTCCTCTAGCTGTGACTGGTTGCCGCGCACAGGCTTTGCATTGTGGGGCTTCTCTTGTTGTGGAGCAGGGGTTCTAGGGCCCGTGGACTCCAGTAGTTGCAGTACTTGGACTCAGTAGCTACAGCTCCCAAGCTCTAGAGCCCAGGCTCAGTACTTGTGGTACATGGGCTTAGTTGCTCTAGGCATGTGGGATCTTCAGGGACCAAACCTGTGTCTCCCACATTGGCAGGTGGATTCTTCAACACTGAGCCATCAGTGAAGCCCTGTGGGAAAGGTTAAATGTGACTCTGCATATCTAGTATTCATCCTACTTGCTGACATGTGTAATAAAGCTCAATAAAGTGGCAGCTATTATAATTAATTTAATAATTAGTCATTATTAGATAATTGATGGGGGCTTCCCTGATAGCTCAGTTGGTAAAGAATCCGCCTGAAATACAAAAGAGGCAGGTTCACTTCCTCGGTTGGGAAGATCCACTGGAGAAGGAATAGGCTACCCACTCCAGTATTCTTGGGCTTCCCTGTGGCTCAGCTGGTAAAGAATCTACCTGCAATGCTGGAGACCTGGATTCAATCCCTGGGTTGGGAAGATCCCCTGGAGAAGGGAAAGGCTATGCTCTCCAGTATTCAGGCCTGGAGAATTCCATGGACTGTATAATCCATAGGGTCACAAAGAAATGTGAACCACAAGTAGGCAGGGGCTAGCATTGCCAGACTATGGCCAGAATAACACTATTGCCAGAATAGTGTTAGTCGTTCAGTCGTGTCCTACTCTTTGTGACCCCATGGACTGGAACCCACCAGGCTCCTCTGTCCAAGGGATTTTTCAGACAAGAATATTGAAGTAGGTTGCCATTTTGCACATAATTCTTAGGGAAATGTGCAGGTCTTAACAGAATTAAGAAAGGGAGTGACATGTTCATATTTGCTTTTTGTAAACATCACTGGGATAATATTAAGGAAGCCAAATGAAAAAGCTACATTGGAAAACTATTTCCCTCATTAACTGTTTTGAAAAGTATCCCAGATTCTATACTTTGGCTTGCATTGATCACATCTTTGATTAAAGGCTGACTAGTTATAATCAAGCATCACATTCCATCCTCCTCCTGAACTATATTACTTTATCAGTGAGCACATGGCCCAGGTCAGAGCAGTCAAATAAAGGAAACTGTATTCTGGGCCTTTATCTATTTAATGTGTGTGTGTGTGTGTCTGTGTGTGTGTTTCTTACTGGAGTTTACTGTAGAAGTTTATAGTTTCTGAAACTCCTGACAGCCATCTTGTGGCAACAAGAAAAAAAGAAAAAAACAGTGCTAAGAATGGAATCAACACCACCAAAATGATTAAGACCTAGAAAATGAAGTAGCAGTATATACGGTTTAATGTTTTGTCATAAAGATTAGAGAAGACAATGATATGGACTTAGTATTTGGCTCATTTGAAGAAGAAGATGGTTTGAAAGAAAGAGTAGATGATGATCCCTAATTTCTAGGTTGTGCAGCTACATGAACGGCAGTGCCAACACTGAGGTAGGCAATCCTGTAGGATCTTTGCATAAGGAGCAGTTAGATACATAGGTAAGTTCATTCAGTTTAGAATCCTCCATCAGTCAAGTCTCAATTCAGGAAATAGAAAACAAAAACAACTTCCAATCTTTCATGTGAAAAGGACTTAATTCAGAGTTAGGTGCTTATCAAGTCATGAAAAAGGGCTACAGATGCTGACCATCAAGGTAAATCATATTCTGTTGATTACAAGGTCATTGTTCTGTAGTATATCTAGAGATCTGGAAGGTATAACAAAATAAAGAAACATTACCAAGAATGGTGGGCTATATTAACTCCTAGACCTTATGCCAGTGAGAACACAAGGACTCATTGTTAGGTTACCATTCTGAGGGTATCAAACTCCTATTTCTTGGTAGGAAACATGAGGTAATCAAGACTATTCTCACTGACAAAGTTGGCATTCGAATTAAGAAAGAGTCAAATGGGATTAACTCCAATGGACGTAGCATAAAGGTCTGAAGATTTCAATGATTTGAAATATCCCCCTGGTCATTCTTGATTCCTAGAATAAGCTCCATTAGTATGAGTATCCTCTTGGCTCCAATCTTTTGAGGCTCATCCGCTTTTATGTTGATAGGAATCGTGTTGAGGCAAAAGTCCTGACCTCACTGTTGCTTTCCTCCTGAACAAAGTAAGTGTGCTTTACAACTGGTCTGTGCAGAGTGAGCATTCTATTTGTGCAATGACTTGAAGAGCCTTCTTCTGACCCAATTTGAGATTAGCTTATTAGCAGTATCTTGTGTTGGATAGGCAGAAGCTCTAAACAAGGCTTCTTTAGCTATGTTAAATATTCTGATTAAAGGCATTTTCTCTTCAGGAGATAAAGTACATATATATGCACAGACATGATTATTACCATCTGATGACTGCCTGAGACCACACAGGACCTCAAAACATGAACCTTGGATGAATACTTCCAGCTTCCAACTAATCCAGACAAATTAGACCCCTTGTGGGAAGCAAATGCATGGCTATGGATCCAGGGAGATGTCCTTTTCTTTGAAATTTAGCTTGTAATCCTTAATCTGAAAGGGTTGGTTAGGTTTCTAACAATTCAGAACAATGATTCATATTTTATCATCTGTCTTCCAAATTGTATATATTCTGAAACTTTCATACATAGATTTCAGACCAGTTTATCAAATCCACTAATCATTTGTTAAGTGAAGAATGTAAAGAAATAGAGAAAAACAATAGAATTGGAAAGACTAAAGATCTCTTCAAGAAAACTGGAGATACCAAGGTAACATTTCATGCAACGATGGGCACAATAAAGGACAGAAATGGTATGGACGTAACAGAAGCAGATTTAAGAAGATGTGGCAAGAATACACAGAAGAACTATATAAAAAGTTCTTAGTGACCCTGATAACCACAATGATGTGGTCACTCACCTAGAACCAGACATCCTGGAGTGTGAACTCAAGTGGGGCTTAGGAAGCATTACTATGGACAAAGCTAGTGGAGGTGATGGAATTCAATCCTAAAATGATGGAATTTCAATACTAAAAGATGATGCTGTGAAAGTGCTGCACTCAATATGCCAACAAATTTGGCCACTCAGCAGTGGCCACAGGACTGGGACAGGTCAGTTTTCATTCCAATCCCAAAGAAAGACAATGCCAAAGAACATTCAAACTATTGTACAATGTTACTAATTTCACATGCTAGCAAGGTAATGCTCAAAATCCTTCAGGCTAGGCTTCAGCCTGGTAGCTCGGACAGTAAAGTATCTGCCTGCAGTGTGGGAGACCCAGGTTAGATCCCTGGGTTGGGAAGATCCCCTTTTGAGAAGGAAATGGCAACTGATTCCAGTATTCTTGCCCGGAAAATCCCATGAATGGAGGCACCTGGAAAGCTACAGTCTATGGGGTCGCAAAGAATTGGACACAACTGAGCAACTTCATTTCACTTCAGGCTTCAACAATATGTAAACAGAGAACTTCCAGATGTACAAACTGGATATAGAAAAGACATAAGAAGCAGGGATCAAATTGCCAACATCTGTTGGATCATAGAAAAATTAAGGAATTTCAGAAAAACATCTACGTCTGCTTCACTGACTATGGTAAAGCCTTTGACTGTGTGAATCACAATATACTATGGAAAATTTAGAAAGAGATAGGAATAGCAGGCAACCTTACCTGCCTCCTGAGAAACCTGTATGCAGGTCAAGAAGCAACAGTTAGAACAGGACATGGAAGAATGGACTGGTTCAAAATTGGGAAAGGAGTATGTCATAGTTGTATATTGTCACCGTGCTTATTTAACTTTTATGTAGAGTACATTATGGGGAATGCTGGACTGGATGAATCTCAAGCTGGAATAAAGCCTGCCAGGAGAAATATCAATAACAACAGATATGCAGATGATACCACTCTAATGGTAGAAAGTGAAAAAGAACTAAAGAGCCTCTTAATGAGAGTGAAAGAAGAGCGTGAAAAAGCTGGCTTAAAACTCAACATTCTAAAAACTAAGATCAAGTCATATAGTCCCATCACTTTATGGCAAATAGAGAAAAAGTGGAAACAGGGACAGATTTTATTTTCTTGGGCTTGAAAATCATTGCAGATGGTGACTGCACCACAGAATTAAAAGACACCTGCTCCTTGGAAGAAAAGCTCTGACAAATCTAGACAGTATATTAAAAAGCAGAGACATCACTATGCTGACAAAGGTCTGTATAGGCAAAGCGATGTTTTTTTTTCCAATAGTCATGTACGGATGTGAGTGTTGGGCCATAAAGAAGGCTGAGTGCCAAATAACTGATGCTTTCAAATTGTGGTGCTGGAGAAGACTCTTGGGAGTCCCTTGGACAGCAAGGAGATCCAGCCAGTCAATCTTAAAGAAAATTAACTCTCAGTATTCATTGGGAGGACTGATGCTGCAGCTCAAATCCTTTGGCTACCTGATGCAAAGAGCCGATTCATTGGAAAAGACCCGGATGCTGGGAAAGATTGAAGGCAGGAGGAGAAGGGGGCAACGGGCGATGAGATGTTTGGATGGCATCACTGACTGAATAGACATGAGTTTGAGCGTGCTCCGTGAGATGGTAAAGGACAGGGAAGCCTGGAGTGCTGCAGTCCACGGGGTTGTGAAGAGTCAGACCTAGCTTAGCAACTGAACAACAAGAGCAGGTGTAGATGAGAACATTGCCTTCCTTCCCTCACACCTGCTGGCAATCCAGGTGAGACAGAAGTGAGCGTTCATAGCACTGGGCACCACCAGCACACGGTGGCAGGTCGCATGGATGTGCAACTGAAATGCCATAAGTGGAAGCAGAGCATCAAAAATCAGGGATTAATTATGGCTATAACCATAGTCACACCTAGGTCCATAAACAAGGAAAAAAAGATAAAAAACATTTTAGGGGCCAGATTTTTGATAACAAGAATATACAAGTTCCAAAATATGTAAAGCTGTATAAATATACCGTGCTTGAGTTCACTTTTTAAAATGAATTAAATAACAGGGAAGAGGATAGAGAAAATGGAATGAGCTAAGGCAGAGAGGCAAGAAAGCACCTGCAAAAGCAAAGAGAAAAAGGCAAGTAACAAAGTTGATGGTTTGTTGTAAACCATCAGACACTGTTAATGGTTTACAATGACAGTTATATCATATTAGCCAGAATGCTTTCCAACAGAAAGACATGTGAAAACACATTTAATGTTTTTTTATGAATCAGTTGCCCTGTCTCTTCTCTGAAATGCTATTGAGAAGCAATCATCCTGAAATATAATCAATGTAAAACATGATTTGGTGTGGGAAAATATGGCATGTTATAAAAGAATATTGAAATTTGAAAAAAAAAGGACAAGTAATGTTAAAAGCTAAAAAGGGATGAAGGCCATAAAGTGGAGCACTCTTCCCAAAATTAGAATAACTGGGAAGACAAATAATACTGTCATGGTGTCTTTAATACGTTTTATAGGAAGATACTTCTCATATAGATAAATACAAATCTGCCTCTTGTCCTGGTGAGTATATTCCTTTAGAGAAGGGTGACTGGCCAAGAAGCCATGCCTTCTTGCAATGCACTGTAGAATCATTTATCTCTCGTAACACACTCACCAAGTGGGAAAAAAAAAGTTTTTATTTTTAAAGTGATTTTCAAGCAGCTTTTCCTACCTGGGATGATAATACAGTGAGCAACTAATATATGTATTCTGACCTGCTTAACAATAATCTTTTTTTGTGTGAATTTAGTGTTCTGCTATAAAGGAAATTACATGGAAGCATGAGTTGCAAAACCCAGGTTTCCCAGAGTTTCATGAGCTCAGTAGAAGCTGATTATGAAAAGTGAGGATCTTGCATATGTGGTAAACATATTAAGGTGCAGGAATTGTGTAATTCCTTTGTATACACTATGGTTACTCAGTTTAGTTCTACAGTTACTAACTTCCTATAAACACTCAAGTTTCAAGAAAATGAATCTGCCTCATTGGGACTTTAATGAAATAAATATAATAATTTCCTTTTCTTTTTTCCTGTAAATAACATAGATAAGGCCATCATGCTTAAAATTAGTGTAAAACATTATAGTATCTAAATAGTAAAGATAATCATTTTCTGCAAAATTACTGTATATTGATCTACTGTTGATGAATCTGTATCTCAAATAGTGTGGTTTATATACTTCACTTAAACTTGACCTAAGTATCTACAGGTGAATTGAACAATGGCAGAAACTCTTTGAGCTAGTTGGAATCTGAATTTGTCATGTGCAATGTATTATTTTTGTTTACTTTAGGGTAATGTGTATACTTGGCAGGAATCAGAATGACTGATGACTCACAGTATAAAGATTTTCCTAACGCAGAGTGGTTGTACAGAAACTCGCCTGAGAAGTAAACAGTTGAGGTGGAAATAAGTCAGCCTTCGGTTGAAAATGCGCATTATGCAATACCAACCCCAGGAGCTGACTATAAACAGACGCCAATCTCGGCTCTCTAGTGTTTGCTGGCTTAGGGTTCATTTTCTGCCAAGAAATGAAATTCATTCGGAATTGTCCCCAGAAATTAATCTTCTGCTATGTGTTAAATCATATGTATGAACCAGGCACAGGAAGCTGATGCAAGAGTTTGTACCTTGAAGTCAGAAAATTTCCCAATGTGCATGCTTTTCACGGTCAGTTTAACAGAGAGCAGGCCTTCAGCTCCACATAAGATATACATTAATAGCCTATCCTGAACAGTATTCATTCTTTACCTCCCTTTCATTCTCCGTTCACGGTCATCACTTTCTTCATCTTACGGATCCCATCCCCAATATTTATGCTACAGGTTGGGTCTCCAGGAAAGCCATCTTCACAATCATTGGTGTGGTGATCTAATCCTCGAGTTTAGAGGGCTCACAAAACTGGATCAATAGTCCATTTCGTTCTGACACGGGCCCACAGCCTCCTGCCGCTTTGCTCTGGACAAGGGGAAATGCTATAAGTTGTTATCATTTTTTTTTTTTTTCCTTTTCAAGGTAACAACTCCAAGCTTAGTAGAGATTCTTTGTGTTTCTATTTTTATAGGCTTAGTTCTAGTTTTCTTTGGGGGCTCAGGAGTGTTGAGGAAAGCAACACTCTAGGTGTCAACTTAGCTGCTGGTCTTGAGATTTATTTTACTTCAATTTTCACAGCATACTCTCCTCCAGTTCTGAGTCCACATTCTGCACGACTTTTCACTCTGTCAGTGTCTCATCTCTCATCTTTCCATTAAATATACCTGAAACTCTCTACACTCCTGTGGCACGTCACTCGTCACTGCCTATGTGCACAGGCAAATAAAATCAAGGCTTTATCACCAGAGGAGGTGAGTTGGGGTAAGGGTTTATGATCTGGAGAATCTGTTGGAGAGGAATAATTTATTCTTCACAATTTCCCCCTTCCCACTAAAGAATAACTATTGGATAAATTCCTGATCTCACCAAGTTTTTTTTCTGTTTTTCATCAAATGACTGTCAAATGGAAAGAATTACGGTATTGTGAGATGGAAAGAGATATTGGCATATAGATCTTGTCACATTAACATTTTTGGAGAGCAATGGCTGAGTTTACTCACAACTTTTCATAGCCAAAGACAGGAGAGATTTGTAACACCTTTTCTATACACGGGCTAGATGCAGGTCAGATGGACATACTTCACTATGTTTTAGGAAAGGAGTAAAGTAAACAGAAAATCAATAATATTGCCGCTTAAAGTTCCAGTCAATAATGATCTACAATTTTTAAAGCAGTCATTATCTAAAAACAGCTCTTTCCTTTCTCATAGGTCATGAAACTATTCTGTGCCCCCCAAAATCTGTTGATTCTAAATGTATCCATCTGTTTAGTCACTTTATAAGTATGGACAGGTAGGCTGTACTTGTTCAGCTTTCCTTACCTTGCAAGGCGAGAGATCATAAATACAACTTTAAGAAACCACTAACAGTCTCTAGACCTACTGCAACATGACTACCAAGCATACGTAAGATTAACTATCAAGTAGATAACTCATAAACAGTCTGTTTATCTTTTTAAAACTCCTTCATCCATTAAATTCCCCCCAAGCCTGACTCCTGTTTTTATAAGCTCACAATTTAGCTCTAGCTCCAAAAGTTATCAAAGGCAGTAACAAAGAAAATAATGTGTATATTTCTATAGCATACTACATATAGTATATGCTTTTATATCAGGCATTTAATTAACTATTTTAATTATATTATCTTTGTTATAGCCTATTTAACTCCACAGTAAGTAAACCCATTAACTAGATATTATTATTCCCATTTCATAGATATGGAAATTGAAACTCATCCCATGTAAATATCTTGTCAAAAACACCCTTTGAATTAGAAACCAGGTCAGAATTTCAATCCATGATTGCCTGGCTCCAAAGCACTTGCTCTTTTCATCACACAGTCCTGTCTCTTATTCCACTTGGAAGTTTTCTTTATTTGAGATCTGTTTAAGAGCATTTACTAACAGTTTATAAGGCATAGTTGAAGCATGACAAAAAGTATAGTCTAATTTTAAAATAATGTTCATGCTTTACATTTTTAAAGTAAGACATGAAGGTTGTAGAATTTAAAAATAATAGTAATTAAAACTAGGAGCACTTCATCTGAACTTGGGGACCGAGAACCTACACAGTGTATCTACTGCAGTTATTTCTTGATCACTTTCATTGGTTCTGCATGATTTCTTCTTCCAATCCCACATTCAAGTGAAATCTGCTATGTAGAGCCTGGTCAAAATGCTGGTGTTTTAGCTGTTGACTCTATTGAATTGGGTCTGAATTATTTCCCACTCTCATTGCCTATCCCTCTGAACAGGCCACAAAACTATTTCACAAAATAAAAATGGTTTGCAATTTTTATTTACCTGGGAATGATTTCTGAGAAGCTAGAAACTCTAGAGTACACTGATCCCAGTACTCACCTTGCCTCTCCACTGCCTATAGCAGATCTGATACCTAAACATATCAGATTCCATTGCCTTCTACCTCAGGTCTACTTGCAGTGCAGGGAGTTAGAATCTTTTAATTGCATGTGGCATGAAAGATACTGAGACAAGTAGAGGTTAAATGAGATAAAAATTCACATCAGCTAGTCAGAACTTTTTTGTGTATTAGGACTCAAATATGAGCAGAGACTGAGATTTTTTTTTAATATATTGCTAGGATTCCTACTTTATGATAACCTGTGTCAACATTTTTCCTATCTTCTTCATGAATGGATGTGTAGATCTCAGTGAATGTTCACTATTACACTAATGATACATAGTAATGTGAGACAATTTCTCAGTATAATTAGAAGTAGATATTTGCAGAAGTTGACAAAGTATTGATCATTGAGTTCGTTGTGTCTGTAATCCCATCTTTTCTGATGGAAGATGAGAAAGACTTACAAGGTATAACTAACATTTACCACAGTTGGGAGAACTTTCAAGGTATTGCTTTATTTTTATAAATCCTTTCCTAATAATATATTATTACTCTTTCACCAAAAGGAATAATCTATATTTTTAGTTAAATTTATATACACATAAAATGCAATATCTACTGAGTTGATAAATATTTAATGTATCAATTATGAGTCTCAGGGCTTTCCCAAGGATTGTAATTTATAAATGTAATTAATAAAGAAGTTACTAAGACTCCACTGAATTTACAAAATGCACTACAGGGCATTTGTAAACCCATTCAGAATGGAGCTATAAATAATTTATACTGCTACACTTGTCAGAGTAAATGAGCAAAATCTATTTTGATGTAATGGTCTTGTTTGCTCACTAATTTGATGGAGCTACCATTTTCCCATAGATTTTTCATGTAGAAAAATGAAGGCATATTTATATACATTGGGCTTATGTAAATGTATATTCTAGGTTTTATTTATACCACAAATGGGATGATGTCTCATTCCAGTGATGAAATGCATCTCTTCTGTAGGTAAGCCAATTATCATTGAGTTAATTCTTGGTCAGAGGTGGTGGCACTCAGGGGTTATTCCAGTTTGATAATCTGGACATTTTTTTCAGAGTCTGGTCTAAAGGGTTGCTTTTAATTTTTTAACCTAATTCATTTTTATCCTCTTTGAAATATTTACAACCAAAATTGTGGAAAAGTTAAATTTGTTAAATAAATGGTTTTTACTCAATAAGAAGATTATTTTTTTCCAAATAGTTACAAATTTAATATATAGCATTCTAGTATCATCATGCTGCTGCTGCTGCTGCCAAGCCACTTCAGTCGTGTCCGACTCTGTGTGACCCCATAGACGGCAGACCACCAGGCTCCCGGGTCCCTGGATTCTCCAGGCAAGAACACTGGAGTGGGTTGCCATTTCTTTCTCCAGTGCATGAAAGTGAAAAGTGAAAGTGAAGTCGCTTAGTCGTGTCTGACTCCTAGAGACCCCATGGACTGCAGCCTACCAGGCTCCTCTGTCCTTGGGATTTACCAGGCAAAAGTACTGGAGTGGGTTGCCATTGCCTTCTCCATTAGTATCATCATATTTTAGGGTAAAATCTGATGATTCTGGGAAACATGATGGTAAAGCCTTAATGTACAGATTATCACTAGAGTGAAAATCTTAATTGCCTGCCCCTGCCCACTGCCCCTTTTCTTTGGAGAAGGCAGTGGCACCCCACTCCAGTACTCTTGCCTGGAAAATCCCATGGACGGAGGAGCCTGGTGGGCTGCAGTCCATGGGGTCGCTAAGAGTCGGAAACAACTGAACAACTTCACTTTCACTTTCCACTTTCATGCATTGGAGAAGGAAATGGCAACCCACTCCAGTGTTCTTGCCTGGAGAATCCCAGAGACGGCGGAGCCTGGTGGGCTGTTGTCTGTGGGGTCGCACAGAGTCGGACACGACTGAAGCGACTTAGCAGCAGCAGCAGCCCACCTCTTACTAGGATGAGAATGCTAAAGGTGCCTTCTTCGCTGTCCATTTTCTTGCTCTTCATATATGGAAAAGCTGCTTTCAGTTTCATTAGAAAAAATAAGAAAAGGCATTATGGACTCAAAATATATTGCACAACAGAATGAACTGTGTATAGTCAACTTCTTCCAGCCATTAAAGGTTTCAAAGCTGCCTTCTCTTTCCAATCAGATATCTTGCTGCTTGACATTGCTGATTTTTATAACTCCCTATAAATTACTTCACTTCCTAACATCTGAGGATATAAAACACCTTGGAAGTCTGCTTCCAATTTTCATAAGGTTGAGACCCCCTTTATATATACATACATAGACAGGCACACAAACACTGGTATACACCCAGGCAAACATAGTCATTATTTTAAAATATAGTCATGATTGTATAAATTGCAAAGTCTACCAACAGAAAATTAAAAACAAAAGCAAACAAAATCTTCTGGGGGAAGAAGGAAGAGAAGAAAGAGAATTACTGTATATGTGTAACATCCTCAACTCCTCACAGGGGAACTTCATTTGACAGCCTCTGTAAGCTTATACCTTGCAATGGTCTCTGGGACACAGTAAGGCCCACCAGATGAAAACCAGGGAATGCCAGAGTTATCTTTTGGTCTTGGATCTGAGGTTCACACCAAACAGGAATAGACTGCTTTCATGATCTCAGCAGTTTCTGTAAACTCTGTTGTTGTTCACTAAGCCACATCTGACTGTTTGCGACCCCATGGACTGTAGCAAGCTTGGCTTCTCTGTCCTTCACTCTCTCCTGGAGTTTGCTCAAACTCGTGTCCATTGAGTTGGTGATGCCATCCAACCATTGCATCCTCTGTCACCACATTTCTCCCACCATCAATCTTCCCCAGCATCACGGTCTTTTTCAACGAGTTGCTCTTCGCATCAAGTGGCCAAAGTATTGGAACTTCAGCATCAGTCCTTCCAATAAATATTCAAAGTTGATTTCCTTTAGGATCAACTGGCTTGATCTCCTTGCAGTCAAAGGGACTCTCAAGAGTCTTGTCCACCACCACAATCCAAAAGCATCAATTTTTCAGTACTAAGCCTTTATGGTCCAACTCTCACATCCACACATGACTACTGGAAAAATCACAGTTTTGACTATGTGGACCTTTGTTAACAATGTGATGTCTCTGCTTTTTAATGTGCTGTCTAGGTTTGTCATAGCTTTTCTTCCAAAGAGCAAGCATCTTTTAATTTCATGACGGTGTCACCATCCTCAGTGATTTTATAAACCCTGTAATCTTCATTTTTAAATACTTTGCAAAATTTGGATCAAAGATTATTACATTCATATTAAAATATAATTATCTAGGAATATATTTATAGACATGTTGAAAGATTATGTCAACACATCTACTGATCCCCAATTATGACTAATGTTTATAAATAAGCCAAGAATATTTAAAATAATCATCTCAGATTTAGATATAACTACATCCTGGTATATGTAAAGTTTCTGAATAATTTAATTATTATGTTTATTGTTGCTTCATGACTTGAGTAAAATTTTTGGTTCTCTGGCTTAAAAAGTAACATCAAGAAATAATCATGTTCCCTTGCTTTTGGTTGTAATATGTATATGTGAAAGAATTTAAGATAATAAGCACAATTATATGAAAGAAATACATTATTGAAAGGAGACAAAATGATATTAAGTTGATGAGCTGTTTCTAGCCAATATGTTATATTACCTCAAAACTGTATAATTTTATATATGAGATTGATTTTATTTCAGAATATATGCTATGAATACTGTGTGCCAATACCAGATACAGTTGAAAAGTATAGCTTTTGTGTCTATAAAATAAGGAATTATCAGATAGAAATGATCTATCATTTAATTACCTTAAATCATGGACATGCCATCAAAAATAAAAATTTACACATTGTTTTAAAACACATAGACCAAAATTAAACCCTTAGTGTATTACTTAATTTAATTTTTTAATGTTAATTTTTAAAGCTTTCTTTATGTTTAATTTTGTAAACAGATTTTTAAAATTTATTTGAGGGGTAAACTATGATTCTGTCTTACTTTCTCCTTTAAACTTCTCCTTCCATTACCTTGTTTACCTATTTCTTTTCCACAATCCTTGTTCGTGTTTTCACAAGTTTCTTTCATTCCAAGTATTGGAACATTATATACATATATATATATATATATATGCACATACATACACATATACATATAGAGAGAAAGTTAATACTGTTGTCATGCAAGCAAATAAATATTCAGGAATTAATTGAAAACATTTGATAACATTATCAATCTTCTAATCTGGAGGAAGCCTAATCTATGACACTTGTACATAGATTAATGAGAGTAAAGGTAGAAAATAAATTCTGACAAGGTAGAAATGATCAGGGTTGTTGGTTTTTGGCCAATCTTTTTCATATATGAACTTGATTGAAACTAACCATGAAGATTGTTTTATTTGGTAGTGGCAAATGGCATGGAGTAACTGAGTAACATTAGAATTCTGACATACCTGTGAAATTTTTATAAACTAGGTTAATATATATTTATGTATATTTATATCTGTGATATCCTGCACCCCCTGTATTGGAAGGGCAGAGTCTTAACAACTAGACCACCAGGGAAGTCCCTAATATCTGTGAAATGAATATAATATTACTAAATTAATCACTGCTTCTCTCCCAAATGTTTACTATATATTATAAATTATCCTAAGGATATTGAGAAACATAAATATCAGAAAAAAAAAACAACAGAAAAGTGAATAAGGAGGTTAATATTATTTGTATCTATTTAACATGTATACTCAGAGATTAGGGGAGAAGGCAATGGCACCCCACTCCAGTACTGTTGCCTGGAAAATCCCATGGACGGAGGAGCCTGGTGGGCTGCAGTCCATGGGGTGGCTAAGAGTTGGACACGACTGAGCGACTTCACTTTCACGCATTGGAGAAGGAAATGGCAACCCACACCAGTGTTCTTACCTGGAAAATCGCATGGACGGAGAAGCCTGGTGGGTTGCCGTCTGTGGGGTCACACAGAGTCGGACATGACTGAAGCGACTTAGCAGCAGCAGCAGCAGCAGAAGCTCAGAGATTAGAAGAGTAAAAACCCAAGAGATTGAAGGCAGTTACCATAATGCAAAGTCACAATTTCTTGCTCAGTTCACAGACTCAAAGTGGTAATTATGTCCCAAAGAGGAAGGACTGCAATACTGTGCCAAGACTCTACCATAATAATTCATAAAGTTGGGTTTTGCTGCTCTTGTTTTGTTTGTTTATTTTTTTAATGGGCTTATGCCCATTTACTCAAGTGATTGAATATTGTAGAAGGAGGAGGATGGATACTCAGACCTTATAAGGACTATTAGCCCCAGGATCCAAGCTGACCTTAATACCTGCAGATCCAAAGCATCAACCTTGTACCCTTGTTAGGGGCTTGCAGCAGTCAGACATCAGATTCTACCTAAGTATACTAACAATGGGTAGTGAATAGTCAAAATAACAAATATATGCATTTTCAAGCTTCCTACTGATCCTTGTGTATAATACTCCTGGTTCCCAGCACCACTATTTGCCTGTTGCCTACACCAGGACCTCTGTGTGCCATCCTTAACTCCCCACTGACTCTTACTCTCAATCAGCCATTCACATCTTCTCATTCTACTGTTTATGTGTGTGTGTGCCTTGAACTGATCAAACCTGTATCATCTCCTGTTCGGCCTCCTTCCAATCTCAGGTTTTCAAAATATATTCCAAAGACATGATGGATAAATGTATCTAAGATACAAATTTAGACACCTCTCTTTCCTGCCAAAAATCTTTCAGTGGCTCCAATAGCACTTAGGACGCATTCCAAACTCGTTACTTTTGCATGTAAGGACTTTCATAGCCTGGCCCCCATCTAACTCTCAAACTTCTTCTCTCAACACTGATTCCCTCCTAAAACTCCAGCTCCCATCTGAGAACCCGTGCTCCCACCATGTTAGAATACTTAAGTTTCTCATCTTCCTCTTGGAAGCTTTCCATGATCCTGACAGCTAGATAAAGTGCACTCATATGTAGCCTCGTATCATCCAAGGCTTATCCTATCTGAGCAATCATTATGCTTAAACATTAGTATATTTACTTTTCTCTCCCATTAAACTATTTTATTTATCTAGTACCTAGTACTTTCCCAGATACACATGTTACATATCCAGCAGATGGTTTTTTTTAAAGTGAAATGATATTTCAAAACATTCTAAACTCCTTGAAAGAAAGATAAAGTTCACTTTCAGAGATTTATTACCCCACATTAACTCAAATGGAGGATATATCACATGCAAATAAATCAGGGTTCACAATTTAAGTGTAAACATGGAATTAATAGAAATAATGATCTCATTGAAACCAGTAAGTGATTTTTCTTCCCTCTTTACTCCAGACTGTGGTAATGAGTGTTTAAAATACATCTGAATGAAGTCTAGAACAGTAGAGTCCTTGACCAAAATTTTTACTGTTTGTGTTTGTTTTATATTGGATTATCAGGCTTACACATAATCTTCATATCAAATCTTAGCACTGTATTTTAGTTTGCATAATCTTTGCCAGCCCATATAAAAGCCACAGTATTTGAGAACTTAGAGGGGCAACTCCATTCCACAAAATGCTCAGCTACTTAATTAACATGAGACTGGTCATTCTAGACTCAAAACTGTGCATCCAGTCGTGTCTTAGACATTAGACATTTAGGAACACCCCCCCCAACACTAAGTATAACATCTTTATTCTCTCTCCTATGCCCTTTGGGTACACCATTAAAATTTTTTTTTTTTATTCTCCTACCAAAGATATACACTTTTCCTCTGAGTGTGTTGGGTTGTTATTCGTGCAATTCCATCCAGTTTCACAGCTGGATGAGGCTGCATGTTAAGACATTTCAACTCATGAGTGTGGAGGAGGGAGGGGTAAAAGAGACTTTGGCAAGTTTTGGGGGAAATAATATTTTTTTTAAATTATATCTTTCTTCATAACATTTTTCTTAGAATCTTTCCTAAGTGTTACTTTAAAGAATGGAATGCATGCCTAATAGGCAGCAAGTGATGTCCACCAAATTAGTAAGCCTGACTGAAAATTAGGGAGTCAGAATATGATACTATTTCAGCTTTTTAACCCAGTAGTTGTGAGATTGACTCTTAGTTACTTGGATTTCTTAAGCTTCAGTTTCCTCATATGTAAAATTAGGTTAATGTTACCTACTCCATCAGTTTTTTTAATTAGAAATATACATGATGATCTATATAATGCACTTAATTGTGTGTCTAATACAGGACAAAAGGCAAGGAATATAGCATCTGTTATGATTAATACTCTTTCCTCTCTTCTAGACCCTGAAAAACTGGGCTCTAGCCAACAGTGGTTGTACTTCAGAACACCCCTCTATTAAAATACCTGCTAGTTGTCATCCATTTGTGGTTAACTTGTACAGGAGACAGGGATCAACCATTCCCATGGAAAAGAAATGCAAAAAAAGCAAAATGGCTGTCTGGGGAGGCCTTACAAATAGCTGTGAAAAGAAGAGAAGCAAAAACCAAAGGAGAAAAGGAAAGATATAAACATCTGAATGCAGAGTTCCAAAGAATAGCAAGAAGAGATAAGAAAGCCTTCTTCAGCAATCAATGCAAAGAAATAGAGGAAAATAACAGAATGGGAAAGACTAGGGATCTCTTCAAGAAAATCAGAGATACCAAAGGAACATTTCATGCAAAGATGGGCTCGATAAAGGACAGAAATGGTATGGACCTAACAGAAGCAGAAGATATTAAGAAGAGATGGCAAGAACACAGAAGAACTGTACAAAAAAGATCTTCACGACCCAGATAATCATGATGGTGTGATCACTCACCTAGAGCCAGATATCCTGGAATTTGAAGTCAAGTGGGCCTTAGAAAGCATCACTACGAACAAAGCTAGTGGAGGTGATGGAATTCCAGTTGAGCTATTCCAAATCCTGAAAGACGATGCTGTGAAAGTGCCACACTCAATATGCCAGCACATTTGGAAAATTCAGCAGTGGCCACAGGACTGGAAAAGGTCAGTTTTCATTCCAATCCCAAAGAAAGGCAATGCCAAAGAATGCTCAGATACCACACAATTGCACTCATCTCACATGCTAGTAAAGTAATGCTCAAAATTCTCCAAGCCAGGCTTCAGCAATATGTGAACCGTGAACTTCCAGATGTTCAAGCTGGTTTTAGAAAAGTCAGAGGAACCAGAGATCAAATTGCCAACATCCGCTGGATCATGGAAAAGGCAAGAGAGTTCCAGAAAAGCATCTATTTCTGCTTTATTGACTATGCCAAAGCCTTTGACTGTGTGGATCAAAATAAACTGTGGAAAATTCTGAAAGAGATGGGAATACCAGACCACCTGGCCTGCCTCTTGAGAAACCTATACACAGGTCAGGAAGCAACAGTTAGAACTGGACATGGAACAACAGACTGGTTCCAAATAGGAAAAGAGTACGTCAAGGCTGTATATTGTCACCCTGTTTATTTATATGCAGAGTACATCATGAGAAACGCTGGATTGGAAGAAGCACAAGCTGAAATCAAGATTTCCGGGAGAAATATCAATAACCTCAGATATGCAGATGATACCACCCTTATAGCAGAAAGTGAAGAGGAACTCAAAAGCCTCTTGATGAAAGTGAAAGAGGAGAGTGAAAAAGTTGGCTTAAAGCTCAATATTCAGAAAATGAAGATCATGGCATCCGGTTCCATCACTTCATGGGAAAGAGATGGGGAAACAGTGGAAACAGTGTCAGACTTTATTTTTCTGGGCTCCAAAATCACTGCAGATGGTGACTGCAGCCATGAAATTAAAAGACACTTACTCCTTGGAAGGAAAGTTATGACCAACCTAGATAGCATATTCAAAAGCAGAGACATTACTTTGCCAACAAAGGTTCATCTAGTCAAGGCTATGGTTTTTCCTGTGGTCATGTATGGATGTGAGAGTTGGACTGTAGAGAAGGCTGAGCACCAAAGAATTGATGCTTTTGAACTGTGGTGTTGGAGAAGACTCTTGAGAGACCCATAGACTGCAAGGAGATCCAACCAGTCCATTCTGAAGGAGATCAGCCCTGGGATTTCTTTGGAAGGAATGATGCTAAAGCTGAAACTCCAGTACTTTGGCCACTTCATGCAAAGAGTTGACTCATTGGAAAAGACTCTGATGATGGGAGGGATTGGGGGCAAGAGGAGAAGGGGACAACAGAGGATGAGATGGCTGGATGGCATCACTGACTCAATGGACGTGAGTCTGAGTGAACTCCAGGAGTTGGTGATGGACAGGGAGGCCTGGCGTGCTGCAATTCATGGGGTCGCAAAGAGTCGGACAGGACTGAGCGACTGATCTGATCTGATTTGTAATAACAAAAGTCCAAAAGAGCTCTGGGTTCTCCCCCTGCTCTCTGTTGTAATCTAAGAGGCATTGCTGGTGTTGGTGTTGCTAGCGCCATTGATGCTGCTCTTAAAAGACAGATTTAGGCAAGTGTATTACTTGATGTCACAGATAGACAATGATTCTGCCTTTAAACTGTGTCTGTGTTGGTGAGACAGGGAATTAATTTGAATGCAGAATTGGTTATAAGAACCAAAATAGTCTCAGAAAAACAAAATACTTCAAGATTTATGGAGAAGAGACCCAGAACAAATATCTCCTTATGCAGAAATATCAATAGTGACACGTAGAAGGAATAGCTTTAAACACGCATAATACCACTGTAGGTGATATGACAAAGTGTGCTGGAAAATATTCAGTCAACGTGACCAACATATGCAGCAAAAGTATCAGATTGAGATCCCCAAATAATTTTTCTCTAATCATATAATCAATTCAATCAAGTTAATCCTACATTTTCAGTGATCCACTTCATTTTCATTGGTTATATATGTAGTGATGTTTAACAGTTTTAAGTTGGGTTATTTGGGAAGGTAATGGTAAAACTGCTATGATTTCCTTGTTTTCTCCACAAAATAATAAATCGCTTTTTAATCTTTCTCTCCTAAATTGCCTGTTCAAATTTAGTTTATGCTAGGTTTGGGTGAAGAATGTTTGTCCTAACCCTCAAGGAGCTCAGGAAGCCTGGGAAGAATCTTTGCAGATCCTGTCCAGATAGTTCACTAATTTCTCCTAACACTTAAACAGCTCCAGTATTCTAAGGAGGGAAGAGTGTCCGTTAGGGTTTGCTAGTTGGTCACTCATTGACCCTGTCTTAAGCTTCATTTTAGGACTGTCCAGTTAGAGGGGGAAAGGAAGAGGTAAACCCAAAGCTGTAACACTGTTGGTGCTCTGAAATCCTTTACAGTTAAAAAAATTACCTTCGAAAGAATGATGGTATTTGCAGGTATCAGTGGTTCATCTGGAGAAATAGATCAAAGTCGGTTCTGTTATTTCCAGTATGACATAAACCTTTACTAATGCCCAAAATGTTTGGGTGGAAGCATTCAGTATATATCAGTAACATCATTCCTGTTAGATGCTCATAGGAGACCCAGTCTTATGTGTAAAGCATTTTTAGTTTTTCCATCAAGTCCATAAGAAAATTAAATTGGATAGGCATCATTAATTTTTCTCTCTCAGATGCTTTAAGCTCTTGTGTTGTCCAGAAAACCCTCTGTCTTGAACTACCCCTCTTTCCTCTCCCAGGGCCTACAATATAGACAATATCACATTTTTAAAACTTTCTGATCTATTGGATGAGACTTAAGAAGTTAAAAATCTTCAGATAAAAATACCTCTAAGCAAATATTTGTATTTTCATGTTGATAAATTTTCAGAGCATAAATGTAATTATTTTAATGGAATATCTGTCTCTTTGCCTGTCTTATGAAAGAGACTTTTTGCATCTATAGTAAATGAACAGAAAGGCAAGGGGTGGGGAAAAGAATGGTAGGAAAAGTAACTCTGGTATTACCTACACATATATTCTCTTTGTGACCCTCAAAGTTAATTATTTCTCTCTAAATGCATTTGCAAAAGCAATTTATTTGAGAAACCTTGATAAAAGACCTTACAAATGATATGTTCTGGTGACTGACTCTAAACTTTCTACCCCTTACTCACAGTATTGATAATTTTGATGGATAAAAATGTGTTAGATAGAGGTCGAATTTAGGTGGCTTCAAGCCTATAAAAAGAAGCCTAATTTCATTTTTGAGTAGATGGAATGGCCTGAGTGGCCTTAAAAGTCATTGCCGTTTTATATGAGGCTTGGCAAATTCCCAGTCCTCTGATAGGGACTCATGCATAGGCATAGAGTACAAAGGCCCCATGCAGGTCGAGATGATCTCAGTATTTATGTTTTGGCACCAACAGTCCATGAAAAATAAATGACTTATCTGAGCAGGTCCTTCATATTTTTAAGAAGTCATTTCACTTCAGCCATATTTCAGGTTAAGAGCTATTAAGGTCTTTAGTGTACATAGATGCTTGCATTCCAGTTAATTTCTACATCATTAATTCACGATATCTGTCTCTTTTGTTTTAAATTGCTATTTATGTGGAGATAAATGCTGATTTCATTAGGAGGTTTAAAAAAAAAAAATCTTCTCTAGATATCATTCTGAGCAGGGCCACTCATTCCTCTTTCTTGATTAGAGCTGGTTACACGTAATGGCTTTTACAAGGATTCTCAAGTCTATCAGAAGTCTGAAGATACCAGAAACCAGGTTTTTCCTTTTTTTTGCTTGTTAATTGTGCTCATATAGTCAAATCAAATTGTGAAACTGGGCCCCTCCACACGCACTGTCTACTCAGGTCTTCTTCAGTTGTTTCCTTCCCTTCAGACACACTGTACTTACCGCTTCAAACTAAACTGATTTCATTAACTTCCATCCTTCCACAAATATAAATTGCTACCCTCTCCCAAATCATACAGAGCCACATAAAACCTACACTTGTGAGAGAGTTGGCTGACTGTTTTGAGGCTTTCCCAGTCATTCACACTCCTGAAATATCCACTCCATCTGCAAATGATATTTGGTGTGGAACTACTAAAATTGAAATACTCATTAAGAATTTAGAGGACCAAAAAGAAAACACACACATACACACACCGGTGTAAATGGTACGTTTAATCTCCTCAAGAAGCTTGCAGGTAAGTAGGATGGATAAGATAAAGACCACGTATATAAAGAATGCTGTGAGCAGTTTTAGGGGTTTTTTCTACCTTTTTTAAGAGATCGTATAAAATCGACTAGAACCCAGCTATGCTCAGTGTTGTCTTCAAACAAACAGTGTTGGTATCCCGTGGTAACTGGTTCAGTTCAGTTCAGTCGCTCAGTCGTGTCCAACTCTTTGCGACCCCATGAATCGCAGCACACCAGGCCTCCCTGTCCATCACCAACTCCCGGAGTTCACTCAGACTCACGTCCATCGAGTCAGTGATGCCATCCAGCCATCTCATCCTCTGTAGTCCCCTTCTCTTCCTGCCCCCAATCCCTCCCAGCATCAGAGTCTTTTCCAATGAGTCAACTCTTCCCATGAGGTGGCCAAAGTAATGGAGTTTCAGCTTTAGCATCAGTCCTTCCAAAGAACACCCAGGGCTGATCTTCAGAATGGACTGATTGGATCTCCTTGCAGTCCATGGGTCTCTCAAGAGTCTTCTCCAACACCACAGTTCAAAAGCATCAATTCTTCAGCGCTCAGCCTTCTTCACAGTCCAACCCTCACATCCATACATGACCACAGGAAAAACCGTAGCCTTGACTAGATGGACCTTTGTTGGCAAAGTAATGTCTCTGCTTTTGAATATGCTATCTAGGTTGGTCATAACTTTCCTTCCAAGGAGTAAGTGTCTTTTAATTTCATGGCTGCAATCACCATCTGCAGTGATTTTGGAGACCCCAAAAATAGTCTGACACTGTTTCCACTGTTTCCCCATCTATTTCCCATGAAGTGATGGGACCGGATGCCATGATCTTTGTCTTCTGAATGTTGAGCTTTAAGCCAACTTTTTCACTCTCCACTTTCACTTTCATCAAGAGGCTTTTGAGTTCCTCTTCACTTTCTGCCATAAGGATGGTGTCATCTGCATATCTGAGGTTATTGATATTTCTCCCGTCAATCTTGATCCCAGCTTGTGCTTCTTCCAGTCAAGCATTTCTCATGATGTACTCTGCATATAAGTTAAATAAGCAGGGTGACAATATACAGCCTTGATGTACTCCTTTTCGTATTTGGAACCAGTCTGTTAATATTGAGGTCTCAAGATTCAAACCCAGTTAATCAAAATTTTCACTTTTAACAATATCCATGGTTAAACCCTATGCATATTTTAAGTTGACAAAGTCTGTGCTGGAGCTATCAGTTTCTAAGAGGAAATCAAAAGCTTATGTGTGGAAATGAAAATATGGGACCTGGATTTAAATACAGCAATAGAGAGGGCAGGAGCATAATACCAAAGTGATGTCAAGTGTGCAAAGAAAGGCACTGTCTTATCTATAGCTTACTTGATTGGGATGGTTTATGCATAAGCTGTATGGAATGATACCAAGGTGATAAGCTTGTCTTTAATATTTGATAAAGTCAGAAAATGTGGATACTGTTATCTTTTCTTCCCTCCCCCCACCCCCATGAAGTTGGATGCCAGACAAGGAGTGATATGATCCCTAAATCTAGTAATGAGGTAGAAACTTAATAATAAATTAGGAAGTCTGTAGTTATAAACAGAGACTATCTTAGCCTATTCTGGCTATAATAAATACACAGACTGGGTAGCTTATAAACAACAGATATTTATTTCTCACATTTTTGGAGGTTTGGAAGTCCAAGGTCAGGGCTCTGACAGGTCACATTCTGGTGAGAGTGCTCTTCCTGATTCATAGCCAGTAACTCGTTGCCTTCTTCCACCATGTAAAGGACCTCTGTGGGTCTTTTTTATAAAAATATGGATCCCATTCATGAGGCCTCCACCCACATGACCTAATCACTCCCCAAAAGCCTCACGTCCCAATACCATCATTTAGAGGAGGTAGGAATTCAACACAACAATACTGGGGAGACATGAACATTCAGTCTATAGCAAATACTCTCAGAAATATTAGGTAGGTCCATTCTCTACTTGTGATCCTGTTAGTTCTATCTTAGATTGGTAGGTGTGAAAATCATGCATTTTACATTTGAGAAATGGTGGCCCCTAAGTTTCTTTTTATCTTCCATTATTAAAATATAGGAATTTTACTCTTCTTCTATAGTATTATATGCTATGAATCTGGATTCTTGTCAGAAACTTTCTTTTTAACTATTATACTGCAGAAAATGGTGCTCTGGGAAATGAAAAGTGTTCAATTAATATTAAAAAAGAACATCTTAGCTGCTAAAACTGTGGAAGTTGATGGAGAGAGCTATGAGAATATGCTGATATCATTAATCTTGTATAAAAATTTGGGTTTCTAATAACCAAACATATAATACTTTACATATTAATGTGCCAATATAATTCTCCCATGTGCATATATATATTTTTTTATTTTTTAAAGGAACAAAGACCAGTTTTTGAACTGAAAAGTTTTTATTTTCAAAGTTTAAAAAACGTAACATATATCTTCAACAAATAAGTACTTATCCAGGTCCTCCCTGAGGAAAAGTTTATGTCACCAATACAAAGAAGTCACCAAAAGACACACACACATTTCCTATTTGGTTTTTTGAACAAAACTCTTTTATTTTATAAAAGTAAGCACACTTCTTTTTAAGTTTAATTATTATAGTCTAATGAACATGTCACTGTTCCTAGCAAGATGTACTCATCTGCTTGATCTGGATTTTGATCTAAATACATGTCTAGAAATGAAACTAACAATCAAATTTCATGGATCAACATCCTCCCTAAGAAACTATATAAATCCAGGATGCTACTAGAAAAGCTGCTGTCTCCCTCAGTCAACTCTAAATTCAAGCCAAAATATATTCTCAGCATATAAATGATTTAAATACTGGTCTAAGTAATTAAGGTATCAAAAGTAATAATACAAGTCCTTTAGAGACTATGAAAGGAAACAAGTATATTCAAGTAATTGCCAGGCAAATCAGGCTACTACAAATACTTTAACAGTGAAATTTTAAGTTGACCGAGAGAAAACAGAAAATTCTCCACAGGGGTAATATTAATGAATAACTTGATGGTCTGGTAAGATATCAAAAGTCAGAAAAGTGTTGATGAACCTAATTTCACGTACCTGGTACACTGTGAGGCCAAACAAACAAAAAACGATGGAGTTTGGAGTAGAGAAAGATTTATCGCAAGGGCCAAGCAAACAGAATGGGTGGCTCATGCTCAGAAGGCCAAACTTCCTGATGGGTTTCGGGGAAGAATTTTTAAAGGCAAAAATTGGGGTAAGGGTGGAAAGGTGTGTGCCTTTCTTCTGACTGGTTCGTGGTGTGGTAGGAGAGTGGTGTTCAAGGAATCTTATGCAAGCCACCCTTCACCTAGGTGAGAACTTTAGTTTCAATAGAAGAACTCAAAGATACTAGTTTGTATACCCTTGAGGAGGAGCTCTGACTCTGCTCTATTGCTGCACTCTTGTTTCTTGGCTGCTTTTCTCTTGTGTCTGTATTCCCTCACTTCCCTGATGAGTAACTGTTAGAATCTGCCCTTTGGAACTCCAGGAAGGTCTAGGAGGCTGAAGCCTTTTTCCAAAACCCAGAAACAAGGGCACATGGGAAGGCTTTTGCATCAAGGAGGGCCCCACAGGTTTTAAAGGAGAGAGAAAGACTTTTTAATTCCCTTCATTAATTCACCATAGCCCAAGAGCCATAAGCAATCATGGCACATGCAGGAAACGACAAAATTCTGATGTTTGCTGGTGGGGGAAATGCTGCTTGAAGAGGAATGATGGAGGAAAAGTGGAGGGAAAAATAATCTGCTAAAAATGGGTGAATGGGTTTAGGGAGTGGGATATTGTGATGTACAATAAGAAGTAATATGTTTGGTTTTTGTCTCTGTTCCTGGCCTCCTAAAAACCTTAAAATTTCCTAAGTGATAAGAGCAGTAAAGGTGAAAAGATAGTCTATGGTTATTCACAACAAGATCTTTCCACCACACCTGAATTTATGTTAATGAAGTGACTGTGAAAAGCCCCAGGGATAGGCGCTCACGGGAGTGAATGAAGTTCCTCAGTTATGTCCAACTCTTTGGGACACCCTAGACTGTAGCCCACCAGGCTTCTCTGTCCATGGGATTTTCCAAGCAAGAGTACCAGGGTTCGATCCCTGAGTACCAGAGTGGGTTGCCATTTCCTTCTCCAGGGGATCGAACCCTGGTCTCCTGCATTGCAGGCAGACACTTTACCCTCTGAGCCACCAGGGAAGCCCTTATGGGAGAGGAAGTAACTATTTAATAAGACAGTTGGAACTTCCAACCCCACCCCTAAGTCTAAGGAGGGAAGAGTGGCTAGAGGTTGAATAAATCATTAATCACAGTGATTAATCAGTCATGCCTGTGTAATGTAGCTTCCATGAAAAACACTAACCAAAGGAGTTCAGAGAACTCCAGATTGCTGAACACAGGGAAGCGCTAGGAAAATGGCTCGCCTGGAGACAGTTTGGACATTCTGCACCCCTTCCCACATACTCTGCCCTGTGTATCTGACTTCCATTCTTCTATTGTTGTTGTTCAGTTGTTCAGTGGGGTCTGACTCTTTGCGACCCCATGGGCTGCAGCACGCCAGGCTTCCCTGTCCTTCACTGCTTCATAGAGTTTGCTCAAACTCATGCCCATTGAGTAGTGATGCCATCCAACTATCTCATCCTCAGTCATCCCCTTCACCTCCTGCCTTCAGTCTTTCCCAGATCATGGTCTTTTCCAATGAGTTGGATTGATTTCCTTTAGGATGGACTGATTTGATTTCCTTGCAGTCCAAGGGACTCTCAAGAGTCTTCTCCAGCATCACAATTCAAAGGCACCAATTCTTTGGCACTCAGCCTTGTTTATTGTCCAGCTCTCACACCCATACATGACTACTGGAAAAAATCATAGTTTTGCCTATGTGGAACTTGTTGGCAAAGTAATGTGTTTGCTTTTTAATACACAGTCTACGTTTGTCATAGCTTTTCTTCCAAGGAGCAAGTGTATTTTGATTTCATGATTGCATTCACCATCTGCAGTGATTTTGGAGCCCAAGAGAATGAAGTCACTGTTTCCATTTTTCCCCATCTATTTGCCATGAAGTGATGGGACCAGATGCCATGATCTTAGCTTCTGAATGTTGAGTTTTAAGTCAACTTTTTCACTCCTCTCTTTCACTTTCATCAAGAAGCTCTTTAATTCCTCTTTGCTTTCTGCCCTTAGGGTGATGTTATCTGCATATCTGAGGTTATAGATATTTCTCCTGGCAATCTTGATTCCAGCTTGTGCTTCATCTAGCCCAGTATTCTTTTATAATAAACTGCTAATCTAGTAAGTAAACCATTTCCCTGAGTTCTGTGAAATGTCCTAGGAAATTATCAAACCTAATGAGGGATTTGTAGAAATTTCTAATATATAGACAGTCAGAAGCACAGATGACAATCCAGGCTTGTGATTCATGTCTTAAGTGAGGAACAGTATTAACCCATGGGCTCTACTTTAAATCCAGGAGTTAGTGTCTGATTTGAGTTAAATTATAGACACCTAGTTGAGGTCTTCCAAAAGTTGGAGAATTGCTTGGTTTGGAAATCCCCACCTATCTGGTTTTGTTATCCCCAAAGTGGGTTCAACACTTCCTGAGTTTGGAGCCAGAAGACAGAAGTGTTTATTACTTGCAGCAAGTAAGGAGAACATCAGGGATCTCTCCCAAAGCAAGGTCTCCCCATCAGCATTTTGGGGGAAGTTTTAAGCATATTGATGAGGGGCATTGAACAGAGAATTCATCATACAGTCAGGGATGACTGAGTCCAAATTTCAGTTGATTGAAGTCAGGAGGGTCAACATTATAATTCCATCCTGAATGGAGGCCTTAGTACTGCCGATCTCAGAGATGTATTATTACGTGTATCTCCAGGCTACACTATTGTTTTCTGATGGCTCCTCCCTTTTTTCTGTATTCTCTACCACTAAGAGGTAATTAACTACTGAGACCTGTTCAAGGGCAGGTATTGTGGCCAGGCTTAGAACAAAAAATGGCTCAGGCCCAAATGGCTTATTTTAGGTCTAAAAAAATAGAAGGCAACTCTAGTTCTTTCCCTCTGGGGACCCACTACCCTGTCTGCCTACAGATTCAGAAGTACAGTCTCAGATATACTGAGTCTGGTAGTTATAGAAAGCAGAGTAGGAAGTAGAGTTTTTCCTTTCAGGAAGAGAAGTTCTACAAATAAGCAGTTATGGTACATGCTATTGTGATAGCTTAGACAAGATATCTTAAAGAAGTACTTTATTGAAACGGGTTCAATAGAGAATGGAGAAGAAAAATTAGAGAAAGCAAGTTTAAGCTTTCTTTTTTTTTTTTCAAGGAGTGTAGTTGTAAAGGTCAGCTTCTCTGTACAATGGTGCCTAGTCAAATCTCAGAGACAGAGTTTTGGTTGAAGTAGAAAACTATAGCTTTATTACTTTGCCAGGCAAAGAGAGACATGGTGGAATCTTACCAGGAAAAACTGTTTCCACTAGAAGAGGACAGTGAGAAGTTTTATAGTAATGGTTCAAAGAGGGTGTTGTTAGGTAGTTAGAATAGGAAAAAGGAGTCCAGAATGGCAGTGGCGAAAAGACAAAGGGGAAAACTCCAGAAATAGAACAAAGGAAGGTCTGAGGACTACAGTGAGGACCTCAGGTGAAGCAAACAGCACTCCGGGCTCGCCCAGTTTACATAGGGCAGGCTCCAGGGGAGGAGAAAATAAAAACATATAAAAAGAGAAGCCAAAATTGGGCTGGTGGCTTTTCTCCTCTTCAGTCTTTTGGGTCGACCTGCCCTCATGCCTCAAGGATGTATTTTCCTTTGCTTTATAAATAAAACTGAGCTGTAACACTGGTCCATCCGAGGAAATTACACAGGGCTGTCACACTGGTTTGTCCATTGTTTCAAGTTTTTGTTGCAACAAGACAGAACTGAGGAAATTACAAACTCCCCAGACAGTATGGTTGGCTAGAGGACATTCTTCTGATGGGTTGGTGGTGAAGTTAAGTACGAGTCTGCATCATCAACCTTCAGGTTCCAACTAGTCTGAGGTCTAAATGCTTGTGGGCAGCATGCCATCATTAATCATTAACTTCTCCCACCTGGAGGGGGCTTCAGTATCTGCAAAACAGCTCAAATATATTGTTGTGTGTCCCTCGATGGGGAACCAGGACCTTGCCTCCAACGCTGTGCTATTGTTCCCCTTGACCGTCTCTCTCTGGTCTTGCATCCCCTCATTTCCCTGATTAACAGCTGCTTGAATCTGCCCGTTGGAACTCAGGGAAATTCACAGAGGCTGAATGAAGGTACTTCCTCCAATCAAAGAAATGGGGGACACAGAAAAGCTTTGTGCCCAGGAGTCCCACAAGGCCCTGTTTGGTATAAAACAGGAAAAACAGAGTGATGGTGTTACCCTAAAACAGGGGCTTCCTTTTAGTAAGTGAAGAGCTGAAAGACACTACCAAGCCAAAGACTAGGAGAACAGATTTGTTACTTAAGCAGCAAGCAAATGGATCATAATATGAAGAGCTACTGGAAGAGGAAATTCTCTTAATTGCTTCAGTTTTCTCTCTGATTTAGAATAAAATAGTATCAACTTATAATGAGAATGGGGGAAGGAAATTGTAGCTTTTAGACATGAACAGAAAATACGAGATCCTATTTCAGAGAAAAGACAACAGGCTAAGCATTAAAGCCCCCTTTTGGTGATTAATTACTAATGTAAAGTGAGACTAGAAACATGATAGAGCATTATTTGGGGGGAAAGTTTAACTGGCTGAAACAAGAATGAAGTAACTCATTAGATATAACTAGGATACATGGCAGAAGCAAATTTTGCAAAGAGACAGAGAAGCAAGAGCAGAAAGAGTATGTGCAGTAGAATATTCAAAACGACTGGCGAGAGAATAACATTAGCTTAAAGGGAATAAATTTCATGGGGAGAGAGATGAGAGGTGAATAAAAGTGATTGCAATGTTGGATTTAAACTTCTATTGGATTAAAAAGATTTGCTGTCAATGGAGAACTAGAGTGTGATTTGGGGGAAGTATTGATGTGATAATGCACTGGCTGAGGTAGGATTGAGGACAAGGTCTTTGGATGAAATTAGATCATGTGACTGATAGGATATTGGGTGTATTATTCGCATGGATACCAAGAATAATAACAGGAGTATTGTTTCAGAGGGAGATAGAGACTCAGCTTTTTCACTCTCCTCTTTCACCCTCATAAAGAGGCTCTTTGGTTCCTCTTCACCCTCTGCCATTAAAGTGGTGGCATGTGAATATCTGAGGTTGTTGATATTTCTCCTGACAGTCATTATTCAAGCTTGTGATTCATCCAGCCCAGCATTTTATATGATGTAGTCTACATAGATGTTAAATAAAGAGGGTAACAATATAAGTCCTTGACAATTTCCTTTCTCTATTTTGAACCAGTCTGTTGTTCCATGTCCACTTATAACTGTTGCTTCTTGACCTGCATACAGGTTTCTCAGGAGGCAGATAAGGTGGTCTGGTAATCCCATCTTTTTCAGAATTTTCCAATTTGTTGCAGTCCACAAAGTCAAAGGCTTTCATGTTGTCAGTGAAGCAGAAATAGATGTTTTCTGGAATTCCCTTGCTTTCTATATGACCCAAAGGATTTTGACAATTTGACCTCTGTTTCCTTTGACTTTTCTAAACCCAGCTTGTACATATGGAAGCTCTTGGTTCACATACTGCTGAAACCTAGCTTGAAGGAGTTTGAGCATTACCTTGTTAGCATGTGAAATGGGTGCAATTGTACAGTTTGTACATTTTTTGGCATTGCTTTTCTTGGGAATTCAGGGAAAACTAATCTTATCCTGTCCTGTGGCCATTGCTGAGTTTTCCAAATTTGCTGGCAAATTGAGTGCAGCACTTTAATAGCATCATATTTTAAGATTTTAATGAGCTCAACTGGAATTCCATCACCTCCACTAGCTTTGTTCATCATAATACCCTAAGGTCCAGTTGACTTCTTACACCAGGATGTCTGGTTCTAGGTGAGTGACCACACCATTGTGGTTGTCTGAGTCATTAAGTCCTTTTACATATTTCCTCTGTGTATTCTTGCCAAAATAGGCAATATTATTAAGAAAGTATCTGAGGAAAAATGCTCAATCTCTTAGAAAATAAGAATAAAAGTGCAAGGAATGAGAGACCATCTTACATCCCAAATCCTTAGTTTGAGTAAATATATGTTTCACAAAACTACATGCTGTAAGGACCTTAACCAAATATAAATCTTTTTGAGGTGAAAATAAAACTGGTATAACCACTTTCAAAATATATCTGAAATATCGAGTAAAGCTCAAGGTCTCAGTCCCCTGACTTGGAAAGCATCGTCTAGATATATCATTTTGAGAAACTGAATTATCCACAGAAAGAGAAGTAGAGAATGCCTATGGCAGCACTGTTTATGAGAGCAAGAGTTCCTGGAGTCTCTCCAAACTGATTCATTTCCAGAGGGCCCTTGAAAATCAATATTCTAGGAATCTCTTCTAAAAATATGTTTTGCTTTTTTCTCCTGATATGAAGAAGAAAAACACCTTTCTCAATCTAATCTTAATCAGGCCATCCAAAAATCTCAGCCTACTTTATCTGAAGTTACTCAATATGTCAAAATTCATGTCTTCAGCTGTTAGTCCCACATTGATTCCAACCTCAAAGACACGTTTCCCTATGTCTGCTCTCCTTATCATACTGTTCCTCCAAGCATGTTCTCCTGTCTCAACTGTCTGAGCCCCCTTTGGTTTTACCCACCCCTTCCCAACCCATTTTTATTTTTCCCACTCCCCAGTTTCCTAAAATTACTTGAAAACCTTGATTTTGCTCCCCTAGTATTCAGACACTGGGAGAGAGAAGTTAAGTGACTCCAATCACCTCCTCAATTAGTTACATTTAAGCCTTGGTCTATATCTGACTTACATGCCTCGACCCACAACAAACAAACAAAAATATATATATTTTTAATATATATAAGACTGAGAACTGAGACAACAACTTCATCAAAATGTTTTATATAAATTCCAAGAAATGTCAAACACATGAGACAATTATCTCCTGAATAGCACACAGTGAGACATATTTTATTTATGGCAAATGTGCCTATTAGTATCTGCCTGCTATCTGAGCTAGATCCTATTATCCAGCCAATACAATTAGCCCTTATCAAGTCTTCAAATAAGCTATCTTCTTTTCTCACTTTAACTATTCTATGACCTCTGATTTCAAATTTTCATACAGTAGATGAAGCAAAAAGTCTTTAACAAGGTCTTACACTTGTAAGCTTAGGTGTCAAATTTCAGCACTAAAAGGAATCTATGACCTTCCTTTCTCACAATATACCCCAAAAGACTTGAAATCAGAAGCTGAGAGACTTGGCATAAACCTAAAATATTTGACTCTCATAGCAGATCATTTATGGGTGAACTTTGTGCCTGTTGATGTTGCCATATGGACCCCGAATGAAGGTCACTGAGCTCCTGGAATTCGCATGCTCTGGTCTGGGAAATAACAAGGACTCTAGACTATCTTACCAAAATGATAAACAGCATCCCAGTGAGGGGTCATCAACAATTATACAATATGGGGCATGATTCTGGTTTCCCCAGGATACAGCTGGGCATTGGTCACAGTGACTGCTGTGTATGTTCCCTGAACGCTCTGTTACTTGTGCCGCTGCGGAAAATATTTAGACCACAAACCAGGAAATTTGCTGCAATGGCTCTGCTGTCCTCATTCTACTGTCTAAGGATGCGTTGAGTCCAACATTCTGAATCCTCTGAATTTATCTCCTTCAAACCTCCAGTCTAGTTTTTGCTTTCATAATGAAATTTTAAACCTCCTTATTTTTCTCATATGTTCTTTGGTGTGTGAGCATGCGTGTTGCATGGTGTGCTTCATTCCCCCACCCAGCTGTATTGAGGTATAATTAGCAGAGAAAAGGAAAAAATATTTAAAGTGCACAATGTGATGGCTTAGCAACCACTTTTCTACCCTCTGCTTATTCCACCCCTGCTTGTTGGCATGCATTTGACTTTTTTTCTTTTTTTAGATTCCACAAATAAGTGGTACCATGTGGTATTCATATTTTCACATGTGACTTATTTCACTTTGCGTAATGGCTTTCAGGTTCATTCTGGGCCCTGTTGTCACAAATAACAGGGTTTACTTTTTTGTTTAAGGCTGAATAATGTTGAATACTGTGTGTGGGGTGGGGGAGAGACAGAGAGGGGGATAGAGGTTTTTTTCTTTTATCCTTCCATCTGTTGATGGAAAAGTGGATTGTTTCCATATTATGGCTATTGTGAGTAATGGGAGTAAGATATCTCTTTAAGATAATGATTTTATGTCTTTTGGATGTATACTCAGAAGTAGAACTGCTGGATGATCTGAAAGTTCAATTTTTATGTTTTGAGGAGCCACCACGGTACTTTGCACAGTGGCTGTACCAGTTGACATTCCCACACACAGTGCACAAAGGTTCCGTTTTCTCCACCTTCTCACCAGCATTTGTTATCTCTTGACTTTTTGATAACTGACAACCTAACAGATGGAAGTTAGTAGCTCACTGTGGTTTTGATTTGCATTTCCCTGGTGATTAGTGATGTTGAATACTGTTTCAAGTACCTATTTATCATTTGTACATTTTCTCTGGAGAAATGTCTATTTAGGTCCTCTGCTTATTTTTTTCTGAGGATTGTTTGTCTTTTTAGCTATTGGCTATTGAGCTGCATTAGCTCCTCATGTATTTTGGATATTACCTCACTGTCTGGTATGTGGTTTGCAAATACTATCTTTTATTCCGTGGGATACTTTTTCATTTTGTTGATGCTTTCCTTCACTCTGGAGGAGATTTTTCATCTGAGGTAGTCCTCCTTGTTTATTTTTTTGCTTTTGTTGACTTTGCGTTTGGTGTCAAACCCAAAATATCATTGCTGCTATTCAGTCGCTCAGTCATGTCCAGCTCTTTGAGACTGTGTAGACTGTAGCATACCAGGCTTCCCTGTCCTTCACTATCTCCCAGAGTTTGATCAAACTCAAGTCCATTGAGCCAATGATACCATCCAACCATTTCATCTTCTGTTGCCCCCTTTTCCTCCTGCCCTCAATCTTTCCCAGCATCAGGATCTTTTCAAATGAGTTGGATCTTCGCATCAGGTGGCCAGAGTATTGGAGTTTCAGCTTCAGCATCAGTCCTTCCAATTAATATACAAGATTGATTTCATTTAGAATTGACTAGTTTGAACTCCTTGGGATCCAATGGACATTAAAGAGTCTTCTTCAGCACCACAGTTCAAAAGCATCAGTTCTTTGGTGCTCAGCCTTCTTTATGGTCCAATTCTCATGTCCACACATGACTATTGGAAAAACCATAGCTTTAACTATCCAGACATTTGTTGGCAAAGTGATGTCTCTGCTTTTTAATACACTGTCTAGGTTTATTATAACTTTTTTCCAAGGAGCAAGAATCTTGTAACTTCATGACTGCAGTCATTGTTTACAGTGATTTTGCAGTCCAAGAAAATAAAGTTTGTAATTTTTTCCATCTATTTGCCATGAAGTGATGGGACCAGATGTCATGATCTTAGTTTTTTGAATGCTGAGTTTTAAGTCAGCTTTTAACTTTACTCTTTCATCTTCATCAAAAGGATCTTTTCCTCTGTTTCTGCCATTAGGGTTGTGTCATCTGCATATCTGAGTTTATTGATATTTCTCCTGGCAATCTTGATTCCAGCTTGAGCTTCATCCAGCCTGGTACTTTGCATGATTTACTCTGCATAGAATGGCTTCCCTGGTAGCTTAGTGGTAAAGAATCTGCCTGCCAATGCAGGAGACACAGGAGATGCAGGTTCGATCTCTGGGTCAGGAAGATCCCCTGGAGGAGGGTGTGGCAACCCACTCCGGTATTCTTGCCTGGAGAATTCTATGGACAGAGGATCCTGGCAGGTTACAGTCCATGGGGTCACAAAGAGTCAGACAGGAATGGGATGACTTAGAACACATGCACTTTGCATAAAAGTTAAATAAACAGGGTGACAATATACAGCCTTTATGTACTCCTTTCCCAATTTTGAACCAGTCTGTTATTCCATGTTCTATTTTAACTGGTGCTTCTTGACTTACATACAGGTTTCTCAGGAGGCAGGTAAGTAGTCTGGTATTCCCATCTCTTTCAGGAAGAATTTTTCACAGTCTGTTGTGATCCACACAGTCAAAGGCTTGGGCATAGTCAATGAAGCAGGTTTTTTGTTTGTTTGTTTGTTTGTTTGTTTTCTGGAATCCCTGGTTAATCTATTATCCAGTGAATGATGGCTATTTGATCTCTTGTTCCTCTGCCTCTTTGAAACCCCAGCCTGTACCATTGGAAGTTCTCAGTTAACATACTACTGAAGCCTAACTTGAAGGATTTTGAGCATTACCATGTTACCATGTGCAATGAGTGCAATCACCCTTCTCTGGGATTGGAATGAAAACTGACCTCTCCTAGTCCTTTGGCCACTACTGAGGTTTCCAAATTTGCTGGCCTATTGAGTGCGGCACCTTAACAGCATCATTTTGTAGAATGCCATCACCTCCACCAGCTTTGTTCACAGTAACGCTTCCTATGGCCCACTATCCTTCACACTCCAGGGTGTCTTGACTCTAGATGAGTGATCACACCATCGTGGTTATCAGGGTCATTAAGACCTTTTCGATATAGTTCTGTATATTCTTGCCATATCTTCTTAACAGCTTCTGCTTCTGTTAGGTCCTTAATGTTTATGTCCTTTCTTGTGCCCATCTTTGCATGAAATGCTCCTTTAGTATTTCTAATTTTCTTGAAGAAATCTCTAGTCTTTCCCATTCTATTGTTTTCCTCTATTTCTATGCATTGTTCACTTAGAAATATCATTAAAATATATGAAATTATATTAAACATAATTAAAATATATTAAAATATCATTGCCAATGCAAAATTCAAGAAGCTTACCTCTGATTTTCTCCTAGGATTTTTGTAGTTTCAGATCTTATAATTCTTTAATACATTTCAAGTTAAATTTTTGTGAATGGAGTAAGATAGTTGTCTAATTTCACTGATTTGCATATTTGATTTGGATTTCAAATTATTTGCATAATTGGAAATTATTTGCATATTGGATTTCCAATTATTCCAATACTATTTATTGAAGAGACAACCAATTCCCCATTGTACATCCTTGGCTCGTTTGTTTAAAATTAACTGACCATGTATGTGTGAGTTTATTTATGGACTCTATTATGTTCATTGATCTATGCCTCTTTTTTTTTATTGCCAGTAACATAATTTTTTAATTCATCTTTGTAATATGTTTAAAACCAGAAAGTATAATGCCTCCAACATTGCTCTACTTGCTTAAGATCATTTTGAATATTTGAGATCTTTGGTTGTTCTATATAAATTTTAGGATTTTTTTTCTAAAAATTGCCATTGGAATTTTGATAGGGATTTCATTAAACCTGTGTATTGCTTTGGGTAATACAGATATTTTAACAGTATGAATTATTCTAATCAATAAACATAATCTTTCTATTCATTTTATTCCTTCTCAATTTCTTTCATTAATTATTCAGTTTTCAGCATACAGATATCTCACCTTCTTTGTTAAATTTATATCTGAGAACTTTGTTCTTTTAGATGTTACTATAAATAGATTTGTTTTCTGAATTTATATTTTTGTATCATTTGTTAATGTGTAAGAACATAACTGATTTTCTATATGAATTTTATATACTGCAGTTTTACTTAAATTGTTGATTAGTCCTGAGAGATTTTTGGTGAAAACCTAAGGGTTTTCTGTCTGTAGTACTTTATTATCTGTGAACAGAAGCAATTTACTCTTCCTTTCTGATTTAGCTGCTTTTTATTTATTTTTCTTTCCTAATTTCTTTGACTTTTGCCATGAAGTGATGGGACTAGATGCCATGATCTTAGTTTTCTGAATGTTGAGCTTTAAGCCAACTTTTTCCCTCTCCTCTTTCACTTTCATCAAGAGACTCTTCAGTTCTTCTTCACTTTCTGCCATAAGGGTGGTGTCATCTGCATATCTGAGGTTATTGATATTTCTCTTGGCAATCTTGATTCCAGCTTATGCTTCCTCTGCCCAGCATTTCTCATGATGTACTCTGCATATAGGTTAAATAAGCAGGGTGACAATATACAGCCTTGACATACTCCTTTTCCTATTTGGAACCAGTCTGTTGTTCCATGTCCAGTTCTAACTGTTGCTTCCTGACCTGCATATAGGTTTCTCAAGAGGCAGGTCAGGTGGTCTGGTATTCCCATCTCTTTCAGAATTTTCCACAGTTTATTGTGATCCACACAGTCAAAGGCTTTGGCATAGTCAACAAAGCAGAAATATATGTTTTTCTGGAACTCTCTGAATAGGAATTACAGTACTGTGTTGAGTAAAAGTGATGAGGGTGGATTTATTTGTCATGTTCCTCATCTTAGAAGAAAAGCATTCAGCATTTCTCCATTTATGATGATGTTTGCTGAGGGTCAGTCACAGATAGTGTTCATTATGTAGAGATACATTCTCTTTATGCAAAGTGTGTGTAGAGTTGTTACCATAGAAGGATGTTGAATTTTGTGAAATGCTTCTTCACTGATTGAAATAGCCAGTGGTTTCTATTATTTATTTTCTTAATGTAATGTGTCACTTTTATAATGTGACATTTATAGTGTGTGATGCTGAATCTTAATGCATCCCAGTAACAAATCCCACTAGATCAAGGTGCATGATCCTTATCTTTTAATGTGCTGTTGAATTTAGTTTGTTAGTAATTTGTTGAGAAATTTTACATCTATTTCTATTAGGAACATTAACCTGCAATTTTCTTTTCTTGTTGTGTCCTTATCTGGCATTAGTATCAGGATAATGCTGGCCTCATGAAATGAGTTTGGGTATATTTCTCCCTGTTCTATTTTCTGGAAGGGTCTGAGAAGGATTGGTATTCAGTTTAGTTCAGTTGAGTCACTCAGTCCTGTCAAACTCTTTGCGACCCCATGGACTGCAGCATGCCAGGCCTCGCTGTCGATCACCAACTTCAGGAGTTTACCCAAACTCATGTCCATTGAGTTAATGATGCCATCCAACCATCTCATCCTCTGTTGTCCCCTTCTCCTCCCACTTTCAATCTTTCTGAGCATCAGGATATTTTAAATGAGTCAGTTCTTTGCATCAGGTGGCCAAAGTATTGGACTTTCATCTTCAGCATTAGTCCTTCCAATGAATGTTCAGGACTGATTTCTTTTAGGACTGACTGGTTGGATCTCCTTATAGTCCAAGGGACTCTCAAGAGTCTTCTCCAACACCACGGTTCAAAAGCATCAATTCTTCACCACCCAGCTTTCTTTAAAGTATGACTCCCACATCCATACACGACTATTGGCAAAACCATAGCTTTGGCTACATGGACCTTGTTGGCAAAACAGTGTCTATGCTTTTTTAATATGCTGTCTAGATTGGTCATAGCTTTTCTTCCAAGGAGCAAGTGTCTTTTAATTTCATGGCTGCAGTCACCATCTGCAGTGATTTTGGAGCACCGCCCCCCCACCAAAAAAATATAAAGTCTGCCACTGTTTCCACTGTTTCCCCATATATTTCCCATGAAGTGATGGGACCAGATGCCATGATGTTCGTTTTCTGAATGTTAAGCTTTAAGCCGACATTTTCACTCTCCTCTTTCACTTTCATCAAGAGGCTCTTTAGTTCTTCACTTTCTGCCATATGGGTGGTGTCATCTTCGTATCTGAGGTTATTGATATTTCTCCTGGCAGTCTTGATTCCAGCTTATGCTTCTTCCAGCCCCACATTTCTCATGATGTACTCTGCATATAAGTTAAATAAGCAGGGTGACAATATACAGCCTTGAAGTACTCCTTTCCTGATTTGGAACCAGTCTGTTGCTCCATGTCCAGTTCTAACTGTTGCTTCCTGACCTGCGTACAGATTTCTCAAGAGGCAGGTCAGGTGGTCTGGTATTCCCATCTCTTTCAGAATTTTCCACAGTTTGTTGTAATCTAAACATTCAAAGTCTTTGGCTTAGTCATTAAAGCAGAAGTAGATGTTTTTTCTGGAACTCTCTTTCTTTTTTGATGATCCAATGGATGTTGACAATTTGATCTCTGATTCTTCTGCCTTTTCTAAATCCACCTTGAACATCTGGAAGTTCACAGGTCACGTTGTTTAAGCCTGCCTTGGAGAATTTTGAGTGTTACTTTGCTAGTGTGTGAGATGAGTGCAATTGTGCATTAGTTTGAACATTCTTTGGCATTGCCTTTCTTAGGGATTGGAATGAAAACTGAACTTTTCCAGTTCTGTGACCACTGCTGAGTTTTCCATATTCACCAGCATATTTAGTTCAGCACTTTCTCAGTATCATCTTTCAGGATTTGAAATAGCTCAACTGGAATTTCATCACCTCCACTAGCTTTGTACGTAGTGATACTTCCTAAGGACCACTCGACTTTGCACTCCATGATGCCTGGCTCTAGGTAAGTGATCACACCATCGTGATTATCTGGGTCACAAAGATCTTTTTTGTACGGTTCTTCTGTGTATTCTTGCCACCTCTTCTTAATATCTTCTGCTTCTGTTAGGTCCATAACATTTCTGTCCTCTATTGTGCCCATCTTTGCATGAAATGTTCCCTTGGTATCTCTGATTTTCTAGACGAGATCTCTAGACTTTCCCATTCTGTTGTTTTCCTCTATTTCTTTGCATTCATCACTGAGGAAGGCTTTCTTATCTCTCCTTGCTATTCTTTGGAACTCTGCATTCAACTGGGTATATCTTTCCTTTTCTCCTTTGCCTTTCACTTCGCTTTTCACAGCTATTTGTAAAGCCTCCCCAGACAACCATTTTGCCTTTTTGCATTTCTTTTTCTTTAGGATGGTCTTGATCACTGCCTCCTGTACAATGTCACGAACCTCCATCCATAGTTCTTCATGCACTCTGTCTGTCAGATCTAATCCCTTGAATCTATTTGTCACTTCCACTTAAGGAATTTGATTTAGGTCATGCCTGAATGGTCAAGTGGTTCTCCCCACTTTCTTCAATTTAAGTCTGAATTTGACAATAAGGAGTTCATGATCTGTGCAACAGTCAGCTCCCGGTATTGTTTTTGCTGAATGTATAGAGCTTCTCCATCTTTGGCTACAAAGAATATTATCAATCTGATCTTGGTATTGACCATCTGGTTAGTCAGACTTGCCCATGAGTGTCCAGGAGTCTCTGGTGGTGGCATGGGTCGATGGTGGCCTGCTGCAGGGTTGGGGCACTGAGTCTAGCAGTGCCTGCATGGAACCTTTTGAAGGAGGTCGCCATTATTTTCATTACCTCCACCATAGTTTGGCCCCACGTAAATAACAGGGAGGATTTGTATTAATCTTCTTTAAATGTTTGATATAATTTACCAGCAAGACCCTCTAGTCCTAGACTTTCCATTATTTTTAAAGCTTTTGGTTACTGAATTAGCTTTCTTGTTCAGTCACTCAATTGTGTCCAACTCTTTGGAACACCTTGGACTGTTGCCTACCAGGCTCCTCTGTCCATGGGATCTCCCAGGCAAAAATACTGGAGTGGGCTGCCAAACTGTTGAGTTCAGATTTTTGATTTCTTCATGAGTCAACTTGGTGGGTTGTCTGTATCTAGGAATTTATCCCTCTCTTCTATGGTGTCCACTTTGTTGGTGTATAATTTTTTATAGTACTCTCTTACAATCCTTTGCTTAGTATGGTATCCACTGTAATGTTTTCTTTCTCGTTTATGATTTTGAGTCTTTGCTTCTTTTTTCTTAGTCTAGCTAACAGTATATCAATTTTGCTTATCTTTTCAAAACAATAACTCTTAGTTTCATTGTTTTTTTTTTCTAATTTTTTAAGTCTTCATTTTCATACTAATCTTTGTTATACTTCCTTCTGCTAATACGTTCTTCCTAGTGTCTTGAGCAGTAGAATAGCTGGTTCTTATTACTTCTTTGGTACTTGCTTTGGCAGCACATACACTGAAAATTGGAATGATACAGAGAAGATTAGCATTGTCCCCTTTTAAGGATGGCACTCAGTTTTTGAAGCCTTCCATCATTTTAACTTATATAGCTGTGCTTGTTGTGCTTAGTCACAGGAATTGAACCGGGGTCTCCTGCATTGCAGGTGTATTCTTTACCAGCTGAGCTGCCAAGGAAGCCCCAAATTATACAGTGCTGTATGTCAATTATATCTCAGTAAAACTGGAATAAGAAAAAAATTGCTTGGATTGGTATCATCTTGTAAGAGTGGGACTCACAAACACAACCAGACTTTTGGGAACCTCTCTCTTGGCAGCAGCTAATAAAGCCGGGGTGCTAGGATATGTGCAAAAGCTCTTTCAAGGCATTTTCTTGGAGCCAACTGGAGGGACAAGGCAAGAGTGGTGTCTATAAGCAGCACTGGTCTCCAGGTGGACTCAGTCATCCCCTAGAGCCTGCCACTTTGATGTGAATGTTTCCCCGTTTGTCTGTTCTGCTATAATATTTTCTAGATTTTTTTTTTCAAAGAGAATTGTTTCGTGTGTGTTCTTTCAAAGAGGAAGAATATTCAGTGTGTTAGAGGATCTCAGGAGCCTCCTATATTGCCATCTTGACCCTTTACTACATTCTTAGGCATAGTTCTTGTCAAGTCTCTTTAAGACCAACATGAACGTGAAGGCCAGCCGACCTCAATTTAACAATGACTCTTAGGACATCTCTAATAATATTTAAAGACAGACACTGTCCATCTTAAACAAGAGCGGCTGACCAGTTGTACACAACTGCCCATTACTTACTCACTCATGTGGCCCAGACAAAATGTAATTAGCCTTCTCCCTCCTATAATCCTATGAACCTTAGCTTTACTCCCATTTTTAAGAAATTACTAAGAGACAGTACACGCCCCCTTAGAAGCTCATTCTGATAATTAGCTGGTCACAGCAAGAAACATTTCCTATTCAATCAGGCTAGTCATGCTATCTGCTCATGCCTACCTGCTTGAGTGATTTCCCCTCAAAGTTCTTGCTGACCTTGCTTACTCCTCCCTATACAAGAAAAGCTTTTTTTTTTTCTGTTTGATTTTGAGATGCTTGCAGATTTCAAGGTCTGAGTGTTCCTCCTTTTACAATAGTCTTTTCAAATAGTTTTTCTTCAGCCAAGTTCAGATATGATTAAACAATATATTTAAAATATAAAGCAAAATAAAAGAAAAAAAACTGTATGATGTTACAGTTTCATATCCACTGATTAAGAATCCTGCATGTATACATCTTTATTTCATACAGAATCCCATGGGAACGATAGCCACCTTATTAAATTAGTAGATTGTGTTCACAGGAACTATGTAAAAAGGATCATCAATTTGGTAGCATTTCAATTTGCCATTTGGCTTGGGGGTACATACGTGTTAATTTGGTGCTCCCTGATGGCTCAGGCAATAATTATTTAATAATGTTAATGTAATATTCTTTTATATAAGAATACATGTATTTATATAAAAATCTAAATTGAGATCTATAGATTTATATTATTTAAGTCTAAATTTATCAAAAAATCTAAAAATTTTCACTTGCTTTTTAAGACTTGGATCATAAAAGGGAACAAATTAGCAATAATAGAAGTGATAAGAAGATAAAAGACAGGGCTGATTTTGTCATTTAATAGCTTTACATATTTGTTTCATTAGCAAGAGTTAAAAATAAAGTGAATACTAAGATGGTGATTTTCAAACTATTTTCAATCAAAAGCTTGGGTGCTGTGAGTTATCTCTTGTCATAGAGTTCATAAGTATAGGATTTGGTGTCAAATACTCTAGAATTAAATTTACTGTTGACACCTATTTCTGTAACCTTGAGAACCTGACACAACCTTTTGAGCCTCTGGTTGCTCATCTGTGAGAAGTGGCATAAACGCCACTCTTTGGGCTATTACGTGATAAATCGAGATAACTAGGTGCCTAAAATGTTAAAGGTTATTCCTTAAATAAAAGATTATGACAAAAATGTATAATAATCTATCTTTCAGATGTTTTCTACACCCGGACTCAGGACTACAATGAAACTTGAGATTCCAGAGTTGAATTTAAGAAGAAAAAGAGGATTTAAGAGATCTGTTTTGAAGGTAAGAGACTTGCATTAGACTTTCAGCCCTGACACTAATAAGGTATGTTACTTTGTCCTCTGAAAAACATATTGTTGAGCTTGTATTAGTAATATGCCCCAGCAAAGTGATGAACACTGAGGATAGGTTGTGATGTGTGATAAATCCCTTCCCTCTTGGAGCTTACATTTCCTCATCTATAAAATGAATGACTTAAATTTTAAATAGTAATTATTTTATTAAAAGTTCCTATAATTTCTAAATGATGAATACTTTGTCAGAGTGATCTTGGCTTTTTGGTGAACATTCAACTACCATGAAGAAAGGCCAGTCAACTCTACATACCTAAGACATAAGTCTGTACCTGGGCCTAAGGTAAGGATCTTTGATACTATATCTTGATTTTGTAAAATGGGGAAAATAAACAACTGGGGCAAAAGTTGGGTTGAGAATATGGAGGACACAGAAGAACACTATGTTAGCATCTCAAATATATTCCAAGTGGATCTACTTCACACCATTTCAGCTTCTACCATCCTTGTCCTAATTTCTATTCTCCCTTGACTGTACTACTGTGTAGGCTTGTTGATTTTATTCTTTAATCTCTGAGCTACCATTTTGCCTTGTCAATGAAAAATTAATCACTCAATCTATGAAAGAAATGAAAATGTTTATTCGAGCCAAATGTGAGGATTGTAACTCTGGAGGAGCATATCAGAAAGCTCTGAGAACTGTTCCGTCTGTTAGAAGTTAAGCCACAGTTACATACTTTTTCTTTTTGAGACAAGGCTGCATGTCAAATGACATAGTATTGACAGTTTACATAATCCAGATCTAACCATCACTGTAATGGGTTATGCGACCCTTTGCAAGATCAAGAAGGAACGCTATCTTTTAACGAACTGTCCTGATGATAGGAGAAGGTTGCTCTTTATGGTTCAACAGGTATTCCTGCCGATGGGGAAATTTTGGCTGATGTACAATGCCGATACATGAAGCACAGTGCAGTGAAAGAGGAGGTCAAAGGGCAGAGGAAAATTTTTATGTTGAAATTGTACTTGTCTTTCCATAAAATATGAATTTTACTTCACAGCCTCAACCCCCCACAGTACATTTTAAATGAGTAACCAGAATAGCATTTTAAAAATAATCATGTCCTGCAATTTCCTACCTAAAATCAATTTTTAAGTCTAAATTTAAATTTGTATTGTTACTATTTTATTTTATTTATTTTAATTAATTACTTCATTTATTTTTAATATAAATTTATTTTAATTGGAGGCTAATTACTTTACAATATTGTAGTGGTTTTGCCATACATTGACATGAATCCACCACAGGTGTACATGTGTTCCCCATCCTGAACCCCCCTCCCACCTCCCTCCCCATACCATCCCTCTGGGTTGTCCCGGTGCATCAGCCCCGAGCATCCTGTATCATGCATCAAGCCTGGACTGGCGATTCATTTCACATACGATAATATACATGTTTCAGTGCCATTTTCCCAACCATCCCACCCTCGCCCTCTCCCACAGAGTCCAAAAGACTGTTCTATACATCTGTGTCTCTTTTGCTCTCACATACAGGGTTATCGTTACCATCTTTCTAAATTCCATATATATGCGTTAGTATCTGTATTGGTGTTTTTCTTTCTGGCTTACTTCACTCTGTATAATAGGCTCCCCCTAAAATCTTAAATAGCTTTCCAGTGCAATTAAAACAAGAAACAAAACCCCATCAGCCTTTTACAATATGGCCTTGACTGTGCATCTCACTCTGGCCTGTCTCACTCCCCTCATTTCCCGAACACCTCAGTCCAGTTCAGTTCAGTTGCTCAGTTCTGCCTGACTCTTTGCAATCCCATGGACCGCAGCATGCCAGGCCTCCCAGTCCATCACCAACTCCTGGAGTTTACACAAACTCACATCCATTGAGTCGGTGATGCCATCCAAACATCTCATCCTCTGTCGTTCCCTCCTCCTGCCTTCAATCTTTCCCAGCATCAAGGTCTTTTCCAAGGAGTCAGTTCTTCACATCAGGTGGCCAAAGTATTGGAACTTCAGCTTCAGCATCGGTCCTTCCGATGACTATGCATGGCTTATTTCCTTTACTTCATGAGCAAAAATATGTTTCTCTTTCTATTCCTAGACCTCAATAATTTCATTCTGCTTTTGGATCTAGGAATAGTGTGTTTGTAAAATATGTATTATAAGCTATTTTAGCAAATCTTTAGTTGGTTGTCTCCTTTTAATGGCTTAGATCTCAGCTTAAACTTTGCTTTCCTTTTGCTGCAGTGTGAAATAGCTTCCTGGTTGTGAATTCAAAACACTGTAATAGTATGCTTCAGGCAGGTCTAATGTACTAATGTACTCTTAGTCAAGGGTCTCCAGATAAGCAGAACCAGTAGGATAGATGTAGATGCAGATGTAAATGTAGAAAGAGAGGCAGAGATTAGAGATAGAGATATGTTATTACAGGAATTGGCTCACACTGCTATGGAGACCAAGGAGTCCCATGATCTGCCATGATCTTCAGTGCAAGCTGGAGCACCAGGAGAACCACTGGTGTATTTCAGTTGGTGGGAAGAGCTGAGAGCCAGGGTGCACTGGTGTAGGTCCCAGGGTTAAGAGTGTAGAGATCCTGGAGCTCCAGTGCTTGAGGGAAGAAGAGGATGGATGTCCAGGCTCAGAAAGAGAAAGATAAGTTGCCCTTCTCCCGTCATTTTCTTCTATTTGGGCCGTCAAGGACTGGATGGTGGCCACCACACTGGTGGGGACCGATCGTCTTTCCTCACTCTACTGATTCAGATTTGATCTCTTTTGAAAATGCCAGCTTCCTAGGCATCCCTTAGCCTTCAGGCTAATACCTGAAACTAATCATCACAGTGGCTATTTTTACTTACTTATGTATCGTTTGTTCCCATTACACCCACATAAAATACATACTCAAAATGTACATTCTAAGTTATCTATTTTATTGGAGTAGAGTTGATTTACAAGCTTGTGTCAGCTTCAGGCACACAGGAACGTGACTGAATTACACAGAAGCATAGATGCATTCTTTTTCAGAGTCTTTTCTCAAATTGGTTATTGCAAAACATGAAGTAGAGTTCCCTGTGCTACACAGTAGGTTCTTGTTTGTTGTCTATCTTATACACAGCAGTGTGTGCCTGTTCATCCCAACCTCCTAATTTACCCCTCCCTGACCTTGTTTCCCTTCTGATAAACGTGTGTTTGGTTTTTATATCTGTAAGTCTGTTTCTGTTCTGTAAATAAGTTCATTTGTATCATTGTAAAAATTAGATATCACATATGAGTGATACCATATGATACTCACATTTCTGTGTCTGACTTTTCACTTAGTATGATAATCTTCAGGTTCATCAATGGCATTATTTCATTCTTTGAGTAATATTCAATTGTATACATACACCACATTATTCTTTATCCATTCCTCTGTCAACAGAAATTTGGGTTGCTTGTATGTCTCAGCTATTGGAACACTAGAATGTGTGAATTTTTTCAGATCATAGTTTTCTCTAGGTATAAGCCAAGGAATGGCATTGCAGGATTATATGGTAGTTCTATTGCTGAGTTTTTAAGGAACCTACATTCTCTTCTGCATAGTGGCTGTACCGATTTACATTTCCACAAACAATGTAGAAGCATTGCTTTTCTCTATACCCTCTCCAGAATTTCTTGTTTATATACTTTTTGATGATGGCCACTCAAACCTGTGGGCTTCCCTCATAGCTCAGTTGGTAAAGAATCCTCCTGCAATGCAGGAGATCATAGTTCGATGCCTTGGTCGGGAAGATCTACTGGAGAAGGGATAAGCTATCCACTACCATTTTCTTGGCCTTACCTTGTGACTCAGTTGGTAAAGAATCCGCCTGCAATGCAGGAGATCCCAGTTGGATTTCTGGGTTGCAAAGATCCCCTGGATAAGGGAAAGGCTACCCACTCCAGTTTTCTGGCCTAGAAAATTTAATGGACTATAGAGTCCATGGGGTCACAAAGAGTTGGACACAACTGAGTGACTTTCAGTTTCATTTTCATTCTAACCTGTGTGAGGTGATAGTTCATTGTAGTTCTGATCTGCATTTACCTAATAGTAATGTTGAGCATCTCTTCATGTGCTTTTTGGCCATCCATATGTGTCTTCTTTGTAGAAATATCTATTTAGATCTTCTGCCCATTTTTAAATTTTTTTTGGGGGGGGATCTTTTTGACCAGAGCTGTGTGGGTTTTTTTCTAGGCTTTCTCTTATGTTCTGTTGGTCTCTATTTCTGTGCCAGTACCTTACTGTTTTGATGACTAGAGCCTTGTAGTATAGTCTGAAGTTAGAGCATCTGATTCTTCCAGTTCCATTTTTCTTCCTCAAGATTGCTTTGGCTATTCAAGATTTTGTGTGTTTCCATATAAATTATTTTGTGGTTTTTGTTGTTCTACATTTGTGAAAAAAAAAAAATGAAGGGATTGCACTGAATCTGTAGATTGCTTTGGGTAATATGGTATTTTGACTGTATTGATTCTTCCAATCCAAGAACATGGTATATCTTTCCATCTATTGAGTCACCTTCAGTGTCTTTCATTTCTGTCTTACAGTTTTCAGAGAACAGGTCTTTGTCTTCTTATTACAGGTTTGTTCCTAGGTATTTTATTCTTTTTGATGTGATGATAAATGGGATTCTTTCTTTAATATCTCTTTCTGATCTTTCATTGTAAGTGTATAGAAACACAAGAGAGTTCTGTGCATTAATTTTGTATCCTGAAACTTTACCAAATTCATTGATGAACTCAAGTAGTTTGCTGGTAGCATATTTAGGACTTTCTATGTAGAGTATCATGTCATCTGCATGATAAAAGTTTGACTTATTTTCTAATTTGGATTCCTTGTATTTCTTTTCTGATTGCTGAAAGTGTAAATTCTATGACATCAGGGTCTCCTTAGATTTATTTACTGCTGTATCCCAAATGTCTAATATCACCACTCATAAATACCAAATGCTTGATAAATATTTACAGGTAAATGGTATTAGAGTGAGTGACAATAAAGGGATGGAATGTAAAATCTCCATATTATGTATATTTATATAGTACATTTATACTCTCAGTTTCACTGGAGTATTTATGTTTTAGAACTTGAAATACACTTTTTAATGTTCATGGGTAAAAATAAAAAATAATCTATATCTAAAAGTAAGATCCTTTTAACCTGTAATATTAATATATGAGTTCTGATACAATATTAAAAACACAGATGATGTTATTTTCACCAAATCACACAGGGATTTTAAAGATCACTGTTAAAAAAGTGATGAAAAGAGCATTGGATTTGAGCTTCTAATAAGTTCAAATGACTGTTTCAAAAATAATGCAGCAGAGTATTATTTTAAAGTACTTCCCTTACTGTAATTTAATCAGTTCAGTTCAGTTCAGTTGCTCAGTCATGTCTGACTCTTTGCGACCCCATGTATCACAGCACACCAGGCCTCCCTGTCCATCACCAATTCCTGGAGTTCACCCAGACTCACGTCCATCGAGTCAGTGATGCCATCCAGCCATCTCATCCTCTGTCGTCCCCTTCTCCTCTTGCCCCCAATCCCTCCCAGCATCAGAGTCTTTTCCAATGAGTCAACTCTTCACATGAGGTGGCCAAAGTACTGGAGTTTCAGCTTTAGCATCATTCCTTCCAAAGAAATCCCAGGGCTGATCTCCTTCAGAATGGACTGGTTGGATCTCCTTGCAGTCCAAGGGACTCTCAAGAGTCTTCTCCAACATTACAGTTCAAAAGCATCAATTCTTCGGCATTCAGCCTTCTTCACAGTCCAACCCTCACATCCATACATGACCACAGGAAAAACCATAGCCTTGAGTAGACGAACCTTTGTTGGTAAAGTAATGTCTCTGCTTTTGAATATGTTGTCTAGGTTGGTCATAACTTTCCTTCCAAGGAGTAAGCGTCTTTTAATTTCATGGCTGCAGTCACCATCTGCAGTGATTTTGGAGCCCACAAAACTAAAGTCTGACACTGTTTCCACTGTTTCCCCATCTATTTCCCATGAAGTGATGGGACCGGATGCCATGATCTTCATTTTCTGAATGTTGAGCTTTAAGCCAACTTTTTCACTCTCCACTTTCACTTTCATCAAGAGGCTTTTGAGTTCCTCTTCACTTTCTGCCATAAGGGTGGTGTCATCTGCATATCTGAGGTTATTGATATTTCTCCTGGCAATCTTGATTCCAGCTTGTGTTTCTTCCAGTCCACCATTTCTCATGATGTACTCTGCATATAAATTAAATAAGCAGGGTGACAATATACAGCCTTGACATACTCCTTTTCCTATTTGGAACCAGTCTGTTGTTCCATGTCCAGTTCTAAGTGTTGCTTCCTGACCTGCATTTTAAAAAATAAAAATATGCTTCTTTTAACATAATATAATATCTTTGTATAATTTTCCAGTGTATTCAAGTGTCTATTTATGAATTCAGGACCAATAGTTTGCATGAAATAATTTTTGACAAAGTAGTGTTTTTAAAAAATAGGAAAACTTCATTTAACCATAGGCAAGTAAATTTTATTATATGAAAAATTCACATACATACAAAGTGAATTTGTAAAATTTAATTTTTATAAAGTAAAACTTATTAATCCTTATTTATATGAGAACATTTTTCTAAATTTTTTAGATATTTGAGATACTTATTATGAAATAAAGACTTTCTCATTAATGAGTATTAAAAAAGGCAATAATATAAATAGTATCTCTCCACTTTTATAGATCTAAATCTTCACTGTAAATATTTAACTATGTTTCACAATATTTGAAGGAGAAAATGATCTCTAAAACTAAAAATTAAATTGCAGTATAAAATAAGAAATTGTTTTAAAATAAAGACATATTTTTACTGAAAAGTTTACTTTCTTCCCAACCCAAAGCAAACTGAATTAAATTTAGCAGTATAATATGATGTTGTTTTTAGTTTATTTATGTTTTATGGTAAACATTTCCAATAAACCATATGGTTATGTAGTTAATTTCTTAGGTTGTGCCTATTGTGCAAAACTGTTTTTTCCTTTTAACTGAATTTGTTCCTCATTCTAATCAAATAGTATGTCAATCCAAAACAGATAAATAAATCCAAAACTGATTTAGAGGAGTATTGGGAAGGGACTGAAAATCACTCTGTAGTACTTTGAGAATAAAATATGACAAATACTTGTTGAAATGTGAGTGACTTCTTTAACTGATGATTTCACTATAAATTAGTGAACTACATGTTCATCAAAACATAGCATTGAGCTTCTGTTTTGTAAAGTCAAAATGGAAATTTTTAATTTAATTTGGCCAAAGAATTTTTACATAACAAAACAGATTTATTGTGTATTTACTATCTGGCCCATTTATTCTAGGAGTTCTATTAAAGAAATAAACATGTTTTCATGATTTAGAGTGTAGGATTCCAGGAAAAAAAAGAAAATATATCTATTCTAAGTACATTTTATTCAAAACAATGTGCGTCAATATCTGTCATAAAATAAATCTCTTTATATTACTAATTGGTATTGGAAGACTAGTAAAAATTTAAAGAAAAACATTTTCCCAAGGCAGAAATCAACACTATTTCTTTATAGAAAAAGACAAATTGAAGTTTTTTCTTTAGTTTTTATTTTATTTAGCTATGTTATTTTCCTCATCTCTCATTTTTTTCTTCTTATTTTTTCCTAGAAATGGATACAGCTGAATACAGGCTTTAATAATGGTTGCAACACAATTAAAATTAAAACTACAGTGATGCAAAAGTTTTACAGAATGAGACCATAGATGTTTGGAAATTGGCTCATTACTCGTTTTCTTCTATTGACCAATTCCTCAGTGCTTTAGACATCCTGCAGTGGTGCAGAGCCCCTGATGCTGCAGAGCACAGCTTCGAAGGAGCATAAATTGAAAACCTCACTTGACTTCACAGTTTAATAGATATAAAAGGAGTATAACTGTAGCCACAGAGTTGGATTACTATATTGCTCAACTGCTTCGTCTACCAGAAGGCAACTTTTTTGGTGACTAACAATGAAGCAATTCCTGGTACATAAAAATTAGGTGCTCATGCTCACACTTAGGTTCATTGGTTTAAAGACCAAATAGCCAAGAAAACCATGAATGCATAGACTGTTAAGTTGAAGTAAGAAAGTCAGTTGCTAAATGGAAAAGATCAGGTGTTAGAGAAGTCATTTCAAATCTTTTCAATCAATTTGCATGTCATTAATATTCTGTTATTTTCATGCACTGCTGCTGCTGCTGCTAAGTTGCTTCAGTCATGTCCAACTCTGTGCGACCCCACAGACAGCAGCCCACTAGGCTCCTCTGTCCCTGGGATTCTCCAGGCAAGAATACTGGAGTGGGTTGCCATTTTCTTCTCCAATGCATGCAAGTGAAAAGTGAAAATGAAATCGCTCAATTGTGCCCGACTCTTAGCGACCCCATGGACTGCAGCCTACCAGGCTCCTCTGTCCATCGGATTTTTTCATGCACTACATGCCCTATTATAACTTACCAAGGATCTTGCTTTTTCCAAATTCATAATATTACAGATACTTAAACTTGGAGATGAAAAATTGGGACAGATGGTCATTCAATCAGTATGCAAAATAAGAAATGTTCAATATAATAAGAGCCAGAGTACTTGCCAGAAACTCATACTCTAGCATTCTCCAAGTTGACTGGATACAAAGAATAATAAAATGCTAATTGCACTATAATACCAATTACACTAATTAAAACAAAATAGCAATATCAACAACAAATATCAAAAGCAACAAGGAAACATGCCCAGAATCTAATATTAAAAGTGCTGATAAATGTGATTTTTCAAAAGGTTATAAAATGTGAAGATATTTTGAGTGATGATGTGTGAAATGGAGGCTTGAGGGTGAAGCTATTCTTATTCCCTTTTAGAAACCTGAATGATTTCATATCTTATAGGCTGAACTAACCCTGCAATTTAGGCCGAGTGAATTTCATGAATGCCAAGTCAGCAGACAGTGTTTCCAGGGACAACATGTTGTTCCTTATATCCAAAAGGCATAAAATACGGATTAACTTAATGTGCCACCAGATAATATTAGATGGTCTTCTTGAGTAGAATGTCAAAAACATTTTCCAAGTGTATAAATTACTCTTTTCATGAACATTATTTTATAAATATTTGTATTAATTTTTTAGTTTTCCTGTGGTAACACCAACATAAATGCAGTATTAAACACAGAAGAAGTATAATGGGCCAAAAGAGTTAAAAATAAGATTCAGAGATTTCTCCCAGCAATAGATGTCAAATGAATGAACAGGAAGATAAATACCTAGAAAAATCTCAAAACATGTGAATGACAACATATTTATGAAGTTTAGTGGGAAGTATACTTATGATTTTATCTAATTTTAATTCTGTCAAAGCATTAAGAAGTTTAAAGAGTATAGTTTATAAATGAATTAAATAAGAAAATATATATTAAAGAGAAGTATGAGAAAAATTATCTGAATATAATGTAAGACTGACTTCAGTTTTATTCTTATGTTAGCCTCTTGATATCTATCCTAGAGCAGAGAACCTGGTTCCCATACTTGAAATTCTGACCTACAGAATTGTGAACTAACACACCACCAAGCGTGTGGCCATTTGTTATGTAACGGTGGTTTACAAATACAACAAGAATTCAGTGTCTTCGCATATCACTCAGAGTCAGATCTGGCGTTTCTTAAGAGCCTACAGGCTCCTTCGTGACCCGGTCCATCATTCCTAAAGCTCATACACAGGAGCCTCACCACAGTCAGCCTTCCCCACGTGCTCTCCAGCCTACAGGGACTCCTTGCCATTCCTTGAAGTTCCATGAACATGCAAGTGTATTCCAATCCCAGGCCTTTTCATTTGTTCTTCTTACACCCTCCACTGTTCTTTCCGAAATAGCTGCATGGTTTACTCCTTCTCTGGCTTCCCTGGTGACTCAAACAGTAAAGAGTCTGCCTGCAGTGCAGGAGACCCGGGTTCAATCCCTGGGTAGGGAAGATCCCTGGAGAAGGAAATGGCAACTCACTCCATATTCTTGCCAGGAGAATCCCATGGGCAGAGGATCCTGGCAGGACAGATGATCCAGTTCGTGGGATCCCAAAGAGCTGGACAGGACTGAGCGACTAACTTTCACTTTACTTTTTCACCAGTCTTCCTCAAACGCAACCTCTCGCTTAGACCTTGTCTAGCCAAAGATGTGAAGTTACAGCTCCTTTCCCGCCTGCAACACACTGTATTCCCCTTCATTTAATATAAAGGTGATAAACTACTGTTGACCATTGAACAACAGGGGTTTGAACCACACAGGTTCACTTATATGCACATTTGTTTTCAATAATTACCTATCAGTACTACAGTACTACATGATCTGATTTGGTTGAATCAATGGATACAGAACTGTCAGTATGGAAGCCTGGCTGTTGACTTATATATGGATTGCTGACTACGTACAGGGTCAGCATCCCTAACTCCTATGTTGTTCAAGTTTATTGTTTATCTGTAGGCACTATAAAAACACTTTCCTGCTTCATCAGTTCAGTTTAGTTGCTCAGTCGTGTCCAACTCTTTGAAACCCCATGGCTGCAGCATGTCAGGCCTCCCTGTCCATCGCCAACAAAGGGATATCTTTTTCCTATGTTAACTGATGGGTCCCTAATTCCTGTAAAAAAGATCAAGCATACAGAAAGCATTCAATTCATATTTACATTAAAAATGGGAAAAAAGTCTTTTTCTATTGTGAATTTTGGTATCCTTAGGGATGATTAAGCCTGGGATAATAGAAGGTTAAATAGAGGTTGCAGCTGTCATAACTGGATTAGGGATCTACCATTTAGAATTTCACTGCCAAATTTTATACCCACTCAATGTAGTCAAAAAGGTCTCTATTGAACTTCTAACCATAGAGCTTATAAACAAGTTATCCTAATTATTATCATAATTATTGCTAATAAATGCTAGAATAAAGCACTTCCTTGCAGCTCAGTGGTAAATAGTCCACCTGTCAATGAAGGAGATGCAGGAGTTTTGGGCTCAATTCCTAGGTCAGGAAGACAGAGCAACCCACTCCAGTATTCTTGCCAGGAAAATCCCATGGACAGAGGAGCCTGGTGGTCGCAAACAGTTGGACATGACTGAGCACACAGGCACTAGAATGAATAAAGATTAGTAGATAAGTTTCAAAATTATTCAGATAAATTCTATTAATATGAACCCCATAATAATGAGTTTTCCCATATCCTTAAAATGTTTTAATTCTAATCAATGAGCAATATAGGTTGAACAATTCCAGAGCACTGACATTCAAGTACAATTTGAAACTTGAAATTCATTACAACCAAAGTTGATCTGTGACACAGATTCTCTCTTCTACTTGTACTTTACTGCCTAGATACCTAGGTTTATAGTAGATTAAAAAAAAAAATCTAAGGAACCATTGGATGATTGCATGAGTAGAAGATTTTTTTCATTTGTTTCCCCCTTTGCCAACTTCTTATATTTATAGCTATTTCATATATCTATCTCTCTCTATATATATATATAATGTGTTTGTATGTGTGTTTTCCTTAGAGATAATTAAGATTTCTTTCTTTATTAATAACAGTTTTGAGCTAATCATATTTCTTTCTTGCAAATAAACTGCCCTCTTAAATAAGAACTATTGAATAACCCTGCCTGTGTCAGGCTTTCCTCAAAATTACCACTTTAAATAATCTTTAAGAAAGATGTCAACTCCCGAAATTATATGTATATAATTAGACATTTAACAAAAAAACGGAACTTATTTACCTTCAATTCGTGTGATAAATATGAATAATATGATTTTATTACTATGATTATTGAAATACTACCCATAGCTACTCAAAATCTGTAAAAATTATGTTCTATTAAATTTATATTTAATAACTGCTCACACTTATCTGTGAGCAGGTAAATAACCCGCCTACCAATGTAGGAGACTTAAGAGACATGAATTTGAACCCTGGGTCGGGAGGATCCCCTGGAGGAGGGCATGACAACCCACTCCAGTATTCTTGCCTCGAGAATCCCACTGCGAGAGGAACCTGGCGGGCTACCGTCCATGGGGCTGCACAGAGTCAGACACGACTGAAGTGAAAGCACGCACATTTATCAGACATATAAAACTGGCTAAAATGACATACACTGCTCTTTTAAGTTGCCCATGCTTTTAAAAGCTCCTTGGATATAGCAAATTAACCTTAATCTGCGTCTGATTCTTTATGTATGTCTGTTATTCCTTTTTTCACAACTGGTCTGGAAAGTACTCTATGCAACCTGTAATACATACCACAGGAAAACACCTGAAACTGAAGGTATTTTCCTCTTCTACAAGGATCAGCCACATTTCTCCTAGTCCTAAAAACTTTCTGCTTGCTGGTAGAATGAAGAACTGATATGCACTTCATCATGCCAGAAGGTGCCATAGAAACCTGTTCTGCTGAGCTGAAGACACGTACTCGGAAGGCATGCTGAGACTCAGTTGGCTACCGAGTAATGGAGAAAAAAGGACAAAGGATGATTCAGTCATACATAGAAAAGTAATGACTTAAAAACCAAGATATCTCTGTTGTTTAATCACAACTCCTTCATTCTATTAACTCTAGAACCATGCTTTAGCATCTCGGTGTAATCAAGAGATTAGACTAGTCAGAGATTTTAAGTTGGCAGCCTGTTTTTGTTTTGTTGGGTGCAAAATTGTGTGTTCAGTTGCTCAGTGGTGTCCAACTTGTTGCAACTCAATGGACTGTAGCCATAAGTCTCCTCTGTCCATGGGATTCTCCATGCAAGAATACTGGAGTGGGTTGCCATGCCCTTCTCCAGGGAATCTTTCTGACCCAGGGATGAAACCTGAGTCTCCTGCATTGCAGGTGGATTCATTGGATTCTTTACCATCTGAGCCACCAGAGAAGCCCTAGCATGAAATTAAGGATCATTTTTATAATTGTCTGGTTTGATAGCTTTTTCTGGAAAAAATAAATCAGTGGGTGGGGACACGTGATGTGTCCTGGCACACATGGCAACAGTGTGCGTTCTCAGGGGGCCGCTCTCTCCATTCCCCACCATCCTGGCTCTTCTGAGTGAAGTTACAGGGCTCTCTTCACTCATTACTTGCTTGTCTCTGTATATATTTGTGTTTGCAACACACAGACTAAATGATCCCTTTTTTCCCTTCTTGATTTGTAGCTATGATTCTTTGATGGCAATTTTTTTTGGGGGGGTAATACTTCAGTGGCCTCCTACACCAGCAGACCACGGCTGGTACATATCCCTCCCCTGCCCGAAACCTTTGTTGTCACCCCCGGGCACCTCATTAAGCAAAAGGAAATGTATTCGGAGGATTTGGATATTTTACTGAGACTAGGCAAGAGGTGGTTGGATTCTGGTAATGAACATGTTCTGACACGAGGTCCTGAATTAATGGATGCAGATGCCAGTGGGGCCAAAGGGTGAAGGGGAACATGATACTCATCTCAAACAACATCTGAATGTAGAAAATAAGTGGACAGGAACCCTCTGGCAAGGGCAGGAGGCATTCTACTGTGATGGAGGATTCAGCTTTTCAGCTAAGTGCCTCAAGCCAGCCTGGTATCTGGCAGGAATGCTGTCATAGGGTTAAACTGTTCTGTGTTGCTTGATTGACATTTTAGTGTAATGTTGGCTTTTAAAAGGCTAATAAAGACTGTAATTTAGCTTCTCAGATTTATGCAAAATTACTGGTACTTTCCTTTGAGTTTGTGAAGACATAGGGGTTGAGGTTATCTAATTCAATATTTGGTATGTTTTCAGGGTTATGTTGATGAGGAAATCCCAAAGATGATAAAAAAAAAAATAGGAACCAAAATAGTGCTTCATTATTTTAAAATATTCTTTCTCCCTTCGGTTAATGTACAGAATCAAGTTGGGAGGCAGGAAAAAAAAAAAAAAAGGTAGTCCCAGTTCATATGAAGAAATCATATCACAATGTATTATTTAGGTTACAAATACAAATTTTCCAAATCCCCAAATGATACTACTAATGGCATCTAGCATCCATTTTCCATAGAGCTACAGATTATTTAAGCCCTTAATTTAGATAATATCACCTCCCTGAATAAAATATTAGCCTCGATGCCTTTAGAATAAAGTCTAAAGCTCCTTAGCATGAATTAAAAGACTTTTGGTATTTTTCAGCAGGGAAAGGTGTGATGATGGCTCTATTGCCCTTCTGAGTAGAAGGGTTCTGCCTTGTGAGGAGCAGTCCCTGGCACTGCAGAATGGTTGCCATCACAAGCCCCTGGGCATGAAATGCCAGGAGCTCTCCACCCCCACCACGTCTCTAAATGCCAGCAACATAGATGATACTCACTCCCTTCATTATAAACCACTGGCAGGAGGGAGAGAACTAACCCCTCTCAGTCTTTCTGCTCGCATCTCCTATATTCTTTGCCTTGCTTTCTGACGTCAGCTTTTGCTTTTTCCTTTTTTTTTTTCATTCCTTAAATACACCAAAGTGTTTCAGAGGCTGAAGGTGACAAAAGGTAGTCTTGCTTTTGACATGGCAGCCTCATGTTTGTCCTTCCAGCCTAGGCTAAAATCCCATGTTTTCAGAGTGGCCTGCACTGATCCTCCTTTCTAAGCTTACCCAACTCCTCCTTGGCCCTTACTGGAACATCAGTTGGTTTTTTCCCACACAATGAAAAGCACAGGTCTGTTTGTTTACATGCTCCTTGTATTAGTACAAAAGCCGCATGTAAGCAAGGACCTTTTTTACTTCTGTAGCATCACCTGGAATGCCGTGAGCTCACTTTCTCCCCTCCTACTCCTTTTCTCTCCTTCCATTTCTCTTTCTCTTCATCGCCCCCCAACACAAATGCACACCTATTTTTTTTTTAATTTCTATTTGAAACAAAGCATTGTCATCAGTGCACAAAACTTCCCTGAACATCCTACCCCTATTTTAAAGAAATGGTGTATACTTGTAGTTTATAAAGAAATTATGTAGGTGAGGAACTTCCCTGGCAATCCGTCGGTTAACATCCTGTGCTTCCACTGCAGGGGGCGCGAGTTCCATATCTGGTCCAGGGACTAAGATCTCACATTCCCACCTGCTGTGGAGTGTGGCCAAAAAAAAAAAAAACAGGCAGAAAATACCGGTGAGATTCATAATACACCATACTAAAGGAGTGATGCGGGCTTTAGAGGAGAAGATACCTGGGTATGCTTTTTGGGTAAATAAGATTCAAGTTTGTAAGGTGCGTGAGGCCATATTATTATACAAAATATAGTCGTCATGTGATTTCTTGGAATAACAGTGACTACAAATACAGAATCAGGGTACGATACAGCTACGTCTGTGCTAAGCTTCCATGAGACAGAAATCAAGTTAAATTCTTATACACCAATGTGTCCAACTTGCTCCACTGCAGTGACTTTCCTCTGCTCCTCCCATGAGAATTTAGAAATTTCAATAAGTAACTTCCCAGTCATGTGACAGTTTCACATATTAAGGATGAGTCATATGTCGGTGCTTTAAAAATATAACTATTTAGGTAATTGTGGTTATGGCCTGGGGGAATATTATGAAGGTATGTGCATTAGCTTAATCAATTAATTGTTTTCTCTAGCTCTGGCAACTTATTTCCCTGCTCTCTTGATACCCTTTAAGGTAGATGGAAAATCCTAAAGATCCTTAAGAGCTATTGGTTCATAAATTATTTCTACTTTTCTAATAGAATTTAGCAAACAGCAGAAAATAATCCTCCCCCATTTTATTACCACTAATATAAATTTTAGATTTAATTATTAAGACTCATCTTCTTAAAAACATTTGTTTTTTTCACATAGTGGCATGAACTCATGACTTTCTACTTTAATACACCTTGCTCTTGGATAACACTTTTTTTTTTTAATGTTGATTGGGTTGTGCAGTTTTTGAAACATTTCTAAATATATTGTCTCATTTAATTCTTACAACTCTAATGCAGGTGCTATTAAATGCATTTTCCCTATAGTTCCTTTTAGGGAAGGATCAGAATCCAACTAGAAGGTACTTCTTTGACTTCAAGTTCTTCTTGCTTCAACTCACCATAACACATGATTCTTTAAAATTACATCTAAATATTTGCTACTGCTGCTAAGTCGCTTCAATCATCTCAGACTCTGTGCGACCCCACAGACGGCAACCCACCAGGCCTCCCCGTCCCTGGGATTCTCCAGGCAAGAACACTGGAGTGGGTTGCCATTTCCTCCTCCAATGCATGAAAGTGAAAAGAGAAAGTGAAGTCGCTCAGTTGTGTCCGACTTTTCGAGACCCCATGGACTGCAGCCTACCAGGCTCCTTCGCCCATGGGATTTTCCAGGCAAGAGTACTGGAGTGGAGTGCCATTGCCTTCTCCGATCTAAATGTTTAGTTCAAGCCTAATACTGGCAAAATCTTTAGCGCTCCTAATAGATGAAAAATTAAAAAAAAAAAAACGGGGCAATAAATCAGGGGAGCCATTAGACACAGTTTGTCTGAGATGATCCAGTTTATACCTATCTGTCCTGCTGTCCCAGAGACCTGATGGGTGCATTATCTGCTGCACCCTTTTCACTTTTGAATGTATTCTGGCTTGGGTCAAGCCTGTATATTGTCACCCTGCTTATTTAACTTATATGCAGAGTACATCATGAGAAACGCTGGGCCGGAAGAAGCACAAGCTAGAATCAAGATTGCTGGGAGAAATGTCAATAACCTCAGATATGCAGATGACACCACCCTTATGGCAGAAAGTGAAGAGGAACTAAAAAGCCTCTTGATGACAGTGAAAGTGGAGAGTGAAAAAGTGGGCTTAAAGCTCAATATTCAGAAAACGAAGATCATGGCATCTGGTCCCATCACTTAATGGGAAATGGATGGGGAAACAGTGAAAACAGTGTCAGACTTTATTTTTTGGGGCTCCAAAATCACTGCAGATGGTGACTGCAGCCATGAAATTAAAAGATGCTTACTCCTTGGAAGGAAAGTTATGACCAACCTATACAGCATATTGAAAAGCAGAGACATTACTTTGCCAACAAAGGTCCGTCTACTTTAGACTATGGTTTTTACAGTAGTCATGTATGGATGTGAGAGTTGGACTGTGAAGAAAGCTGAGCGCCAAAGAATTGATGTTTTGAAATGTGGTGTTGGAAAAGACTCTTGAGAGTCCCTTGGACTGCAAGGAGATCCAACCAGTCCATTCTAAAGGAGATCAGCCCTAGGATTTCTTTGGAAGGAATGATGCTAAAGCTGAAACTCCAGTACTTTGGCCACCTCATGCAAAGAGTTGACTCATTGGAAAAGACTCTGATGCTGGGAAGCATTGGGAGCAGGTGGAGAAGGGAACAACAGAAGATAAGATGGCTGGATTGGCATCACTGACTCCATGGACGTGAGTTTGAGTGAACTCCAGGAGGTGGTGATGGACAGGGAGACCTGGTGTGCTGCAATTCATGGGGTCACAAAGAGTCAGACATGACTGATCGACTGAACTGAACTGAACTGGGTTATATACTCTCCGGCACTTAATGTCATATAGTGAAATGCCTGCTAAGGGAAAAATAGGTCATTTATGAAGAGAAAATGATATAAGGCGGAGTACAAGAAAGTCATAGAAGAAATGGAAGCCATTAACAGATTTTAAGAAAGTTCAAATCAAACCATACTTTGGAAACCCTAGTTTACACAAGCAGTGTATATCAGATAATCATAATGGATTACTACAGATAATCCATTCAGGTAGTGATCAGAGAATCGGTGTAGGTCAGTGTTTACTCAAGGCTGTTTTGCTTCCAATCAATGTATTAGAAAGCTTCCTCCCTTCAATTCCTGTCCTCTTCTCCCAGTCCTTTGTTCAAAATAGATCTGGTTTTGAACAAAATTGAAGCCAAAACCATCAGGGTCAGGCAAAGGGGATTTCATCACTGCTCAGAACTTGAGTAAGAATTCCAAAGACTGGGCTGGCCTCCAGAAATCTGTTGTGGGATGACCACAGAATGGGCTGTCAGATGCCTTTACTCTCTGTTCTGAGAGCAGAACTGATGGTTTCATGCTTTGCAGTTGCTTTTCAAGGGTGAAAAGAAGATATGGGCTCAGAAACGAGGTAGTGACCATATGGAGATTTCCTCCCATTGTACGAGGAGCCTAGGGGCGCCCGTTCTTTCTTCAGAGCATTCACACAGCTGCTAAGAATGAAGTGACAGTTTTCCAGCCATCGGACCCGACCCCCAGCTTGGCTCACTGAAGTGAACCGAGGGGGGCATATTCCACACTGCATGTTGTTCTTCGCCAGAAGATGCAAGTGAGCAAATTAAAGTGGACAACTTCTGATAGCTTCAGAGGCTCAGGAAATGATGTAAAATAGGCCACTGATATGGAAGACCTGAGGATGGCAAGAGCCACACTGTGGTTGAAAGAAATGGTTATTAACCAACCTCACAGCAACTCAAGCCTTTGGAGCGTCTATCAGATAGTCTGTGTATATAAACTCAAAGCTCAGGGTAAACCTTAGATGACATTAGTATGCAGGTTTTTACCGTGTTTTCCTTCCAGGATCTATTCTATTCTTCTCTTTCTTTTATACACTCCATTCCTTTTTCCTGGCATGAATTTAGAGACCTTAACTCATATCTCCCTTGTTTATACTGCATCTAATCACCATCAGGAGTATTTCTCAATTGCAGTGCCCTCTGAATCAAATAAATTCATGAGCAAACAAATGGAACAATGAAGAAAACACACTGCCATATTTTTAGGGCACACTACACGCTCGATTGGGTGCTCTGTGTTTCATGTCCGTTCTGTTGTTTTTCTCAAAACAACCTTGTGTTTATGTATCACTATCCCCAATTTGGAGAAGGCAATGGCAACCCACTCCAGTACTCTTGCCTGGAAAATCCCATGGGCGGAGGAGCCTGGTGGGCTGCAGTCCATGGGGTCTCGAAGAGTCGGGCATGACTGAAGTGACTTAGCAGCAGCAGCAGCAGCATTCCCAATTTATAAATGAACTACCCATTCTCAGAGAGGTTTAAGAATGCACAACGATCATGTGATAATTGACTTGCTAGCACCACCATTTAAGTTTGGCTTGCCCACTGTCTTCATCAAAAGTCTTCCATATTTTTAACCTTTTAAATTTAATTACTGGTAAGAAACACATCTAAACTTGTAATTTGTTTGAAATCAGGAGTATGTATTTAACCTAATTTGCTCTCTATATTGTAATAGCTAACTCTTAAACAAACAAAAAATCACCTCAAGGAAAATAAAATTCAGTAAAGTTCACTCATTATATCAGAATAATAGGAGACATTGTTGGAGGTAGGATAACTCAAGGTTTATAAAACTTCCTTGATGCTTTTAGTTTATTTCTCTATCTAAATACATTATAGATGAGTGAAGTTTTAGAGGTTTTTAAAAGAATGCTGATAAGTCACGGAATTTATTGTCAAAAAAAAAAAAATAATAATAATAGGGGGAAACTTCAGCCTGATTCTCAGCCATCTTAAGGATTGAAAATACACAAGTGAAATTCATGACTATCAAGTAATAGACTCTCTCTAAAATAGAAACTATTAATTCTTTAGAGTGCAACAGTGAAGTAGCATACCACAAGTAATTTTGTTTTGCACCTATTATTTTAAAATGAAAAACTTCAAAGAGTCTCTACCATGAAATGCTTCACACCTTGTCTCTGAGCTCCGAGAAAAGACTACTCCCACTGGAGAAGACATTTCTGCTGCACCTCTTTCTTTAATGCTGTCACGGATGATCAGAGGTAATGAAAAAAGTATTTACCACGTTATATGCTGTCCATTATGGAAGAACTCTTCTTTTGAAATGTATGGAGCATCTCTGAGTCTAACCATGGCCCAGAAATTGTACTTTGCAAAACCATCCTTGTTACCTGTTGGAAGGGGAATATTCCTTTCTGTCTGCTTTTTATGTAACACTTGCACACAGTCTTTGAATTTTACTCTAAGAATTGATTTTTTTTAATACTAAACCATTTATATCTCTGAGATAACACACACACAGAATTAATATATTTTTTTCTTTTTCTTTTTTCTTTTTTTTTTACCTAAAGCAAAACTAATAAATGTGAAATCCTCTCTCCACACTCAAGATATCAAGGTAAGGAGGATACGTTTGAAAAATTGCTCTAATACATCAGAAAATACAAAAATCAATAAGCTATAAAAGCTAAAAAGCTTCTTCAATTTTGTCCCTTATTGCTTAGTGTAGGTGGCCAGGTCCCAGAGAACAATCCAAGGTTGCAAAAAAGCCTTTACACATCTAGTTGTGTATTTCAGACAATATGTGAAGCTCTGCCAGGAAGGGACAAGTATGTATCTGCTGAAGAGTGGGGAGGTCTGAAAGGCCTCTAGGTTCCTGTTTGTTTGATTGAGAGCTAGAAAATGTGCTTGAGGAATCAGGCAGTGGAAACTGTTTTTCTGTCATTGTTGTGTGAAAACAAAACAGGTCTGGAGAGCATTTCCCTCTGCCTTTTCTCCCTCTGCTATTTTTCAGGCATAGAAAGGTGCTTAATGTCATGGATGTTGTTATCAGGCTGAGAAGGCAATGGGATGCAGCCCTCCATGCTAAATAAAGCCCATGTTTTAACCCTAGAGGGCTAGAATCACCTTCTTGCCTGAAAATTTTAAGTTGCACTTTTCCTAGAACATGGATAGAGCCGGCACATGTTACCAGCAGCAGTCAACCAGGGTTATGGCTAAGCATAGTGGTTTTAGGCCACTGCTGTCTAAAGGTTTTTCATGGTGCATGATGATGCACCATGAAAAAGATACATCACAGTATCTTTGAGTAAATGTCATGAGCATATTTATTTTTAAAGTTTGTTTATTTATTTTGGCTGAGCTGGGGCTTCATTGCTGCATGTGGGCTTCCTCTAGTTGTGGTGAGTGGAGGCTTACTCTTCACTGCAGCATGCGGGGTTCTCACTGCAGAAGTTTCTCTCGCTGTGAATCATGGGCCCTAGAGCACTGGCTCAGTAGCTGGGGCTCATGGGCTTGGTTGTCCCGCTGCACAAGGCATCTTTCTGGACTAGGGACCGAACCCACGTCCCCTGCATTGGCAGGCAGATTCTTTACCACCGAGCCATCAGGAAAGCCCCGAGCATCTACTTTTAAATAAATGCATGTGATGTTCTAATACATGATGTGCTTTGTACATTATATTTAACAAATGAAAATGTAAAGGACTAGATAAAAGGTGGACATACACAAAAATTCTCTCACGAGGACAGTGGCCATGGATGTAGGGGACACGCCCTGGATAGCAGTGATTTTGGTGTTTTCATGAGCTAAAATACTCTAGGGAGAGTTTCTTGACAGTTACAGTTAGTAACCCTCTTAGCGGCTCAGTTCTGGGGCTTCTGAACATTACCCTCTCCTGGTGCCCAAGATAAAATTCACTCTTGTGGGCCTCGGAATGTGTCTGTGTGTATACGTGCTCAGTCACTTCGGTTGAGTACAATTCTTTGCTCCCCCATGGACTGTAGCTCACCAAGGCTCCTCTGCCCATGGAATTTTCCAGGCAAGAATACCAGAATGTGTTGCCCTTTCCCTCTCCAGGGGATCTTCCCAACTCAGGGATCAAACTCAGGTCTCTTGCATTGCAGGTAGATTTGTTTGCCCTCTATTACCTATTAAATCACTTTCTGTTTAAAATGTTTGGTATAATTTTGGTTTCTTGATCTCAAACCTGGAAAAAAGAAGCATAAAATACACACAGGACAAGTTAAGAAATACAGAGCAGCCCTGACTGAGTTTTCTAGGTACCATCAGCTTCCTTTGTCAACAAAAGCCTCAGTTCAGGAGTGATTTAAATTATACTTTAGCAAAATTAATGATTACTATTTGTCATGTAACTTTAGGGTTATCAGTTCAGTTAAGTCGCTGAATCATGTCTGATTCTTTGTGACCTCATGGACTGCAGCACTGCAGCCTGTCCATCACCAAATCCTGGAGCTTACTCAAACTCAAGTCCATCAAGTTGGTGATTCCACCCAACCATCTCATCCTCTGTCATCCCCTTCTCCTCCCACCTTCAATCTTTCCCAGCATCAGGGTCTTTTCCAGTGAGTCTGTTCTTCTCATCAGGTGGCCAAAGTACTGGAGCTTCAGCTTCAGCATCAGTCCTTCCAATGAACACTCAGGAATGTTTTCCTTTAGGATGAACTCGTTGTATCTCCTTGCAGTCCAAGGGACTCTCAAGAGTCTTATCCAACACCACAGTTCAAAAGCATCAATTTTTCATTGCTCAGCTTTCTTCATAGTCCAACTCTCACAGCCATACTTGACTACTGGAAAAACCATAGCCTTGACTAGACAGACCTTTGTCAGCAAAGTAGTATCTCTGCTTTTTAATATGCTGCATAGCTTGGTCATAGTTTTTCTTTCAAGGAGTGTCTTTTAATTTCACGGCTGCAGTCATTACCCACAGTGATAGTGAAGGCCAAGAAAATAAAGTCTGTCACTGTTTTCCATTGTTTCCCCATCTATTTGTCATAAAGTGATGGGACCGGAAGCCATGATGTTAGTTTTCTGAATGTTGAGTTTTAAGCCAGCTTTTTCACTCTCCTCTTTCACTTTCATCAAGAGGCTTTTTAGTTTCTCTTCACTTTCTCCCATGAGGGTGGTGTCATCTGCATATTTGAGGTTATTGATATTTCTCCCAGCAATCTTGAATCCAGCTTGTGCTTCACCCAGCCCAGCATTTAGCACGATGTACTTTGCAAATAAGTTAAATAAGCAGGGTGACAATATACTCCTTTCCCAAACTGGAACCAGTCCATTCCACATCCAGTTTTAACTGTTGCTTCTTGACCTGCATACAGATTTCAAAGAAGTTAGGTAAGGGTGTCTGGTATTACCATCTCTTTAAGAATTTTCCACAGTTTGTTGTGATCAAAGACAAAGGCTTTAGTGCAGTCAATGAAGCAGAAGTAGATGTTTTTATGGAATTATGATTGATTATGAATATTTGAAATTTGATGCTAAGTGCCTAAATGCCAAGAGATTACTATTCTCCTTTACGTCTAAATTTGATAGCCCTCACCATCACAATAAAAGAAACACAATATAATCATATAAGCACTAAGACGAACATGCTTATACCAAATTTTAGTTGCTATTTCATCATGTTAAGTTATACACCAAAGCAGTAACATTTAAGGTTTGAAAAGTCACTTGGTCTGAAAATATATGAGAATATAAGGTAAGGAAGTCCTATGCTAAGTTGATCTCTCACCAAAGTTTACTGATTTCCATTCATTTTCAATTTCCGGCCAAGCACTGTAACCTTCACTGTGAAGAACAGACATGCACATTTTGCAGACTAAAGTTACAAGTATAGATTATAGAATCAAATGTTGAGCATTTCTGTAAGTCTGGATAACTCAAAGTCTTTAAGGAATTTAAAAGATTTATGTGAAATCTGGTTGAAAAATAAATGTAGAATCCATTGAATGATACAATTAAATTTATCAAATTTAAATTACTGAAAAGCCTAATATATATGTTCCTTATTTTAGCATGAAAACAAAAATGTTTCCAATTTTTGTTAAATTTACATGCATGTTTATGCCATATTTGAAGAAAGATGTTTAGTTAGATGATTGAGTTAACAATAACTCTACTGTTACTTTATGTAACATTTATAGTAAATAATGTTAGAGAAATCCTCTCAGACTTTTTATAAAGTATTTTATACAGCAAAATGAGAGAATCCAATATTCATTTTGAAGTTACATATGATATTTCTACTGCCTTAAATTACTAGAAAGATAGATGGGAGAAAAATATAAACCTGGAGAAAAATAAGAATACAGTTATCTCTTATGGTTAAAAATATACTGAGATCAATTTATCATTACCAAATCAACAATATTGACTTTGTTTAATAAATACAAAGGGTTAAAAGAATAATGAGTGTGAATTTTTTCAATATATTCAAGATGTAGAACTATATTCATTATTAAAGCTGATATGTTTATAATCACAGGCATAATTATAAATATAAATTCATGTAATGATTTCTCTTAGTTTCTAAATCTACCAAGTTTTCTTGGATTGTTACTATTGTTACAATTCAAATATTACATATTACTGGGCCTTGCCTAGCCATCCTTCCAAATTACTCTTTAGAGGCTAATATTAATATAATGATTAAATGCACAAAATACATTTGTGGGCATAGATACTCATACACAAAGTTCTATCATCAAAATATTTGAAAAGTAGGGCCAAGCTTTACTAATTAACCCAGACTAGAGAGTACATCCGGAGAAGGCAATGGCACCCCACTCCAGTACTCTTGCCTGGAAAATCCCATGGACGGAGGAGCCTGGTGGGCTGCAGTCCATGGGGTCGAGAAGAGTCGGACACGACTGAGCGACTTCACTTTCACTTTTCACTCACACAATGGAGAAGGAAATGGCAACCCACTCCAGTGTTCTTGCCTGGAGAATCCCAGGGACAGCAGAGCCTGGTGGGCTGCTGTCTATGGAATCGCACAGAGTCGGACATGACTGAAGCGACTTAGCAGCAGCAAGCTATGAGGAAAAGTAGTCAAAAGCGTGAATGAGTATAAAACTAAGTGCTACACTTTTTTTTTGGTGGCCCTTCTGACTGGCTTGTCCTTTTCACTTGCCTGTGCTGGTCTTAGTTGTGGCATGCAGGTCTTTTGTTGCGGCACACGGACTCTGTACTTGTGGCCCGTGGGCTTAGCAGTTGTAGCATACAAGCCTAGCTGCTCTATGGCAGGTGGGAGATTAGCTCCCCAAAAAAGGGATCGAACCTGTGTTCCCCTACCCTGCAAGGCAGATTCTTAACCACTAGGGAAGTCCCTAATTAAGTGATATATACTTTTAAATTCACTGAAAGAAAAATAGTGGAAGAGGTGGTACTAGTAAGAATGAGTAAAGTTATTTTTAAAAATTGGTTAGGTACATGATATCAGTAGCATAAAGTATCAACTTTAAGGTAAAACAAGCAAAGCCATTAATTAGGCCTCGTTTTGTTAAAATTGCAGACTCTTGGTGTGACATCTATTCTCCTGTTCTTCCTCCAAGGTTATCAATGATACCACCTACTACTATTTGCCTTCGTTAGAATGAATGACAGAAAGATGATGAACAGTAAAATTGTTTCTAGGACCAGAATCCTCACTACAATAGCCTCCAGTTCACCAAAATGTCAACTCAAAAATAAAGTCTTATGCCAGAACAAATATTTAGTTAAATATAATTTACCAAAATTTGCTAGCAGCTTTTAAAAGATACTATTTTGACCAAGGCTCAAGAAGTTGAAAATGTGTAGATTCTAAAGACACCTGCACCCAATTCCATATGTGCTTTTAAAGTCAGGGTTCTCCTTAAGCCCCAACTAGCAACTTATTTTTTCTTCTTTTATCATTTTGAAGAGAATATTATTTAGTGGCTTAGCATTAAGCAATGATAAACTAAATACTTGCAAACTCTCACAGCAAGTTTCTCTAATCCTGCTTTTCATGCAGGTCCTTCAGGGAAGGTGCAGGTTCTTTTCTTAGCACAGGATCATGAAAGAGGCAAGTGGCTTTAGATCCAGTTCTACAGTGTAATAAATGGCTTTAAGCAAATTACTTCTCTGAGCATACATTTCTTTATTCAAAGCATGATGATAATACCATCTTTCTTAAAGAGATTTGGGATGATTAAAAGAGATATATGAAAAGTGTGCCCAAAATATCTAATGTAGAATCAATGGATCTATACTTAAAATTCCCCTTCCTTCCATAGTGAAGACAATAAAATAAATTTTAAAGATAACTATCAGTGTCCATTCCTATCATATATCTGGAATTTGTTCAGGTCATCCTTTCCCAGCTAAGAGCAAATCACCATAAAATTCAGAGTTTCTGTGCACTGTGGTTTAACAAATAGCCAGGCTAGAGTAGCAGGCCACTGTCTTCCCTGTGTTGTTACCACCTTCTACTGAACCCTGATAACCCATGTCTTTCTGCCAAATGTCTATGGTATTTTTTCTCAGGGGCTAACTTCCCCTCTTTCTTCAAACCTTGAGCCAAAAGAAAGTATTGCTGTGCTGTTTCTCCACAAAACACAACCTAAAGACTGGTTATAGTTATTCCTCAGACATGGTTATTTCTGCTGCTAGGGCTCAGCCTTATTTCAAGCATTCATATTCAGTTTTCAGAGTCTGTTACTGCGGCTTCCTCTGTCCATCTTCCATATTTAATGCCTCACCCCCATTTCTAACTACCGGTTTCATTATCAATCTCACTTATGTTACCTATCTAATGGTTTTCTTAAAATTTTTTGACATATGTTTATTGATTAGTTGTGACATTCCAGAGAATGCTTTAGGTTCCAGGGATTTTAGGAATGAGCAAGAAAATAAGTCTAAAGGCTTAACGCGCATCCCAGAAGGAATGGTTGTATTAGAAAACATAAGGCACTGCTCAGTGAGGGAGGTCAGAGGTTGCATCAGTTATAGGAGCAATCCATGGGTTGAAAGTTTGGTAAGGAAACCTTGGAGATTCCCATGGTTATTAGAAGAGCCTCTCGAAGCAAAGGGGCACAAGTGTATTTTTAATAACAGACTGACAAATACTGTCGATGGTTCAGGTAGAAATGAAAACAATGATATTGGAGTTGCATCAGTCTACCATTCCACAAATTTTTGTAGTTTTTCCAAAAAGCAATCACTTTACTAGTGCAGGAAAATAGATAAAAAATTGTGTTTAATCAGTGTTGTGAGTTGAACGATAGAGTGAAAAGATACAAGAGCTGCAATTTTGAGACTATTGATGAGATAGTAAGCCAATTCATCGTTAGTCTGTGTAGGAAATTAGACTAAAATGATCATGTTTTGTTGGAGAAATTTGTGGATAAAAGGGTAGCATATCTCAGTGGATTATAAACTGAATAAAGGAATAATATTTATCAACACTGAAGATTTTGTTCACAAAGTGTGGTACAAGAGTTTAAATGCTATAAATAAGTTATACCTAAGTGATAATAAAGTCCAGAATGTGGCTACGTGCTAAGGTTGATGACTTATGGTGGCACTTTCTAAATGTTGTCACTAATAATTGCATCATAATTTGATACAATTAGTATCTAACATTTCCAATTTTACATGAATGTTTACATGAATTTTACATGAATTTTCCACTGCCTAATGTTTAGATTTTGACCATCTGAGTATGATACTATTTTACATAATGCTGGCTCTTTCTGGGTTAATGTACTTACCTATGTCTTCTTCTTCAATAATGTCTTTAATCAACCAACACTTAGTATCACTGTAACAGTCGCTGGCAGGAGCAAAATGAATACATAGAATCAACCCTCAGGGGGTTCATAACCTAGTGTGGGATGGAATTAGTTACTGGTGTCTCTGGGTCTCAATTACTTTATTTGCAACATTAACGTGGTGAAATTTTTATAAGGACTAATGGAGCTGATCAATGAAAAGCCCTTGGCATAATGCATGGTATCCTGTACCCATGTAATAGTGTTAAGGTTAGCATTCCTGGCAGGAGACTGGCAGGGGCCAGTGTACAGAAGCAACTGAATAGACGGTGTGTACAGACCATGGCAAAAATTGATGTTGCTGCAACATAAGACAAGCCTATTATATGAACTCATTTTAATATCAGTGCAGCAAAAGTCATTGATAAATAAACTTTGATAAATTTTACTACACATTCTACAGCCAACCCAAAACTATTTTTAGATTTTGAGTTCATCTGTCATGGTTTCTTTCTAAGAATTTAGGCAAGGAAGAGCTGATCATGTGTATACACCTGGAGTATGTATACAAGTGCACATGTGTGAAAGAGAGAAAATTACAAAACAGATCACGTGGAAGAATGAATAGCTACTTGAAGATACTCTCCTTCCTTTCTCGGTACACACAACTTATGTTGGAGGATCTGTCCACTTGCTGCTCTGGGGAAAATGAAGTTCTTTTCCCCAAACAAAGCCCCCCCAACAGCCCATCACTGCCATCCCTCTGATGAGAATGGTGGGGAATCCTGAGGAACAGATCCAACTTCTGAAACTGACTGTTCAAACTCTCCTGCGTCTAGATGCAATATACCTACTGCCATGCCCCAGTAAAACAGTCCTTTCCTGTGAGAACCACATGCCCTGTTAAATCCTGATTTTTTTTTAGATTTATGTCTGTACTGCACTTTCTGGAAAGCTTGCGACTGTTCTTTTTAATTCATTAAGTCCTTTCCTTCTTTCTTTTTCTAAAGATCATTTTTAAAAAAAAAATGAAGTTTAGTTGGTTTACAAGGTTGTGTTGTTTTCAGGTGTACAGTAAAGTGATTTAGTTATGTGAATGCATATATATATGGAGAAGGCAATGGCACCCCACTCCAGTACTCTTGCCTGGAAAATCCCATGGACGGAGGAGCCTGGTGGGCTGCAGTCCATGGGGTCGCTAGGAGTCAGGCACGACTGAGCGCTTCACTTTCACTTTTCACTTTCATGCACTGGAGAAGGAAATGGCAACCCACTCCAGTTTTCTTGCCTGGAGAATCCCAGGGACGGAGGAGCCTAATGGGCTGCCGTCTATGGGGTCGCACAGAGTCGGACACGCCTGGGACGACTTAGCAGCAGCAGCAGCATGCATATATATATGTGTGTGTATATATATATATATATATATACACACACACACACACATCTGTATGTACATAGATTATTTTTCAGATTCTTTTCCCTCTTTCATCTTTTCTTAAAAATTCAGCTTAACTCTAAAATTTTATATAAGCCCTTTAATAGTCAAGACTTCTACACAATTATTAAAAAACAATATTTTTGTGGTTCAGTTGCTAAGTTGCATCCAACTCTTTGTGACCCCAGGGACTGCAGCACTCCAGGCTTCCCTGTCCTTCATACTGTCCACAACATTATACCATTTAATATTTTTGGGAACATGTTATGAATTCCTGTAAGTCAAAAATTCCATTTTATACCATTTGCACTCTTAACATTTCTGGTATCTGCTAGATATACAATAACTATTTAGCACATTTGAAAGTCATTTTTAAGTAAAATTGTCATGAGAAAAAGTATGGGCTTTTGTTTGATCTATGTGGAACAAATAACTGATAAACACAATTTTAACTCCGTCCTTTTCTCTGAATCTTCATACAATTTATGCAGGATGTGGGAATACACCTTGGCACAATTTAAAAAAACATATCACAGAGCCTCATTCATGTAACTGGCTTTTGGAGAATATGAGCACTGTCAGTAAATGGCTAAGAAATCTAGACTAAAAGACTTATATAATTTAAATGACTATGCTACATCCTGGCAATTATTTTGGAGAGGGCTAGGCCTTTTATTGAGTATTAGCATTGAACTTTGTATTTCTTTGCTTTATTTGTGGGAATGAGGTAAATATAAAAGCAATATTACATTTACTGTAAAATTGTCTTCATATGAGAACTCAATACTTTGTAGCAATTCATCTTATTAGTTCACCAGTGCTAAAAGCCAAATTTCTCCTCTTACTGTATATGATAGGTGCCTAAAGACAAATTCATTTATTAAAAAGCTGAAGGAAATTTCATCCTTTCCTATTGTGAAGTGAGTGAAAGTCGCTTAGTCGTGTCAGATTTTCTGTGACCCCATGGACTGTAAATTCTCCAGGCCAGGATACTGGAGCCTTTCCTGGCTACTGGGTAGCCTTTCCCTTCTCTAGGGGATCTACCCAACCTGGGGATCAAACCCAGGTCTGCCGCATTGCAGGCATATTCTTTACCTGCTGAGCCACAGGGGAAGCCCAACAGTACTGGAGTGTGTAGATTGACCCTTCCGCAGCAGGTCTTCCCAACCCAGGAATCAAACCCGGGTCTCTTGCATTACAGGTGGATTCTTTACCAGCTGAGCTATTAGGGAAGCCCATCCTTTCCAATTGCTGCTGCTGCTGCTGCTGCTACTGCTAAGTCGCTTCAGTCTCTGTGTGACCCCGTAGCCACAGCCCACCAGGCTCCGCCGTCCCTGGGATTCTCCAGGCAAGAACACTGGAGTGGGTTGCCATTTCCTTCTCCGAGGCATGAAAGTGAAAAGAGAAAGTGAAGTCGCTCAGTCGTGTCCGACTCTTAGCGATCCCATGAACTCAGCCGACCAGGCTCCCCGTCCATGGGATTTTCCAGGCAAGAGTACTGGAGTGGGGTGCCATTGCCTTCTTGCAAATACTACAATCATAAAATCAGATAGCTTTTGTCTGACCACAGATTACTTGTTATGCCCTATATCCAGAAATATTAATTTTCAAAGAAAATTTGAAAATGTATTATGTGTTGTTACTGTATACCTCTACTCAAAAGATAACAAAAATGATTAAGTATGATTTATTATGAGTTCTACACACACAGATTCACAGAGTTCATTCTGAATTATCTGCACTAACGGAAAGGAGTCAAGTCTGAATATCTAAAAATAATTCCTATGCTCTGTTTATCAGAGAAGATTTCATTTACTAATTTTGATGTACTAATACTAATATTAAAGCGAGTCTGCATTCCTTAGCTGCATATTTACAGAATATATTGTATGTCAGAATAAATAAATCACATTGTGAAAACAGAAATAAAACTCTGTTTACTGGTGATACAGATTTTTTTCCTTCAATTTAGATATGCGTGTCCATAAAAATAATGTATGCCAGGAACATTTAACAAATGCATAAGACTTGATTTCTTGTCCAATTAAATAATAATGATAGAGTTAAATTCTTTTCTTGTTTTCTAGAATTAACTATATGAAAATGACATAAAGGGGCCTCCCTCGTGGCTCAGATGGTAAAGGATAGACCTGCCATGCAGGGCATTCAAGTTCAATCCCTGGGTAGGAAGATCCCCTGGAGAAGGGAATTGAGTATGATTTATAACGAGTTCCACTATTTTACTCTCCAGCATTCTTGCACTGAGAATCCCACAGCCAGAGGAGCCTGGCAGGCTACAGTCCATGAGATGGCAAAGAGTCAGACACAACTGAGCAACTAATTTTTTTTTAAGTGACATAAGCTTTTGTTGATAAATTATCTAACATAGTGAAACCAGAAAATAAATAAAGACACTGATATAAGTGGCCAGTCAATACTGGGTAAAAGATTCTGAGATTTTTAAGTAGAAAATAAACATATACTAATTTTATGGGTTTAATACATTTTTTTTTTCCCAGAGAGATTCAGATGTTTTTCCCTATTCTTAATGTAAAGAAAGAGCGAAATTTCTTACATTTTTTTCTCCCAATATTGAGGGCAAAATTGATATAAATGCTTCAAGTAAAGTTAGAAATTCTGCAAGAGAGATTATTCTCTAAAAAATTTGCCTTTCTTTTCTAGTATGTAGCTGAAAGTCATAATCCAGTAGTGGTCTGGGCAAAAGTACATTATTATATTTACAATTATTTAATGAGGCAGGGACTGAATACTTGGATTTGCTGTAGTAATCCTTATCTTTCTCACATCATAGAGACAGCAGTGTTTTTTCTTAGTTGAGCAAATTCTATACATACAATATGAACAGGATTGGCACTTTTTCAATAAGCAATCATTTTTAAAGATGTTTCCAAATATCCTCTTTTTCCAATATCAAATATAACATCTCTACATCATATCACACTTTTTGAGGCCACGTGGAGGTTAATAATATCCAGAGAAAATTACCAGCATATGAGTTCTTACATAGTTAATTCAGAAATAAGCATTAATTAAGTTTCTGTTTAGAAGATCTTCTCTTCCTACAAATTAAATGTATAAGTTAGTCAAATATTAAATTACATTTTTAAATTATATGTTGCAGATTAAGTAATGTAGCTAGACTTTTTCACTTCTTAAACAGCTACGTTTATATCATGTAGCTCTATCTCTGAGCTCCCGCCCAGAATGATGGAAGCAAGCCAGGCTAGAGCTGAATGGTTCTGATGTAAATTCTGCTCAGGGTGACCTGAAGGCACAGAGTAGAGCTGGGCTGCCGAATGCCTGCTCATGTCCAATTTTTCATATACCTGATTGCAATTTCAGAGTCTCAACAGCATATTTAAAATAGAAATTTGGAACTGAAATGCCTTTCCAAACAAAGAAACCTTGCCATTAGCAACTCTTTACATCTTTCCTGTTTGTTTCTCATTTCCATGTTAAAATCTCAGGAGTAAAATAGAGTAAACAATTTATTTCACTTATGTCTGTCATGAATAGGAAGTGTAGTATTTGATGACAAAGCTCATTGTACTATCTTCAACACAAAAGAAGTTACATTTGATTAGAAAAGTTAATTATATGCCTAAAGAGAGCTGAGATGCTCACAGCTAATTACTCATAAAGGGAAATTAAATCTAATTTTCTAACTGACAGTTGCTATCTGGCAATATTTTTATTAAACAAAACAAATTCCCATTTACTACAGTGGGAGCTCTAAATTTTTATGGAGCACAATCAGATGTATATAAATTAGGTTAAAAGCCAGTAAGTACAGAGGGTTGCTGCAAGACAGCACATTTTTTTTCAGTGAATACTTCTTGTTGTTTTTATTGTCATTGTTAATTACTAGTAGCTAAACTAAATCATAGTGATACGTTTCAGAAATCCTTGGGATCGGATTCTTTTTGCAGTTTTGCTGTTTGTTTGCCTAGATTATAACATAGAAATAAACTGAGAGACTTGAGTAGGAGACTTATGCCTCCTGCACAATGAAAGTTACTTCATACCTGTCTGGTGATCTTACCTGTCTGGTGTTTGATCTTAACCAGTGACCCAGAACTCACTCATTTATCTCAAAATGAAGCAAGGCCTTAAAAATCTGCTAAAATATGCACTCCTAGTTAGGAAATGTCACTGCAGTTCTGGTGGAGGATGGGACAAAAAGGAACTAACAATAATAACAAACATGAAGGAAAAGTATTATTTTGAGGATTTCTCAGCTGTTTTAAATACACAGATATAAAACTTTTGAATGAAATAGATCCACTCAGAGTAATTTTTTTCTGTTGAAGGCATGACCTACAGGCAAGGGACCTTATTAGTCAAGATGCAGAAAGATTACACTGAGTCTAAAAGACATTCTTTGTAGTACATAAATACTCACATATTAAAAAAAAAAAAAAAGTTAAAAAAAAAGTTTTCCCATCATTGAAATATTGGGATTAAACACTTTTTTTGAAGATTCTTCCTTTTCCTTTTGTTTAGAGCAAGCATGTTCATTAGCCACTGAACAAGTCTTTGCCTTTGTTCCAATTATCTGGTTATAAATGACCTATTAAAAGCACCCAATTCATTTTTGTTGTAAGGCAATGAGCTACAGGTAGAAGTAGTTGACAACACAGAAATATTTCACAGCGACCCTCAAACATAGCCAGATGAATGGAACTACTACTCTGCATTTAAAATAGATCCTAGAGTTAGTCCTTGTTGTTGCTGTTTAATTGCTGAATTATGTCTGATTCCTTTGTTTCTCTTACTGTTAAGTAAATGAATCTTAACCCTCTCCAGATTCACTTTCCTAATCCCCTTGAACTTGACATAAATTATTTAAAGGCAACAATCACTTTTCAAAAAGATGAAATTTCTTGCTCTATAGAAATCTGTGGGACTCAGATATACACCTGGCTAAAATTTTACCAAGAGAATTGTTATTACAAATTTCTGAAAGAAGTCAAATGGAAATGAGACACCAAGTCCAAATATTTCATAGTGCTTCCAGGAATATGACCTTGGATTTACCCTTAACTCAGAGCCCAGGTCAGAAATCTAGCCAATGCTCTTCAGTGCTGTACATCATTCTTTCTCATCTATGATCTGAGCCCCTTCGAACTCCCTGATTTTCTAAAAGTACAAAAGTCTTCACAATTCCCTACTTTTCTCCTCTGCCTTACACATTTTTGAGAAGGTAAAATTCATGTTTACTATGTTCATTTTCAGAACACAGTCACTGTAGAGGGGTATTTTAAGTCAGTTAAATACCAGTACTTTAAAACCAATGAAATGGATAAGGAGAAATAAATCTCTACAGTGTCTATCATAACTTGAGCTCTTTTTTTATCCCTTGTGAATTTGAATTAATATCACTGTAATCTATTGTAATATTTTACTTTACTTTATATTTTACTTTGATATTTATTTTATCATATATGTCATAAATATTTTATATTTTATAAATATCATAAATAGGTTTAGTTATATTTTACTTTGATATTTATACTTTAAATTATATCACTTTAATAATAATATGTATTATTATTTAATTTATTAATTAACTTATTAATATCACTTTAATTTAACTTAGTGTCACTTGCTTTCTGCTTGGATAACTTTCTTGAGTATTTCTTGTGAAGCAGGTTTCATACTAGTGGAATATCTCAGTCTTGTTTATGTAGGAACATTTAGTAATTTCTTCAAAAGATAGCTTTGCTAAATACAGGATTCTTGGTAGATTATTTTATTTCTCTCAGCATTGTGAATATGTCATCTCACTGCTTGCTGGCTTCCGTTGTTTCAGATAAAAAGGTATTTTTTAATTTGTTCAGGGTTCCCTTGTATGTGTTGAGTAATTTTTTCTCTTGCTGCTTTCAAATGTTTCTCTTATATTTGGCTTTTGAGTATGATGTGTGTGTGTGTTTGGATCTCTTTGTGGTCATTCTTCTTGAGCTTTACTGAACTTCTCAGATGTGTAAATTAATGCTTTTCATCAAATTTGGGGTATTTTCAACCATATATCTTCAAATATTTTTTTTCTACTCCTTTCTCTCCTCCCTCTTTCTAATATTCTCATTACATGTCTGTTGATATGTTTAGAGGTATTTCACATTTCTCTGAAACTGTTAATTTTTCTACATTACTTGTTCTTGTTTACACTATCTCTACTGATCTAGTTTTAAATTAAATCTATTCTGCAACTCAAATATACTGCTTGGCTCCTTTAATGAACTTTTAATTTTGGTCATTCTAGCATTTTTGAATACTGAAAGACACCCCTCCCTTTCCTTGGGACTTCTTTTTGTTTATTAGTCTTTATTTAACATTGGTTAAACAAATTCTTTGAAGTCTGGCCCTGCTCAGAATTTTTTTTTCTTGCTATTTTATTCTAAACTGCCATCTTAGGCAGTTATGTTTTCACCCTTAACTGTTATATGCATGTGTATTACTAGCTTGTAAGTCTACAAGCTAGTAGACTTACATGAACTGTTGTAGACACAGTTCATGGAGTTGATAGATGTTTCTCCCAGGTTTAGCCAGAGACAAGTAACTCAGAGACTGTCTTTTGCAGGCATTCTTAAGAGTATGTCCAAGGGAGAATAAATCTTAGGCATGTGAATAATCTTTCAGAATACTAGTAATTAGTGTGATTTTGCTTTTTTTCAATAAAAATTATCTATTTATTATTTTTGGCTGTACTCAGGGTCTTCCTTGCCACGTGGGCTTTCTCTAGTTGCAGCCCCAGAGCTCCTGATTGTAGTGGCTTCTCTTGTTCTGGGGCACCGGCTCTAGGGCCTGCAGAGTCCAGGAGATGTGGTGAGTGAGCTCAGTAGCTGTGGCACATGGGCTTAGCTGCCCCATGGCATGTGGGATCTTCCCAGATTAGGGAGAGAACCTGTGTCTCCTGCATTGGGCAATGGATTCTTTACCACTAAGCCACCAGGGAAGCCCAGTGAGATTTTATTTTTAAGCCTGGGTTCCTAGCATTTGTCCTGGGTTAGAGAAACTTAGTGGCTCAGATGGTTAAAGAATCTGTATACAGTTCAGGAGACCTGGGTTCAATCCTTGGGTCTGGAAAATCCCTTAGAAAAGGGAATGGCAACCCACTCCAGTATTCTTGCCTGGAGAATTCCAAGGAGAGAGGAGCCTGGTGGGCTACAGTCCATGGGATTGCAAAGGGTGGGACATGACTGAGTGACTAACACACACACAAAGAAACTTAAATGTTCACACAGTATTTGGTGAGAGGTTGTTTCCAAATAGTTATGGGTCAGAGAAATTCAAGATGTCAAAAGCAAATCTTCCTAGGGTTTGTTGAAATTATTACAATGTCCTTAGAAGAGCTCTTCTTTGTGTAACAAAACTAGGAGAGATACATACAAAGAAATAATTGCATTGACCATTAAGACTTTATGTGACTCCTAAAGATCAGTCTAGTCAAGGCTATGATTTTTCCAGCAGTCATGTATGGATGTAAGAGTTGGACTGTGAAGAAAGCTGAGCACAGAAGAATTGATGCTTTTGAACTGTGGTGTTGGAGAAGACTCTTGAGAGTCCCTTGGACTGCAAGGAGATCCAACCAGTCCATCCTAAAGGAGATCAGTCCTGGGTGTTCATTGGAAGGACTGATGTTGAAGCTGAAACTCCAATCCTTTGGCCACCTGATGCGAAGAGCTGACTCATTTGAAAAGACCCTGATGCTTGTATATTTTTGAGATTAGTTGTTTGTTGGTTGCTTCATTTGCTATTATTTTCTCCCATTCTGAAGGCTGTCTTTTCACCTTGCTAATAGTTTCCTTTGATGTGCAGAAGCTTTTAAGGTTAATTAGGTCCCATTTGTTTATTTTTGCTTTTATTTCCAATATTCTGGGAGGTGGGTCATAGAGGATCCTGCTGTGATGTATGTCGGAGAGTGTTTTGCCTATGTTCTCCTCTAGGAGTTTTATAGTTTCTGGTCTTACGTTTAGATCTTTAATCCATTTTGAGTTTATTTTTGTGAATGGTGTTAGAAAGTGGTCTAGTTTCATTCTTTTACAAGTGGTTGACCAGATTTCCCAGCACCACTTGTTAAAGAGATTGTCTTTAATCCATTGTATATTCTTGCCTCCTTTGTCAAAGATAAGGTGTCCATATGTGCATGGATTTATCTCTGGGCTTTCTATTTTATTCCATTGATCAATATTTCTGTCTTTGTGCCAGTACCATACTGTCTTGATAACTGTGGCTTTGTAGTAGAGCCTGAAGTCAGGTACGTTGATTCCTCCAGTTCCATTCTTCTTTCTCAAGATCGCTTTGGCTATTCGAGGTTTTTTGTATTTCCATACAAATTGTGAAATTATTTGTTCTAGCTCTGTGAAGAATACTGTTGGTAGCTTGATAGGGATTGCGTTGAATCTATAAATTGCTTTGGGTAGTGTACTCATTTTCACTATATTGATTCTTCCAATCCATGAACATGGTATATTTCTCCATCTATTAGTGTCCTCTTTGATTTCTTTCACCAGTGTTTTATAGTTTTCTATATATAGGTCTTTAGTTTCTTTAGGTAGATATATTCCTAAGTATTTTATTCTTTCTGTTGCAATGGTGAATGGAATTGTTTCCTTAATTTCTCTTTCTGTTTTCTCATTATTAGTGTATAGGAATGCAAGGGATTTCTGTGTGTTGATTTTATATCCTGCAACTTTACTATAGTCATTGATTATTTCTAGTAATTTTCTGGTGGAATCTTTAGGGTTTTCTATGTAGAGGATCATGTCATCTGCAAATAGTGAGAGTTTTACTTCTTCTTTTCCAATTTGGATTCCTTTTATTTCTTTTTCTGCCCTGATTGCTGTGGCCAAAACTTCCAAAACTATGTTGAAGAGTAATGGTGAAAGTGGGCACCCTTGTCTTGTTCCTGTCTTTAGAGGAAATGCTTTCAATTTTTCACCATTGAGGATAATGTTTGCTGTGGGTTTGTCATATATAGCTTTTATTATGTTGAGGTATGTTCCTTCTATTCCTGCTTTCTGGAGAGTTTTTATCATAAATGGATGTTGAATTTTGTCAAAGGCTTTCTCTGCATCTATTGAGATAATCATATGGTTTTTATTTTTCAATTTGTTAATGTGGTGTATTACATTGATTGATTTGCGGATATTGAAGACTAATCTCAAAAATATACAAGCAACTCCTACAGCTCAACTCCAGAAAAATAAACGACCCAATCAAAAAATGGGCCAAAGAACTAAATAGACATTTCTCCAAAGAAGACATACAGATGGCTAACAAACACATGAAAAGATGCTCAACATCACTCATTATCAGAGAAATGCAAATCAAAACCATTATGAGGTACCATTTCACACCAGTCAGAATGGCTGCCATCCAAAAGTCTACAAATAATAAATGCTGGAGAGGGTGTGGAGAAAAGGGAACCCTCTTACACTGTTGGTGGGAATGCAAACTAGTACAGCCACTATGGAGAACAGTGTGGAGATTCCTTAAAAAACTGGAAATAGAACTGCCTTATGATCCAGCAACCCCACTGCTGGGCATACACACTGAGGAAACCAGAAGGGAAAGAAATACGTGTACCCCAATGTTCATCGCAGCACTGTTTATAATAGCCAGGACATGGAAGCAACCTAGATGTCCATCAGCAGATGAATGGATAAGAAAGCAGTGGTACATATACACAATGGAGTATTACTCAGCCATTAAAAAGAATACATTTGAATCAGTTCTAATGAGGTGGATGAAACTGGAGCCTATTATACAGAGTGAAGTAAGCCAGAAGGAAAAACATAAATACAGTATACTAACGCATATATATGGAATTTAGAAAGATGGTAACAATAACCCAGTGTATGAGACAGCAAAAGAGACACTGATGTATAGAACAGTCTTATGGACTCTGTGGGAGAGGGAGAGGGTGGGAAGATTTGGGAGAATGGCATTGAAACATGTAAAATATCATGTAAGAAATGAGTTGCCAGTCCAGGTTCGATGCACGATACTGGATGCTTGGGGCTAGTGCACTGGGACGACCCAGAGGGATGGTATGGGGAGGGAGGAGGGAGGAGGGTTCAGGATGGGGAACACGTGTATACCTGTGGCAGATTCATTTTGATATTTGGCAAAACTAATACAATTATGTAAAATTTAAAAATAAAATAAAGTTAGGAAAAAAAAAAAAGAAAAGACCCTGATGCTGGGAAAGATTGAGGGCAGGAGGAGAAGGGAATGATAGTGGATGAGATATATGGATGGCATCACCGACTCAGTGGACATAGGTTTGTGTAGACTCTGGGAGTTGGTGATGGACAGGGAGGCCTGGCGTGCTGGGGTTCATTGGGTCGCAAAGAGTCGGACATGACTGAGCAACTGAACTGAACTGAACATCCTACTAGCTATTCCTCAGTTGCTGGCTACATTGCAATTGATAATACTTTGATTATCCAGCCAAATATTGCACCCCTCAGAGGGAACTTCCACTCTATAAGCATTTGAATTCCCTTGTTTCTTAAAAGCCTTTAAAGCTCTCAAAGCACCAAAATTATACAGTCCTATGAGTGGTTGTATATCAGCAGCATTTCAGCATTTCAGATATGTTGTATTTAGCTATGAAGATTTCAAATATAGGTTTAAGTTAAATTATAAATATTGGTGACATTTCATTGCTGTGCTAACAATTTGGGGTTCCTAATATTATATATAGGAGAAGGCAATGGCACCCCACTCCAGTACTCTTGCCTGGAAAATCCCATGGACAGAGGAGCCTGGTGGGCTGCAGTCCATGGGGTCACGAAGAGTTGGACACGACTAAGCGACTTCACTTTCACTTTTCACTTTCATGCATTGGAGAAGGAAAGGGCAACCCACTCCAGTGTTCTTGCCTGGAGAATCCCAGGGACGGGGGAGCCTGGTGGGCTGCCGTCCCTGGGGTCGCACAGAGTCGGACACGACTGAAGTGACTTAGCAGCAGCAGCAGCAATATTATATATATAACGTTAATATAAATGTACTATAATATTACAATAATGTAGTCAATACAATATTAATATATATTTAAAAAGCAAAAGTTTATATTTTATAATATCATTGCAAGGTGTAATATAATTTACTTTTGCAATAAATACTACATTTTTAACCCCACCGCAAAAATGTAAACCTGTATGAAATGATTATGAGTTTCTTGGCATGTTTAGAAATGCATTTTTGTTGCTTCTCTTTTTATACTTCCTTTATAAAGTCATATACTGACTTCACTGTGGGACTTGAAAGGTACCTCTCCTACCCTCTAAGAAAAGGGATGAGTGATGAAATTAGAAGTTAATTGGAGAGGCTATGCAGAAGTCAGAAAGTGGTCTTTGCATGTTTGAGGTCTGGATTGCATAGAGGTAGCTTAAATTTACAGTTGAGAAAGTTAATGAGCTCAGCCATTGCAGGTCATAAGTTTAAAAGTAACAGGGAAGTAGGTGGAGCTGGATTCATGATACAATAAAAATCAGAAGCCAGGAGAAGGCCAGTTACACAGTCTGACAGTGACCCTGAAGGAGCAAATCCAATGAATAGGAAAAAGGATGATTTTGAGGAGACCTCTCAGATGGAGCTTGCCAGAAACGATCTAGCTTAGTAGTTCATTTGAAGAAAAGCCAGCAAATCAGGTGGATTATCAGTGCTCCTGTACTAATCCTTCATTTAGAGCATGGAATAGTTCATCTGCATTATTTAGAAGCTGTCTTCCAATCAGAGATTATTTAGAAAAATAATATTCTGTATACTTAAGTCCAAGTTGCCATGAGATATCAATAGTAAAAAAAAAAAGCAAGTCATACTGATTACAATAAGTTAGTTATAGCAGCAGAAAGAGCCATAGTATCCTCAATACTATGAGGTTCAAAGCAGGGGGAGCCCTCTGTTAAATATAAGGTAAATTCTAAGAATAATGTTTAATACATTTCACAAGAAAGAGAAAGCAATGAAAGTATCTCAAGCTACAAACACAGTTTTTGTCTGTTTGAAGAAAAAGGAAAGCAAATCACATTGGCTTATTTTTAACAAGAAACAAAGAATTATTAACTTTAGTCTTTTGTTTTAGAGACTCTATTGTTGTAATGACAGACATTAATTTAACAGATAAATAAATTACTTGACTTTGTGTTAGACTTTCTGAATTCCCCATATAATAAGAGCTAACCGTTCTCAACAAACTTATCGTAGAGGTTTGGAGGAGTGAAAGAAAGATCACTAGCAAATAAATAGCAATAGGTATCAAAGAGATACAGGCAAAACTGTTATATCACTTTAATTTTTTAGAATGTTAATACTTTTAAAAATCATAGAAATGTGTGCTGCTTAAGATGGATAATAGAAACTTTATAAATTTCAATTGTTTCATTGGCCCTCTATGTAATTTCCTTCTGACTCTCTTATCCTACCAACTACATTCATCAAAAGTCCTTACGTGAAACGCTTGGACAGGTCTTATCTCTAGTTGAGATCAGGGTAAGGAATATTAGGTATGTAACCTCATGGCAGGCTTTAAGAGAAGCTCTGATTTTTCAAAGTTGATTAATTTCTCAAAATGTTTATCTAGTGCCTACTGTGAACATGATTGGATATACAGATAAAACAGTGAAAAGGTATAAATCTTTGCCATGGAAAGCTGATATGTTAGCGAATAAGATGTAATAAGTAGATTTATAAACAAGCAAACTTATACTGTTATACGACACAGTGACAACTCATGTGAAGCACAAAGTTAAGCTTCTCATACTCAAAATTAAGAGTAAGAGATAAAGACTGAGGGACGAAGCAGTATTTTGGATAGGTGACCGAAGAAAACCTCTCTGGGAAGTTTTCATGAAACAGATAAGAAAGGACTGAAGGCTTCAGGAGCATATTGAGTGGAAGAATAACACTAATAATGCTCTCTATGCCTTATAGATGAACTATAACTATAATGATGTTATATATATAGTAATGTATATTATATATTAAATATAAAATATATATAATATATATAATGTTATATATGTAACTATATAAAAACTATAACTATAATAACAATAACTATAATAATGCTCTCAACAAATGATCTTTAATTTGAGAGCATGCTTGAAACACTTGAAGAATAAAAGATCAGAAAAGCTGAAAACAGTGAGAATAAAGTAATGGCAAAACATGAAGTTCTAGGCCATGGAAAAGACCCTGAGTGGTATTTTGAAACTGATGAGACAACTATTTTTCCACAAGTATGACATAATTTTTTAGAATTTTTCTTGAAGGTGCTGTAGCTCTGGTGTAGAGAATCCCATTAGGGAGAGAAGCGATAATGGAAAGGGAGAGAGCACTTAGTAGGCAACTGCAGTGGTCCAGATGAGAGACAACCGAAGTGAAAGTGAGGAAACATGATTAGAGGTAAAAGTTGTCAGTAAGATTTGTAAGTGATTGAGACGTGGGACATGAGGGAAGGGGGCATCCAAAGATAACTCTAAGGTTCTTGGCCAATGAAATTGACAAATGTTGGAGACATTTACTAAAATGGAGAACAATAGGAACATGGGTTTAGCGTGTTTGGTAAAGTGTGTAACTCCTATAACTGTATACAGGAATGTCTACCTATGTTCACTCAGTTGTATCTGACTCTTCACGACCCCATGGACTATACGGTCTATGGAATTCCCCAGGCCAGAATACTGGAGTGGCTAGCCCTTCCCTTCTCTGGGGAACTTCCTAACCCAGGGATCAAACCCAGGTCTCTCACATTGCAGGTGGACCAGCAGAGCCACAAGGGAAGCCTGAGAATACTGGAGTGGGTAGCCTTTCCCATCTCCAGCGGATCTTCCCGATCCAGGAACTGAACCAGCATCCCCTGCATTTGCAGGTGGATTCTTTACCAACTGAGCTATCAGGGGAGCCTGTACACAGGAAAGAAGCAACTAAATGGGTGGCAGATTTTAAGTTTGGTTTCTCACAGTTGGGTGGAAAGCTAATATAAACCATGCAGTAATGGATTAGCGTTGGAGACATCTTTATGTCTTAATACAGACATAAACGGTATATAAAATGTTTCTAGATGTTTAGCTTAATACAGACATAGATGGTTATATAGAAATATTTTTAGATAATGTGTTTATACACTGGTTAGGATACAACATATATATTTTCTGGCTCTAGCAGCTGCCATAACAAAACAACAGACTGGGTAGCTTATACACAACAGGCACTTATTTCTCACAGACCATGGAGCAGTGTTTGGTTAGTATCTGCTTCCTAAATGGCAACATTTTCACTATAACTTCACATGGTGGAAGGAAGGGACAGGGGAGCTTTCTAAGCCATTTGCATAAGAACATTAATTCCATTTGAGGGTTCCACTTTTGAGTTCTAAGCACCTTCCAAAAGCCACACCTCCCAAATAGCATTACGTTGGGCATTAAGTTTCAACATATGGATTTGAGGGGACACAAACATTCAGTCCCTAATAGGTAATAATAGCAACTGAATTGAGAGAACAAAACCAAGCGTTTGCTTTTGGACACACCACACCCAGCGGTCACTCAGTATCTGTGGGGAATTGGTTCCACGACCCCTGCAGATCCCCAAATCTGAGGAAGCTCAAGTCCCATATATAAGGTGACGTAGTACTTACATAGAACCTATGCATATTGTCCTATATACTTTAAATCATCTTTAGATTACTTGTAATACTGATTACAATGTAAACAGTTGCTAACATGTAGCAACATCACGTTTTGCTTTTTAGAATCTTCTGGAATTTCTGTTTTAATATTTTCAGATGCTGGATTGGTTGACTCCCCAGATCCCAAACCTGTGAATACAGAAGACAAGCAGCTCTGCTGGTGGGAATGATTTCTCTTCACCACTATTTTTTCAGAGCTCCCCCAGGGGAGGCTGTAGTATGGAATAAGTCAATTTGCAACTGTTGCAAATATATTTCTTCAATCCACTGTGAGCAAGGACTAAGTTCTTTTCTGTCCTATGAGTTAGTTTTAAGAAATTTACCCTTCTCCCCACAAACCCAACAGTTACAGGGCAAGAAACTGATGTGAGCTGACATAAGTAACATGAAAATCTCGATCCACAGGAAATCCTCAGTCCAATTTTATTTTTCTTGAGTCCAGATACAAATGTATTACTTTCATATTATAATATACTCACCTGATCCGATGACCAAGTATTCCAATAGCAACTAAGTCATAATGGGACATTCCAGTCACTTAGTCACTTGGCATCCCGTAGTGAGGAGCTAACACTCTACTAAAACCCTGGGACCAGTAGCATGCCAGGAGTACCATCCTCCAAGTGAAAATAGTCTTGAGGTATGGAGGCATTACGGCTCCATTAGTCATTAGGGTTTTGTCTGAGAATTGCAACATCTTATCCTCCAGGTAACACCATGGTGTTAACTGTAATTCTTTTGTTAATGACCTTTCTCAAAAAAGAAAATTCTTCCCATTTTTCTCTCAATGTTTGTTTGATTTCAACTAACACATTTTTAGACATCTATTTAAATAATTGTGCTTCTATCCTGTGTTCTTTAAATACAGTAGGTTAGGATACAATTTGTAACTTTTTCTATTTATTCCTAAAATAAATCAAATTTAATCCTGGTTGATTATGCTATAGTTGATGTATTCAATTTGTTAAATTTTTTTGGTCTGTGTTCATTAGAAATATTGTTTGTTTATTTATTTTTTTGCTGAGTATTATTCTGGCTTAATAAATGGAGTGGGAGAGTCTGTTTTTATACTATTGTAATATGAGAAGAAATATTAATAACATTGGTGATCTTTAACTTTGAGAACAATGGAGCTATCTGAGACAGATTTCTAAGTGAGAACTTTTAAAAGTAATTATGTAAATTATTTCTTGATTAGATCATGATTATTCTGACTTTATTATCTATCCTTTTGGATTGAATTTGATAGATCTATTTTTCTAGGAACTCATCTATTTCACCTTGATTTTAAAATTATTGTCATAATGTTACTCCAAGATCTGAAGCCTTTTTAATTTCTGAAAGGTTTATGGTGGTGCCTTTTGTTTATAATTTCTTACATTGTTTGCTCTATCTTCTGTCTTCCCATTTTATATCATTCTTCTATTACGTATTTGTTGTCTACTTGTTTGAGGTTCTAATTTCTATTTCTTTTGCTTTGATTTTTTTTTTCCTTTTGCTCTTAAAAGCAATAAATCATTAATTTGACCTTTTTTTCTTCTCCAATATGAACTACAATTTTTGTTTTCCAGATTTAGTGATGCAGAAATTATATATATTTAAACTGTGTGATTTGATGTTTTGATCCTATGTATACTATGTAAAGATTACCACAATCAAGTTAATGGACATATCTATCACCATGCATGGTTACCATCTTGTGTGTGTAAGAACACTTAATATTTTCTCTCCTAGTACACAGAAGTCAACTCATAATGGTAAAGATCTAAGTATAACACCTGAAACTAAACTCATGGAATGAAACTTAGGGATGAAACCTTTTGAGGTTGGTCTGGGCAATTACTTTTTGGATATGACTTTAAAGTTAAAAGCATGAAAGAAAAAAATGGGATTGCATCAAACTAAAAAGCTTCCACACAACAAAGAAAACAATGAACAGTAGGTAATGTAACTTATGAAATGGGAGAAAAGACTTGCACATCATATATTTAATAAGGGGGTAATATTAAAAGTATATAAGGAATTCAAATAGTTCAACAACAAAAGAACAAATGCTGGGCCAAGAGACAGAAGACATGCAAATGGCCAAGGAATTGATAACATTTGACATGTCTAATTGTCAAGGAAATGGAATTCAAAATCACAAGGAGGTATCACTTCACATGTGTCAGAATGGCTACTCTCAAAAAGACAAAAGATAGTAAGTGCTGGTGCTGCTGCTGCTGCTGCTGCTAAGTCGCTTCAGTCGTGCCTGACTCTGTGCGACCCCATAGACGGCAGCCCACCAGGCTCCCCCGTCCCTGGGATTCTCCAGGCAAGAACACTGGAGTGGGTTGCCATTGCCTTCTCCAATGCATGAAAGTGAAAAGTGAAAGTGAAGTTGCTCAGTCGTGTCTGACTCTTAGGGACCCCATGGACTGCAGCCCACCAGGGTCCTCCGTCCATGGGAGTCTCCAGGCAGGAGTACTGGAGTGGGGTGCCCTCGCCTGGTGAGGATGTGGCAAAAAGGGAACCCTCTATACATTGCAGTGGTGTCACAGCTGGTAGACATGACTGAGCAACTAAACACAGCCCAGCATCCATTGTTGGAGGAAATGTTACTCTGTACACTCACTGTGGAGAACACTATAGAGGTTCTTGAAAAAATTAAAAGTAGAACTACCGTATAATCCAGAAATTCCTCCTCTTGGTCTATTTTCCAAAGGAAGTGAAACTAATATTTATAACGAATCTGTACTTCCCCGCTCACAGCAGCATTATTCAGAGGGCATGCATGCTAAGTCACTTAAGTTGTGTCCGAGTCTTTGTGACCCCATGGAGTGTGGTCCACCAGGCTCCTCTGTCCATGAGATTCTCCAGGCAAAAATACTGGAAGGGGTTGCCATGCCCTCCTCCAGGGGATCTGCCTGGCCCAGGGATGGAACCACCATTTCTTATCTCTCCTGCACTGGCAGTCGGGCTCTTTACCACTAGCACCACCTCACTTGTTGATTGATGAATGGGTAAAGTTCAGTGTAAAACACTTTTAAAGCAAAGCTATTCAGACTTCAAAAGGGAGATCCTATCGTTTATGACCACATGAATGAAACTGGAGGATGTTATGTTAAGTGAAATAAGCCAGGAACAAAAAAATTGAATACTGCATGATCTCACATATATTGTGGAATCTGCAAAGGTCAAATTCATAAAAGTAGAGAGAAGACTACTGGTTGCCAGAGGTTGAGAGGTGGGAAAAATGGGAAGATATTGGTCTAAAAGTACCAAATTTAGTTATGCAGGTACTAAGGTCTGGAGATCTTAGGTACAGTGTAGGGATTAAAGATAATTATACTGTATTGTAAACTTGAAATTTACTTTAGAAGCTATACATTTTAATATGTTTCAACAATTCTAATTTATTTTGTCACATTTTCCTTTATGTATTTTCAAGTAATGATTTTAGGTGAATATACATGATCCCAAATGATTTAGTCGCTCCTAAATTTTAAAAAATATTTTCATAACCATTTTAACTTCATTATCATCTGCCTACATTTGCATTACTGATTATTCTTTGTTGACGCCAACTCTGATGAAATTCTTTATCTTATCTGTTTCCTTAATTCACACATATTTTAATGTCCTTATTTGACATCCCTAATCTCTGGGTCTGGGGATGAGTTTATTCTGTTGTTTGTAATTTGTTTCTCTTAGTTTTAAAAATATCCTTCTCATTATGTTTGGTCACTAAATACCAGCATTATGTTTGAAAATTGTATATACCTTAGATGGTGCCATCTTCCTATAGAGAAGATTACCCTCTCCTCTAGCAGGTGGTATAGCATTAAATCTCTTCAACCTATACAAGGAGTTTGCTGACACAAGGCTGGCTTAAAATTTGTGTAATTTATGCTTTACTTTTCATTCATTGTCACTCCCAAATCTCAGCAAAGAACTGAAATTTGGTATAATAGCCTGAATTGAGTAAGACAAAAATCATTAAAAGCAATTATCAACCCCATCAGTCAGTTCAGTCGCTCAGTCGTGTTCAACTCTTTGCGACCCCATGAATCGCAGAATGCCAAGCCTTGCTGTCCATCACCATCTCCTGGAGTTCACTCAAACTCAAGTCCATCGAATCGGTGATGCCATCCAGCCATCTCATTCTGTGTCGTCCCCTTTTCCTCCTGCCCCCAATCCTTCCCAGCCTCATAGTCTTTTCCAATGAGTCAACTCTTCGCATGAGGTGGCCAAAGTACTGGAGTTTCAGCTTTAGCATCATTCCTTCCAAAGAACACCCAGGGCTGATCTCCTTCAGAATGGACTGGTTGGATCTCCTTGCAGTCCAAGGGACTCTCAAGAGTCTTCTCCAACACCACAGTTCAAAAGCATCAATTCTTCGGTGCTCAGCTTTCTTTACAGTCCAACTCTCACATCCATACATGACCACAGGAAAAACCATAGCCTTGAGTAGACGGACCTTTGTTGGCAAAGTAATGTCTCTGCTTTTGAATATGCTATCTAGTTTGATCATAACTTTCCTTCCAAGGAGTAAGCGTCTTTTAATTTCATGGCTGCAATCACCATCTACAGTGATTTTGGAGCCCAGAAAAATAAAGTCTGACACTGTTTCCACTGTTTCCCCATCTATTTCCCATGAAGTGATGGGACTAGATGCCATGATCTTAGTTTTCTGAATGTTGAGCTTTAAGCCAACTTTTTCACTCTCCTCTTTCACTTTCATCAAGAGGCTCTTTAGTTCCTCTTCACTTTCTGCCATAAGGGTGGTGTCATCTGCATATTGGTATTTCTCCTGGCAATCTTGATTCCCACTTGTGCTTCTTCCAGCCCAGCATTTCTCATGATGTACTCTGCATATAAGTTAAATAAGCCAGGTGACAATATACAGGCTTGACGTACTCCTTTTCCTATTTGGAACCAGTCTGTTGTTCCATGTCCCGTTCTAACCGTTGCTTCCTGACCTGCATACAGGTTTCTCAAGAGGCAGGTCAGGTGGTCTGGTATTCCCATCTGTTTCAGAATTTTCCACAGTGTATTGTGATCCACACAGTCAAAGGCTTTGGCATAGTCAATAAAGCAGAAATAGATGTTTTTTTGGAACTCTCTTGCTTTTTCGATGATCTGGCGGATGTTGGCAATTTGATCTCTGGTTCCTCTGCCTTTTCTAAAATCCCATAGTTTATGTATTTATTCTGTTCTTACAGGTATTTGACAGTATCGGCCTCCCAGTGCCTTGCCTTGCCCCTTCGGTTGTGCCCCAGGCAAACCAAAGCTAAAACTTTAATAACGGCACTGACATCACACCACAGCTCCCGCAATGTGGCCCTTCACGTCTGGCCCAATGCTGACAGTTCATCCTAAGTCTGGGGAGATTGAAAGATAATAAGAGTGAGGGGGAAAAAAAGAGGAAATGATATAGAAGAAGCAAATTCAAAATTATTTGAACTGAGCTGGCCTCAGTTTCCAAAGAAAATGCAGTTATTTACCAGGTAAAGTGGGCACTCTTACATATAGACTATTTGAAAGTATACAAAAGCCAGTTCTTTATCTGCTAGCTCTGATCTGTTATCTTTCATTGTCCCACCGCCGCTCATTGGAGAATGAACACTCCGCATTTCTGGGCTGTGATACTGACCCTTTCTGGACAACTAGTCACAATGTCTTGTCTGGTTCTGATGAGGACACGGTGGCTCCCACTTAGAGAATCTGAAAATACTGTGGTAAAATCACATCTTCATACCTTGGGAGGTTGGGACAGTTAGGAGAGGGAAATGGGTTTTGTTTGGAGCAAGAGGCTGACGCCCAGGGAGTCAAATGGGACTGACAACCTCTGGGAACTGCTTAAACTGGACCTGGAGAGGGCACAGTAGAAAATACGAACTTGAATTCACCAGTGCATCAGTGGTAAGTAAGTGGGCTCCTATCCTGCCCAGACTACAAGCTCCCACCTTTAAACTAAGCGCCAGTAGATATGGCTTTAGTTCCTTCCTTCCTCTGTTTCACTTCCATTGCTTTTCTCTCCCACCTTTTCCTTATCTAAGCCTTTTCTCCATGTTGATGATTTATCTATTTGGAATAATTTTGCCCTGATTTTCTCATCACTGACTCTTCATATTATTGAGATCCCAGCGTATATCATCTGAATGGCTTTCCCTATCATTTTTACTTAAAACATTTTTCCCTCCATTTGCCAACTTGTTGCTCTTACCCCTTTATTCTACTCTGCACTATTTTCTTCATAACATATGCCACTATTGGCAAATAGATTGAATTTGTGTGTTTTGATTCTGTATGTGTTTTAACTTCTTCTTATGTTTCTCCCCTACTACAATGCAATATGCATAATGGTAAGAATTGTGCCTTTTTTTTAACTTCTCTATCTCCAGAGCCAAGAGAAGGGCCCAAACAAACATATAAGGACAATAAAAGCTGTGCCACTATATACAAATGAGAGATACAGAATCTAATTATTATCATTAAAATAGCTATGAGTCATATGCCACCAATAGAGATAATAATAAAATAATTCAAGATCAATTAGTAGATTGATTAATTAAATCAAAGAAAATGTTGAATATATTTGTCTAGGATGGGTTGAGTTTGCAAACATGAATAAAAGCTAACAATCAAGTAATAGTTAATTTTAATGTATAAATGTGGGCTAAGAGATCAAAACATTTGTTGTATAAAAATCTCCATTTTAGTGACTATACGAGAGTCTCAAGCAACCTCTACCCTAATTCACCTTTCCAGCCCAGCTCTCTGGTTGATATGAAACTCAGCCAGGGAAAATTATAACAAAATATTTTTGAGGTGTTATCAAGTGTCATGATTGTGTAATTATGTGCTAATAATTAAGAAAAACTTAGAATTAAATAGATGAAATAAATGCATAAAGTCTTGTTGCACATATTTAAATTTATCAATACTTTTTATATATTAATTACTTTTAGACAATTTTTAATACAATTTGTCATGGAAATTTTTGATTCCATTTAAGAATACATAAATAAGTAGCTTCCTTTGTCTTTGAGTTTGGTTGTAAGTAAAAGAATATTTTACTTTAAATTCACAAAACAATTCCAGTTCACCATATTTAAGCTTGATTCATTAGAATCTATGAATCATTTAAGTGCTTGAAAGAGTTCATTTAGTTATTCAGACAATTTAAGGGCTTAGACAGAACACAAATTATTAAAACTATAATTGTTGATAACATGTAAACATATAAAGTCAAAATATTATAAAAGCCTTTTTAATAGTGATAATTAAATTGTACTAAATCACTAAGTATATTAAGATTTGTTGATTGAATTTAAATGTTTGATCTGTTTTTCATATATTGAATCAGCAAATTGAATATCAATTTTAAAAATTAGGTTTCTACTAATGAGTTTCTCTGTTTACAAAGACCAATCTCAAATACATCAGAGCTCACTTTGAAAGTATATATTTATTTCTCAGGAAATATTTGTTCAATGAATAGAGAATGAATACTCTGCATTTTAGTTCTTTTAGGATAGTTACTTTATTTAATCTACAGAAACATCCATGTGCATTAAAAACAGATTTCAGAGGTTCCCTCATCTGGAGCTACTGATCTTGGTGGAGTCTAAAAATCTGTTTTTCACATGCATCTTTTCATTCATGGACAAATTTGTGATGCACTGTTCTATAAGAAGTGAAATCTCACTCAGTCGTGTCCAGCTCTTTGCGACCCCATGGACTGTAGCCTACTAGGTTCCTCCATCCATGGGATTTTCCAGGCAAGAGTACTGGAGTGGGGTGCCATTTCCTTCTCCAACACTGTTCTACAGCTTGCTCCTAATTTGCTTCCTAGTCAGGATACCAGGATTTGATTCGTAGTTGAGAAGATCGCTTGGAGAAGAAAATGGCAGCCCACTCCAGTATTCTTACCTAGAGAATTCCATGGACAGAGAAGCCTGGCTGACTACACTCCATGGGGTCACAAAGAACTGGACAAGACTGAGTAATACTTTAATTTGTTGTTGTTCTAAGGTGTGCTTCTAATTTGCTTCCTAGCCAATTTAGATCTGAAGTCTTTGGACTAGGTTTCATGTCCTATGCCACCAACTTCAAGACACAAACTATTTCTCTACATAGACATATATCAATGCTATTTGATACTCTGCCTTGCTAGCTGGGATTTTGTAGTTGTCTCCAGATCAGACCTACTCTGATTATCTACCCAGCTAAATGCTTGGTGATATTTTGATCCAGCAACAGGCTGCTTACTAAATTCACTTCATATTACTTCTTTTGAATTTATGACAGTCTATTGGTTTCAGAAATAGGCATGAAAATAGTAGTTGGGATTGTAACTCACAGTAGAGCTTGACTACTTTTGTGTTCCTTTCAAAGAAGCAGCTCAGTTATTATAAGTGTTTATGCGAAGACTACATTAAGGGTCTTGAGTGACACTTTCTCTTTTTTTGACACTATCATAAAAATGATTCCATTTTTGCTATTTATAATAAAATCAAATACTTCATTGAATTGAAAATACAGAAAATAACCGCCTAGTTTTATCTATTCCTAGGATATGCTATTCGAACATTGATAATTTATTTTATAATTCACAGATCCCCATTTTGCTATGAAATGATACTCTTTTCTGGGTAAAATCACAGGTAAACAATGCTTATTCAATAATCACCAGCCAAAGAGATTATTCAGACAATGGCAGATTGGTTCTTAAAATTATTGAAATCTACCCCATTCTCAACTGCCACTCTATAATCAAAATACTGCATCTGAATCAGAACTGTGATTATTGAGGACTATTTTTTACATCCTCTGGTCTGCCAGCCAAATAACTTGGGCTGAGTTGAATTTTTAAATCTACTGGCTTTTTCTAAAAAAAAATTAAATGCAAAACCCCATCTTTTAAGATGAATGAGTTATCTAGTACATAGTGGATAAATAAAAGTTTGCTTTCCATGAAGTCTCACATCTACAGAGGCAATGTCAGGTCCCTATGTTCCAAGTCAACATAAATTAAATTCACTCACACATTTGTTCTTCTTTTCAGTTTGTTTTTCATAAATTAAAAGCAGAGTTTAGTTATTGTTATATAAAAATAAGAATAACTTTTGTTATTCATGTCATCTCCTAATTGAAGACAGAAAGATCAAGAAAGCAGTGCCTTGTAGGATCACTGTAGCTGCAAATAAGCAGCACAGTAATTGCCCAGCAGGCACTAAGACACAGTCCAGCTCATCCAGGCACACTCAGGCATCAAGAAAGCAAGCAAAGAGGAAGACGATAATCAGTGGTAATCATTTCTCTATTTTTTTTCCCCTTTCCCTTCAAATGCCATTGTCATCTCACTTTAGGGGAGAAAAACAAAAAGCAATTTAGAAAGTTATCAAAATAAAAAGGAGAAAAGTGCTATTTAGAGACAAGAAATATCCGTGTGAGTTGAAGGGAAGGTTTGCTTTCTTCCACATTGAATGAGTACACTTTTTGAACAAGAAAGGAAAGCAGCATATTGTTATAATGATAGTGGCTACCACACAAAAGTTTTGTACAATGGATTATGTTATATGTATCAGCAGGAGGTAAACAGCAAACAGGATTAGAGGTTATAGTAAATGACAGTCTGGTCTACAGTATTTTATTTTTATTTATTTATTTATTTATTTTGGTCTACAGTATTTTAGATTTTGAGCATAACAAGTTAGCAATGAATACTCCAGTATTCTAAATATGTTCAGTTCAGTTCAGTCACTCAGTTGTGTCCAACTCTTTGCAACCCCATGGACTGCAGCACGCCAGGCTTCCCTGTCCATCACCAACTCCTGGAGTTTACTCAATCTCATGTCCATTGAGTCAGTGATGTCATCCAACCATCTCATCCTCTGTCATTCCCTTCTCTTGCCTTCAGTCTTTCCCAGTATCAGTGATTTTTCAAATGAGTCAGTTCTTCGCATCAGGTGGCCAAAGTATTGTAGTTTCATCTTCAACATCAGTCCTTCCAATGAACATTCAGGACTGATTTCTTTTAGGATGGACTGGTTGGATCTCCTTGCAGTCCAAGGGACTCTCAAGAGTCTTCTCCAACACCACCATTCAAAAGCATCAATTCATTTGCATATATATGTATATTTTCAGGTATGTGCTTATTTGAATAAAGACATACATTCAAGTTAAAACTGACAGCCTAATTAAAATATCTTAAACATATATTCAAGTTGCAAAATTTAATTTTGTAATATCCTTATGTCTCCTAAACATAATGAGGTGAGTTCAAACTTTGTTACTTGGATTTCATCTTAATTTTGAGTTAAATAGAATTGTCTTAGCTAAAATATTTGAGAAAAAGGTGATTATTTTATGCAGAGTTTTTAGTTTTAGGTTTTTTGCTTGTAATTCATGATAAACATCAGATTTTGTAATATTTAGATTTGAGAAGAGTATCAAACCATAGTTTATTCATATTAATATTAACATTTACTTTATGGTGATAAACTTAGAATCACATTGCTGTCATTTTTCTTTTTTCTAATTTCTACTTTAATGTCAGGAGGCATGGAGGCAGACAGAAGCACATCCAAAGAAATTCTGATCCAACTTTTAGTCATAATCTTGGTATTTAGATCTCGTTTGCTGCCTTTTCTTTAATTTACCAAGTTATTTGACTCCTCAGATCAGAATCATATTAAAGTCTATCATTCTAGATTATGTTCTGTGTACAAATTTTCCAGATACCCTGGTCATATACAGTTACCTCCATGCCTAATGGAGAGCTGTTAAACAGCTCTTTAAAGGGGCTTCCCAGGTGGTAAGGAATCCACGTGCCAATGTAGGAGACATAGGAGATGTGGGTTAGCTCACTGGGTCAGGAAGATTTCCTGGAGGAGGGCAGGGCAACCCACTCCAGTGTTCTTGCCTGGAGAATCCCCATTGATAGAGATAGCTGGGGGGCTACCATCCACAGGGTTGCACAGAGTCAGACACGACTGAATGCAAAAGTAGGGAGTCAAGAAATACCTGGAGTAACAGGCAAATTTGGCCTTCGAGTATAGGCTGAAACAAGGCAAAGGCTAATAGATTTTTGCCAAGAGAACGCACTGGTCATAGCAAACACCTGCTTCCAACAGCACAAGAGAAGACTCTACACATGGACATCACCAGATGGTCAATACCGAAATCAGATTGATTATATTCTCTGCAGTCAAAGATGGAGAAGTTCTATACAGTCAGCAAAAACAAGACTGGGAGCTGACTGTGGCTCAGATCATGAACTCCTTATTGCCAAATTCAGATTTAAATTGAATAAAGTAGGAAAACCACTAGACCATTCAGGTATGACATACATCAAATCCCTTATGATTATCCAGTGGAAGTGACAGATTCAAGGGGTTAGATCTGATAGACAGAGTGCCTGAAGAACTATGGACGGAGGTTCGTGACCTTGTACAGGAGGCATGGATCAAGACAATCCCCAAGAAAAAGAAATGTAAAAAGTCAAAATGGTTGTCTGAGGAAGCCCTGCAAGTAGTTCTGAATAGAAAAGAAGTGAAAGGCAAAGGAGAAAAGGAAAGATATACCCATTTGAATGTAGAGTTCCAGGGAATAGCAAGGAGAGATAAGAAAGTCTTCCTCTGTGATCAAAGCAAAGAAATAGAGGAAAACAATAGAATGTGAAAGACTAGAGATCTCTTCAAGAAAATTAGAGATAGCAAGGGAACATTTCATGCAAAGATGGCACAATAGAGGACATAAATACTATGGACCTAACAAAAGCAGAAGATATTAAGAAGATGTGGCAAGAGTACACAGAGAACTATACAAAAAAGATCTTCATGATCCGGATAATCACGATGGTGTGATCACCAACCTAGACCCAGACATCATGGCATGCAAAGTCAAGTGGGCCTTAGGAAGCATCACTATGAATAAAGCTAGTGGAGGTGATGGAATTCCAGTTGAGCTATTTCAAATCCAAAAAGATGATACTGTAAAAGTGCTGCAGTCAATATGCCAGCAAATTTGGAAAACTCAGCAGTGGCCACAGGACTGAAAAAGATTAGTTTTCATTCCAATCCCAAAGAGAGGCAAAGCCAAAGAGTGCTCAAACTACCGCACAATTGCACTCATCTCACTTGCTAGTAAAGGAATGCTCAAAATTCTCCAAGCCAGGCTTCAACAGTATGTGAACCATGAACTTCCAGATGTTCAAACCATGAACTTCAAGATGGTTTTGATGTTGGATCATCAAAAAAGCAAGAGAGTTCCAGAAAAACATTTAGTTCTGCTTTATTCATTATGCCAAAGCCTTTGACTGTGTGGACCACAAAAAATGTGGAAAATTCTTCAAGAGGTGGGAATACCAGGCCACCTGACTTGCCTCTTGAGAAATCTGTTTGCAGGTCAGGAAGCAACAGTTAGACAACAGGAAGCAACAGTTAGACACATGGAACAACAGAGTGTTTCCAAATAGAGAAAGGAGTACGTCAAGTCTGTATATTGTCACCCTGCTTTTTTAACTTATATGCAGAAAACATCATGAGAAACGTTGGGCTGGATGAACACAATGTGGAATCAAGTTTGCCGTGAGAAATATCAATAACCTCAGATACACAGATGACACCACCCTTATGGCAGAAAGTGAAGAATAACTAAAGAGCTTCTTGATGAAAGTGAAAGAGGAGAGTGAGAAAGTTGGCTTAAAGCTCAACATTCAGAAAACTAAGATCATGGCATCTGGTCCCATCACTTCATGGGAAATAGATGGGGAAACAGTGGAAACAGTGTCAGGCTTTATTTTCTTGGGCTCCAAAATCACTGCAGATGGTGGTTGTGGCCATGAAATTAAAAGACGCTTACTCTTTGGGAGAAAATTTATGACCAACCTAGACCACACATTCAAAGGCAGAGAATTACTTTGCAGACAAAGGTCCATCCAGTCAAGGCTATGGTTTTTCCAGTAGTTAGGTATAGATGTGAGAGTTGGACTATAAAGAAAGCTGAGTGGCAAAGTGTTCATGCTTTTGAACTGTGGTGTTGGGGAAGACTGTTGAGAGTTCCTTGGACTGCAAGGAGATCTAACCAGTCCATACTAAAGGAGATCAGTCCTGAATATTCATTGTAGGACTGATGTTGAAGCTGCAACTCCAATACTTTGGCCACCTGATGGGAAGAACTGACCTCTTGGAAAAGATCCTGATGCTGGGAAAGATTGAAGGCTGGAGGAGAAGGGAACGACAGGATGAGATGGGTGGATGGCACGACAGACTCAATGGACATGAGTTTGAGTAATCTCTAGGAGTTCGTGATGGACAGGGAAGCCTGGAATGCTGCAGTCCATGGGGTCGCAAAGATTCGGACACAACTGAGCGATTGAACTGAGCTGAACTGAACATCTTGTACTTATGAGCCTGGATTCCTTGGAGATATGTGTTTTATTTTATTTTAAAAAAAATATTCTAGATTATTTTTACATAAAATTTGCTAAGGCAGTAATATAGACTCCACATGCCCCATGTACCCCACATCCAGTTTCTCCCACTACTAGCATGAAATTTAAAGATGCTTGCTCTTTGGAAGAAAAGCTATGACAAACCTGGACAGCGTATTAAAAAGCAGAGACATCATTTTGTGAACAAAGGCTTGTCTAGTGAAAGCTATGTTTTTTCCAGTAGTCATGTATGGATGTGAGAGTTGGACCATAATAAAGGCTGAACACTGAAGAAGAGATGCTTTTTACTATGGTGTTGGAGAAGACTCTTGAGAGTCCAAGGGACTACAAGGGGATCCAACCAGTCCACCGTAAAGGAAATCAGTCCTGAATATTCATTGGAAGGACTGATGCTGAAGCTGAAACTCCAATACTTTGGCCACCTGATGTGAAGAGCTGACTTATTGGAAAAGATCCTGGGAAAGATTGAAGGCAGGAGAAGAAGGGGATGACAGAGGATAAGATGGTTGAATGGCATCACTGACTCAATGGACATGTGTTTGAGCAAACTCCAGGAGATGGTGATGGACAGGGAAGCCTGGCATACTGTAGTCCATGAGGTCATAAAGAGTTCAAAATGACTCAGAGACTGAAAAACAACAAGTACTATGTTATATTTGTCACAATTAGCAAATATTGAGATATTAACAAAAGTTCATAATTTATCCAGATTTCTTTGCTTTGTTTCTAATGTCCTTTTTCTGTTCCAAAATCCTATCCAGAGATCATTTACTCCTCCTCTGGTTTTTAGTGACCTTGACAATTTTGCAACATACTCTTCAGTTAATTTTAATGTTCTTTAATCAGGACTTATCTCATATTCTTAGATGATAGTTATGAATGACTCACATCATAGCAAGGGTGCATAATAACAGCATGACATTGTTTGGGGTATTAATTTTGCTCATTTTGCTGAGATAGTATTTGTTAGGATTCTCCATTGTAAGTTATTCTTGTTTTGTTTTGTTTTGTTTTCATACTGTACTCTTTGGAAGGAAGTGACTCTGTGCAGCTCGCTAAAAATCTGAGAACTTATGTTCTATCTCCTTGAAGGACAGTAGAGATTACACAACACAGTTCTAAATAACACACAGGTCAAAAAGAAATCTCAAGAGAAGTTAAGAAATACCTTGAACTAAATAAAAGTTAAAATACAACTTATTAAAATTTCAGAGATGCATCAAAAACAGTGCTTAGAGGGAAGTATATAGCATTGTATACATATATAAGAAAAGAGGAAAGAATTAAACTCTAATCAAAATTTCCACTTCAGAGAATTAGAAGAAGCAAACTAAATCAGACGAAAATAAAAAGAAGTAGAACAGAAATGAAAGCAAATAAAAATAATTAGAAATGAAATTGACATGGGGGGGGGGAAGAGAGAGAGAGAGAAATCAATGAAACCAAAAGCTGCTTAAGGGGAAAAAAAAAAAGATTAATAAGATTGTTAAGCCTTAGTAAGGCTAACCCCCCCCCCCAAAAAAAAGGTCACAAATTATTAATATAAGAAACAAAGGAGGGCCATCACTACAGATCCTGTGGTCACTAAAAGGACAATAAAGGAATACTACAAACAATTCTATGTCCACAGTTTTCAGAACCTAGATGAAATGAACCAATACCTTGAAAGTCAAAAGGTGCCAAAACTCACACAAGAAGAAATAGACAATTTGAATAGGCCTATATCTATCAAACAAATTGGATAACTTTGGGCATAGTGACGGCTCTTTACATACAACAACAAGGGCACCAGTGTATTAAAGAATCTATAGACTGAGAGAAAATATCTGCAAAAGACACATTTGATAAATGACTTTTATCAAAATATACAAAGAATCCTTAAAATTTTTTAAATTCAACAATAAGAAAAATTTAAAAATCAGATTAAAAAATTGAATCCTTTGTAAATGACTCAAAAACTGAAAAGATACCTCACTGAAAAAGATATATAGATGGCAAATAAACATACAAAAAGATGCTAAGCATCGTATGTCAAAGAAATGCAGGTTAAAGTAACAATAAGATAAATGGGTTTCCATGATGGCTCAGCAGTAAAGAATTTGCCCCTAATGCAGGAAACAGAGGAGACTTGGTTTCGATCCCTGGGTCAACAAGATCCCCTGGAGGAGGAAATGGAAACCCACTTCAGTATCTTTGCCTGAAAAATCCCATGGACAGAGGAGTCTGGTGGGCTGCAGTCCATGGAGTCACAAAGAGTCGGACATGACTGAATGAGTAGGCGTGGTGAAACAAGGAAACAGTGATAGAGTTTATTTTCATGGGCTCCAAAATCACTGCAGATGGTGACTGCAGCCATGACATTAAAAGATGCCTGCTTCTTCAAAGAACAGTTATAACAAACCTAGACAGCATATTAAAAGGCAGAGAGGTTACTTCACCAACAAAGATTCATATAGTCAAAGCTATGGTTTTGTTTTTTCCCATAGTCATGTATGGATGTGAGAGTTGGACCATAAAGAAAGCTGAGTGCAAAAGAATTGATGCTTTTGAACTGTGGTGTTGGAGAAGACTCTTGAGAGTCCCTTGGACAGCAAGGAAATCCAACCAGTTCATCCTAAAGGAAATCAGTCCTGTATATTCATTGGAAGGACTGATGTTGATCCTGAAGCTCCAACACTTTGGCCACCTGATGTGATGAGACGACTCACTAGAAAACACCCTGATGCTGGGAAAGATTGAAGGCAGGAGGAGAAGGGGATGACAGTGAATGAGATGGTTGGATAACATCATCAACTCAAATGACATGAGTTTGAGCAAGCTCCAGGAGATGGTGAAGGACATGGAAGCCTGGCGTGCTGCAGTCCATGGGGTCCCATAGACTTAGACATGACTGAGCAACTGAACAACAGCAGCTAAGACATACACTGATCAAATGGCCAAAATCCAGAACATTGACTTTAAATGCTAGCAAGGATGTGGCAAGCTTATGGAGTAATAGGAACTCTCATTCATTGCTGGTGGGAATAAAAAAGGTACATTCACTTTGGAAGACAATTTGGCAGTCTTCATCTTAAATCTGGGTTTCCCTGGTGGTTCAGATGTTAAAAAGTCCACCTGCAATGCAGGAGACCTGAGTTCGATCCCTGGGTTGGGAAGATCCCCGGAGGAGGGTATAGCAACCCATTCCAGTATTCTTGCCTGGAGAATCGCCATGGACAGAGGTGTCCAGAGGGCTACATTCCATGGAGTCGCACAGTCGAACTCAACTAAGCACGATCATAAATCTAAATGTACTCATCTTGTAATCCAGCAATCATGCTTCTTGGTATTTATCGAAATAGTTGAAAACATATGTCCAGATAAAACCTGCTCATGGATGTATAGAAGATTTATATATAATTGCCAAAACTTGGAAGTAATGAAGACATTCTTCAGTAGATGAGTGGATAAACAAACTGAAGTACATCCAGATGATGGAATAGTATTCATTGCTAAAAATGCTGTTCATGGGGTCACAAGAGTCGGACATGACTTAGTGACTGAACAACAAAAAGACATGACCTTTGAAGCCATGAAAAGACAGGGAGGGAGCCTAAAAGCATATTGCTAAGAATCCAATCTGAAAAGACTAGATACTATGTGATTTCAACTATATGACATTCTAGAAGAGGCAAAATTATGGAGCTAGTGAAATATCAATAGGGTGGGGAAGAATAGTTTATAGTGGAGAGGATTTTTAGGGCATTAAAATGCCCTGAATGATACTATTAAGATGGATATGTGTTATATATTTGTCCAAACCCATAGAATGTACAACACCAAGATTGAACCCTAACATAAGCTTTGGACAATTATGACATATCAGTGTATGTTTACCAATTAAAATAAATGTGAGGCTTCCCTGGTGGCTCAGATCGTAAAGACTCTGCCTGAAAGGTGGGAGACCTGGGTTGGGAAGATCCCCTGGATGAGGGCAGGGCAACCCCCTCCAGTATTATTGCCTGGAGAATCCCCATGGACAGAGGAGCCTGGCGGGCTACAGTCCATGGGGTCACAAAGAGTCAGACACGACTGAGCGACTTAGCACACACACATGTGGTTGTGGCAGAGGATACAGATAATGAAGGAAGCTATCCATGTGAATGGGCAGGGGTATATGGGAAATCCACAAACCTTCTTCTCCATTTTGCTGTGAACCTGACAACTTTAATTTTTTTAAGCCTTAAGATATCTCTTTGGCTCTTTAAACTCTTATCTGAGACTTTCTATTTTGTCATTTGTTTCAAATGTCATTGAAATTTGTAATTGTTGTTGGAGGGTTTTGCGGCAGCTATTTAAAATCCTGATGATTCTAATATCTGTATCATTCAAATTTTGGCATCTGTTGGTTTTCTTTTCATTCAACTTCCAATTTTCCTATTTTTGACAGGAGGGGAAAGGAAAGTTAAAATGAAGTCACTCAGTCATGTCCGACTCTTTGCGACCCCAAGGACTGTAGCCTACCAGGCTCCTCTGTCCATGGGATTTTCCAGGCAATAGTACTGGAGTGGATTGCCATTTCCATCTCCAGGGAATCTTCCCGACCCAGGGATCGAGCCCAGGTCTCCCACATTGTAGACAGACGCCTTACCGTCTGAGCCGCCGGGGAAGTCCAAGGGGAAAGGATCTGGACCTAATTATTTCCTACCAAGTAGAAGTAAGTCCAGCTTTTCCATTGAGCCTCTCTTGCCACCTAGTGGGGAGATTCTCCTGGATTTTCAGGGGAGGGGTGGGAATCAAGGTTCCCCAGTGTTTACTGCATTGGCTGAGAGGGCAGCTCCTCCTTGGCCTTTATGGACATGGTCTCCTATTACAAGGCCAAGTATTGACTCCCCTAGATCTCTTCTGACACTTTCTCAACAAAGAGAATAAGGAAGTTTTTCTTTCTTTTTTAATCTCCATGGAGGGGGCTGAAATTCAGCCTCCCTGTGTGGGGCCTGTGGGTTAAGCTCAGCCATGCTTGGCAGTGATGAAAAGCCCCTGGTTCCACCTTGCCTTATTAGATACCGTATCAGCAAGGATCTGTGTGGGATCAGGTATCCTCATTACAACCTGATGTCCTTGGAAATCTGGGCAGCTGTAAGTAGTAGAGGTTGGACAGCTTGTTTTCTGTGTTTCTTTTTTCGTTCTTTTGCCTAAATGATTTTTATATTGCTAGCTCTCCCTCTGGAGCTTGTTGTCTTAATAGAGCAATTTTTGAGTTCTTTGAGTTTTTGAGGGGTTCTATGATTGTAAAGACTTTTCTTCACTTACCAGACTCAATTATCATTTTAACATATAAAAAATAAATCATAATCTAAAACATGGGACATTTTAAAGAGAAATTGTGCTTTATCGACTACAGACATTTCATAGTAGATGAGAATAACATATTTATAGTAGCCACATTACTAGTTAAATTCAGGGTCACTTTTGAATTATTGGTGGAGTAGGAAATGGCAACTCACTCATATTCTTGCCTGGAAAATTCCATGGACAGAAGAGCCTGGCAGACTACAGTCCATGGGGTTGCAAAAGAGTCCTACGCTACAGAGCAACTGAGTACGCATGCATGCATGAATAACCGGAAAGTAAGGTGACATAAGAAAAATTTGAGATTTCATAGCTCTATATTTGACCACTGGAAAATGAGACAAAATAGTCACTTTATAATGATCATCATTCTCTAAATGAATCCTTAAATGGTGGAAAAATTACTTTTTTACTTTTTGTTCAAAATAAAAAGAAAGCAATCAGGTAAGGCAAAGGTGAAATTTTGAAAGGAAATAATTGAGTAATGATAAGTAAACATGTGAGTTTTACATGTGCATATATTAAGGATATATATGTACATATATGAATACGTATGTATATACATATATATTCATACACACAAACGCACATGCGGTTTTAGAATCACAGAAACTTTTACCATAAGTTTGAAAATTTGTTTGTAATGTTGCTTTTGATTAAAGAAAAATAGCAGTGGTTTCAGTTCTAGAAGAAAAATTAGTTCTTTAATAAATCTTAACTTAATTTCAATGAAAATGATTTCTCCATACATTTATAATTTGATGATATTGGAAATATTCTCCAAAATTCAACTCCAGTGTTTAGCATTGAAATTGCACACACAAAAACACATACACACATATAGAATTTGTATGTAAACATATTTTGCTGACAAAAATAAAAACACATTTGATCAATAACAAAGATCCTCTCAGATGGTTTCAACTAATGGAAAGAATCACAATAATTACTTGCATTTAAAGGAATATGATGAAATGGAAACCTCAAGTTATATGCATGATGGTTTTATGGAAGGAGAACCTTAGTCACATCATGGTTTAGAATTTTGATCGAGTTCATTTTAAGTTAAATATAAAAGTAAATCTCTAGAGATATTGTACAGGAATCAGTGATCAAAACCATCCCAAAGAAAAAAGAAATGCAACAAGGCAAAGTGATTGTCTGAGGAGGCCGTATAAATGACTGAGGAAAGAAGGGAAATGAAAGCCAAGGGAGATAAGGGAAAGATATACCCAACTGAGTACAGAGTTCCAAAGAATAGCAAGGAGAGATGAGAAGGCCTTCTTCAATGAACAATGCAAAGAAATAAAGGGAAATAATAGAATGGGAAAACTTAGAGATCTCTTCAAGAAAATTAGAGATACCAAGGGAACATTTCATGCAAAGATGGGCTCAATAAAGGACAGAAATGGCAAAGACCTAACAAAAGCAGAAAAGATTAAAAAAAGGTGACAAGAATACAGAGAAGAACTGTGTACAGAAGAACTGTACAAAAAAAGAACTGTTGTACAGAAGAACTGTACAAAAAAAGGCCTTAAGGACCCAGTTAACCACAATGGTGTGGTCACTCACTTAAGTCAGACGTCCTTGAGTGTGAAGTCAAGTTGGCCTTAAGAAACATTACTAGAAACAAAGCTAGTGGAGGTGACAGAATTCCAGCTGAGCTATTTCAAATCCTAAAAGATTGATGCTGTGAAAGTGCTACATTTAACATGTCAGCAAATTTAGAAAACTCAGCAGTGGCCAGAGGACTGGAAAAGGTCAGTTTTCATTCCAATCTCAAAGAAGATCAGTGTCAAAGAATGTTCAAGTTACCACACAAGTGTGCTCATTTCACATGCTAGCAAGGTAATGTTCAAAATCCTTCAAGCTAGGCTTCCCAAGTTTAGTTCTCTGAACTGAGTACTTCTAAATGTACAACTTGGGTTTCAAAGAGGCAGAGGAACCAGAGATCAAATTGCCAACATGTGTTGGATCATAGAAAAAGCAAGGGAATTCCAGAAAAACATCTACCTCTGCTTCATTGACTATGTAAAACCCTTTGACTTTTGGATCACAACAAACTGTGGAAAGTTGTTAAAGACATGGGAATACCAGACCACCTTACTTGTCTCCTGAGAAACCTGTATGCAGGTTAAGAAGCAACAATTAGAAACAGACATGGAAAAACAAACTGGTTCAAAATTAGGAAAGGAGTATGACAAGGCTGTATATTGTCACACTGCTTATTTAACTGGGCTGGATGAATCACAAGCTGGAATCAAGATTGCCAGAAGAAATATCAGCTACCTCAGATATGCAAATGATACTCTAATGGCTGAGGGCCGTAAGAACGTAAAGAGCCTCTTGATGAAAGTGAAAGAGAAGAGTGAAAAAGCTGGCTGAAACTCAACATTCAAAAAACTAAGGTCATGGCATCTGGTCCCATCACTTCATGGCAAATAGAAGAGGGAAAAGTGGAAACAGTAACAGATTTTCTTGGGCTCTGAAATCACTGTGGGTGGTGACTGCAGTCATGATATTAAAAGATGCTTGCTCTTTGGAAGGAAAGCTATGACAAATCTAGAAGACATATTAAAAAACAGAGACATTACTTTGCTGACAAAGGTCCATATTGTCAATGTTCTGTTTTTTCCGGTAGTCATGTACTTTTGAGAGAGTTGGATCATAAAAAGGCTGAGTGCCAAAAAATTGATGCCTTCGAATTGTGGTCTTGGAGAAGACTGTTGAGAGTCCCTTGGCAGCAAGGAGATCAAGCTAGTCAATCCTAAAGGAAATCAACACTGCATATTCATTGGAAGGTCGGTTGCTGAAGCTGAAACTCCAACACTTTGGCCACCTCATATGAAGAGTCAACTCATATTAAGAGATCCTGATGCTGGGGAAGATTGAAGGCAAAAAGAGAAAGGGAAGGTGGAGGATGAGATGGTTGGATGGCCTCAGCAACTCAATGGGCATGAATTTGAGCCAGTGCTGTGTAGGACAGGCTCTTGCAGGTACAGTGCACATATGTGCACGTGGAGTTCAGGGAGGACACCGGCTGCTCCATCAACTACAATGTGAAAGGCCCTGTGATCGTGCTCTTGGGATCAAGTCAAGAGACTCAGAGGCTATGTTGAATTCCTGATCCCTGGATGTCTGTGTCAACCACTTAGCCTATGTTTAGGATCTTCAACAGTTAAAAAGTATCTATAATTGGTGATAAAAGTAGAAAAAAAGAGAGAGAGAATTATTTGAATAAAATAAATACCTTTTGAAATAAACCATTTCTCAGAATGGATAGCACTTTTTAAGGACAATTTTATGCCCATTGACTTCCTGTATCTGACTCTTTGCGACCCCATGGCCTGTAGCCTACCAGACTTCTCCGTCCATGGGATTTTCCAGGCAAGAATACTGGAGTGGGTTACCATTTCCTTCTCCAGGAGATCTTCCCGACCCAGGGATTGAACCCAGGCCTCCCGTACTGTAGGCAGATGCTTTATGGTCTGAGTCACCAGGGAAGTCCTCATTGACTTCCTAATAGGCAGTAAATATCTTGGCCAAGAGAAAGAGCCTGTTACATATGTACTTGGTCTCAAATTGAAAATAAATTGAAAAATAATATAAATATTTATAACTATAAAAATTTTACTTATTTGCAGTCATTCACATTACATAGACATGTACATGTACATACATACCCCCACAGACTGCTATACTTGCAGTAATACTTGACCAAATACTTTCTGTTTTTCCCTTACCTCTAAGACCTTACCACATCCTTAGGGTGAAAAATGGAGTATTATCGGTACCCTAATGTGCTACTTGGAAGAGTGTAATGTGAAACTTAAAATCAGAAAAATGGAATATTTTAAATGTGGGCTTCCAGCTTCTGCTCTGAAGATTTGTTTTAATCTGTATTTTTAACTCTCTATGATATTGAATGTAAAGTTAGATGCTAAATTTACTGGATGTATAATGATACTAAATAGACAGCATGGTCCAAGTTTCTGTTCAGACTTCAGGATAAATTTAGCTTGTTCCGTCACAAAGACGTCAAACCTCCATTTTCATAAATAGAATACGTGGATGGATGGCACCAATTAAAGCAAAATGATAATCACAGTTAAAGAAATGGAAACTAAAGAATCACATAGTCACAGCCAATATTTTTCCGAGCATTTTAGATGGAATCAAAGTCAACATGAAAAAGAACTGATGAAGTCTGCCTAATTAAAGATTTGTTTTTTGCACAAATGAATAAACAATGACGAAGTTTTAGAAATGATAGTACTGAAGCAAGAAGCAGCTATTTCTGCACAATTTTTCATTGTAGAGTATGAGAAATAAAGAGTATAAAAAGAGACTAGAAGAACCAGGATTATTCATGATTATGTTTAAAGAGTTCGGTTCGGTGAATTATTTTTAATCACTACCTCTGTAAAGAAAGCTGAGCGCCAAAGAGTTGATGCTTTTGAACTGTGGTGTTGGATAAGACTCGTGAGAATCCCCTGGACTTCAAGGAGATGCAACCAGTCCATCCTAAAGGAGATCAGTCCTGAAGCTGAAAGTCCAATACTTTGGCCACCTGATGCGATGAGCTGACTCACTGGAAGAGACTCTGATGCTGGGAAAGATTGAGGGCAGGAGGAGAAGGAGATGACAGAGGATGAGATGGTTGGATGGCATTACTGACTTGATGGACATAAGTTTGAGTAAATTCCAGGAGTTGGTGATGGACAGGGAGGCCTGGCGTGCTGTAGTCCATGGGGTTGGAAAGAGTCAGACACGACTGAGTGACTGAACTGAACTGAACAGCATCTATATTTGCGAAAAGAAAGTTAGTCTTGATTAAGGATATATTTCTCCAGTAAGTTCTTTTGTAAGCAGAATTCTAGATTGTCCCCAAGGCTCACATGCTTGGAGCCATGGAGTACATGGCTTCTGTAATCTCTCTCCTTGCTTGTAGGAAGGACCCTTGAATATGATGAGATTAAACTCTATGATACATTGTGTGAAAAACTGTATGATACATTTTTTCAGATATAATTAAAGCCACTAGTCAGTTGTCTTTGACTGAATTAAGATGGGAGATTATCCTGGGGGTCTTGACTTAATCAAGCAAGCTCTGTGAAAGACAGACAGGGACTTTTCTGTAGGCCATTTATGGTTGCTGAATGGCCTGGAGTAGCCACGTGAGCCAAGTGTCTATGCGGAGGTCAAAGGGCAAGGACCTGATGGGCGCTTTGAAACTAAGCAGCCAGTAAGAAAGTGGACCCTCAGTCATGCAGTCACAAGGAAAGGAATTCTGCTAACAACCACTTGGGTTTGGAAGAGGGCCCTCAGCAACAACAAAGAATGCTGCATGGCAACAGCTTCCATTTTCGTGTTTTCAGACCCTGAGCAAAGGGTGCAACAAAGCTATGCCCAGATTCCTGTCCCACAGAAACCATGAGCCAATACATGTGTATCACTTTATACATGTTTACACTGTTTATTGCTGTCTGGGATAATTTTTTACATAGTCATAAAAAAACTAATAAAGCCTCTAACCCTCAAAGTAATCTCCAGCATCTACCTATAGAACCAACCTAAGTGTTCGCCATTATTTTCCTGATAATAAGCAAATTTTAAATTTTTGATGATAATAGTCATATTAATCAATTTATTGTCTATTTTATGATAAAAATCATACTTCACAATAATGTTTCTTAATTTCTCATTTTCAAAACAATACATGCTTCTTGTCAAGAATATATTTCATGTACAAATTCCCTATATATTCCTGTATGAGGGGAAAATACACTCTTCATTTAGAGACAGCAGTAATTTAAATAAACCCCTTACTGTCAAACAGGTCCAATCTACTGCTATTTCAGCCATTAACACATATCTAGTTGTGGAAACTTAACACCCAGAACTAAAAAAGTTAATGTTTTATAGTGCATGTGGCAGCCCAATTTACAAAGTACATTAATGCAATACACAAAGAATTGTAGGAGCATGCAGCTGTGTACAAGCATAACTCCTTGAGGAAGGAAATCATTGCTGAGTTTTAGTTTGCCCTGTTTTTAAATGAGACACAAAGTAATATTTTTTTGGAAAAGCCAAGCATGTTGTTATCTCTGATATTCATCCCATTTGCTTATATAGGTTATTTGGCCAATGCTTATGAATGTGCTAGCCAGGGGGTTATTGATACTACGTGTAAAGCTCTCTTCAATGTACTCTCAGGGATGCTGAGACTGCTAACTCCTCACAAAGGGCTTAAGCCTCATTGCTAGACTGTAGTTATTGTTTCCCCTTCTCAGAAATAATTAACTCCTGATTCCTAATGTTTCTACCTAAGGATAATTAGAATAAGTCTATAACATTGATTTTCTCTCTCTTTTTTTAACCTTTTTCACATGGAAAATCATAACACTTCAAACTAAGTAATCATTCTTCATTTGCTTGCACTCCCTGCTAATAAATTTTCCCAAATAACTTTAACAATTTACTAAGCATCTATACTGGGGAAGCTCTTGTGCACATTGATCTTGTATTTCTTATAGCAGCTCTAAAAGGCAGGTTTCAACCCAAGCTGTAAAGGCTAAAGTTCAGCAACTTAACTTGAAGGCACAGACCTTGAAGCATTGAAGAGATGCTAACCATCTTTCTGACTCTGAAGCCATTTTTCTTGCCCAATTCAATGTCGCTCCATCTTGTCTATGTCTATTGTATCAGTGGCAACTAAATAAACTGGTTTCCCCTCTTTTATTTCCCCAAAGTTCATCCTAAGCCTCATGGTCCTAATCACCCAGTTCTGAAGCCACAGTTAATGAAGAGAAACAAGATGGAAAAAATAAAGAACTGTGTTCTTTCTTGTATATATTTTCATTGTGAAGCTTGTTAGAAAAAAAAAAAAAAAGAAGAAGAAGAAGAAAAGAAAGACTGAATAGGGAGGCAGGCTTAGAGTTTTTATTCTTCTGTGGGACTGGGCAATCTTATTTTTCTGAGTCACTGAGACTAAAAGTGATTTTTGGACTATTTATGATATATAATGTGAAGTAAAAGCATGATCCTGTTAGAATTTTCATCTGGATCAGGGAAGTTTACACTCAATCAATGAAGCTTAAGAGGACAGTGGAAGAAGGTAAGTTGTTCCTGCTCCAAACCAAAGTTTGAACATCTTCTTACCTATGTCTATTTGCTTTTCATGCTGCTCTATAATCTTGCTCAAATAGATTTAGTCTCTATAATTAACTATTTTGGTGACAGAAAAATCAATGGAAACCGCCTTAAGCAACCAGAGACTGTATTGACTCAATAAGCACAAATGTAAATTGTAGGCTTTAGTGGGAGTGGCTCAGACAGTAAGGAATCTGCCTGCAATGTGGGAAACCCAACTTTGATCCCTGGGTTGGGAAGATGTCCTGAAGAAGGAAATAGCAACCCACTCCAGTATTCTGGCCTGGAGAATCCCATGGACAGAGGAGCCTAGCGGGCTAATAGTCCATGGGGTCACAAGGAGTCAGACACGACTGAGCAACTAACACTAAATAAATGATGGTGTTGGCTCCTGTTTTCTTTCTACCTTCAACATGTTCACTTCATTCTGTGCTGTGCATAAGGGCAAGGTGTATGGATACAACAGATGCCCCCTTGTTACAGTCCTGTGGAAGGAGATACTGTCTTGAAAGAGACTTGAGAGTCACCTGGTAGCTCAGATAGTAAAGCGTCTGCCTAGAATGTGGGAGACACAGGTTTGATCCCTATGTCGGAAAGATCCGCTGGAGAAGGAAATGGCAACCCACTCCAGTATTTATCCCTGGAAAATCCCATGGACCGAGGAGCCTGGTAGGCTACAGTCCATGGCGTAGCAAAGAGTAGGACATGACTGAATGACTTCACTTTCAGTTTCACTTTCACTTTGATTGGATTGGCTTAGCTTGTGTTCACTTCTAAATTAATCATGTGGCCAGGAAATCTTGTTTAAGGATGGACCTGGTTTACATAAAGCAGAACCTCAGTTTCAGGCCACATAGACTGAGCATGGGGGAAGGATGGAAGACCAAGTGAAAATCAGGGGCCACCTCAGGATGAAAAGAGGAATAGATGATGGGAAAGCAAATAACAGCCCACTGAGAATGGGTTTATGATTGTTACCCCATGGACTGTAGCCCACCATGCTCCTCCATCCATGGAATTTTCCAGTCAAGGGTACTGAAGTGGATTGCCAATACCTTCTCTAGGGGACCTTCCTGACCCAGGGATCGAACCCAGGTCTCCTGCATTGCAGGCAGATACTTTACTGTCAGAGCCACCAGGGAAGCACACTATAGTCTATCAAGATTTATTTATTTCTGCATGTTCCTATAATTATAACAGACGTTAAGAACCAGATTCTTTCTGCTGTGTGACTGCAGCCTTCATATTTCTTTTTCTATTAGCTTTTTACATCTTCCACTGTTATCCACCATCTGCAGGTGTTCAGCCCTGGGTTATCATAAGCCCTCTTCAGAGGTTTTTCCAGAAGCCTGATGACGGTCTTTCTCCCTTGCCCCATTGGCGAAGGTAGATTTGAGTATTGCTCATAAATGTTTCAAGAAGTGAGATGAAATGTCTAAATCAGCCAAATGAGTAGTTAAATGTGTTTTTCAGTCTGTATAACCTTTACTTGATGCTGTGTAACTGAGATTTTTGCAGAAAGCCTCCAGAACTGCAATGTTTCTAGAATTTCTTTGTCAGAACACTCACGGAGTTTAAAAAGCTGAACTGCAATGCTGAAGCCATATAATGGCCTTCAGTTCCATAGCCATTTGCTTCCACTTGCTCATTTATTTCTAGTAGAAATCTAAGTGTTTAGCTTAATTGCCCTACTATGAAATACAGAGATTTATGAAAAGATGTTAACAGCTTGTCCCCATGCCGTCATTGAAAAGGCTCACTGGGTATTCAATAATAGGAAAGAAATAAAGCTTAAGTATAAAGAGGCAAAAATTATTTAGATCAACATGGCAGAGGTTTCTAGGGTACAAAGAAAAATTAAATCAAACAGTGGGGTTCTTTTCAATTGAAGCTTTAAGGAAGCAGGAAGATGTAATGTTCTTTATTTGTCAGATAAGTGACAAAGTTAATCAGTGCTAATTGCCCAGGATTGGCCTCTCAGTTATGACAGTTAATTAAAGTACACCCTCATATATACTGACCAAATCCTTCTATGTGGTGGGTAGGCAGACAAATGAAAGGCATATATAGTAAGACCCTCTTCTAGTGGGAAAAAGAAATCAATACTGATTTAGTTGTAGCAGAATTGAGCCATTTTGTCTGCAGTCTTTATCTGCAAGGCCCTGTGGCCATCAGTGTGGGAAAACATTCATGGAACGAATGCATTTAGCAAGAGTAATCATCATCATTGTGAAGTGCTTATCAGAAATGAAGACAAAATGCAATTAGGCTAGATTTACAGTTGGACCAATAATTACCACTCAGATGTTTCAGCTGAAAGGAAAATACACGATTCCAAACCGTGACATTTGTGTTCGATTGCTTTCTCCTCCTTTCTCTTGTAATCCCTAACCCTCCTCCATTTTCTCCTCTTTTTTTTCTTTTTTTTATTAAATATGTCAGTCATGATGTAGCACAGCTGAATAATTGTCATAGAGTCAAATGCTTGCAGATGGTTAATGGAAACAGAAAATTAAATGAACAGCAGTAAAGAAACTCATACAAAATTAAAGAACTCTATTGCAAATTTAAAGGGTCATTTGGTTTCATCAAAAATCAAATAATATGAATATGTTATCCTCTGCATGAAAGAGACTATGTTAAATTGTTTTGAGAGCTGAAAAATGAGCAATGATGTGCTAATGAAATTTGTGAAAAAATCATGCGCTATTGAAATATGCTGTAAATTGTCGTTTAGTCTCTACAGAAGAAAGTCTACTTTGGGGGATCAATTTTTTTTGAGTTTATTGTTTATTTAAATTATTGAACTAATGATAGGACTTGAAGCTAGTTAAGATTGTTACTAAAAAGAAATGGCAGTAGGATTAAACTTAAGAAAAAAAGAAAAACTAATATTCTTCAAAAGTATCTTGTCTGAGATATTTTCCCCATATGACAGAAACCCAACAATTCATAACACATTCATGATATATCCAAAGAACAGAATCAATGGCCCCGTTGACCTGCTGGGATTTAAGATGGTTTAGGCCAACTAAGCTCTCATCTGCCTGGCATTTTTGAAATACATAATTGATAAAACTTTTCTGAAAAGAAAAGCTGTCTTTCTGGTGAAGCATTAGATATAATGTTGTATGGTGTCATTCAGAAGTGGATATCAGTTACAGATTCTTTAAAAATAGATTCCAAGATTACAAAGCATTACATTCTTTATTCACTCCTTTTTATTTTTCATTATCCTCTCCATTCTCTGGGAAACCTCGGAGTCAATATGAAATGTCTTTTGTCCATCACATAAATGATTTTCGTCTCTGATGGTTGCTCATATCAAAGGGGAAGAAAAATAAAGACATGTAATTGAGTCTGCATTGAAAATAACTCAGCCATTTGTAACACTGCCTTGAATGGCTATCTAATAGCTTAATATTTTTAATGACTAACAAAATCTTAGGTGTTTGAAAGTGAGTCAGTTTTTCACATAAAAATTCTGTAAAATAAATATTCCTTAAAAAAGTAGACTTTAAGTATACATAAGACCGTATAGAACAGTCTTATGGACTCTGTGGGAGAGGGAGAGGGTGGGAAGATTTGGGAGAATGGCATTGAAACATGTATACTATCATGTATGAAATGAGTCGCCAGTCCAGGTTCGATGCACGATACTGGATGCTTGGGGCTGGTGCACTGGGACGACCCAGAGGGATGTTATGGGGAGGGAGGAGGGAGGAGGGTTCAGGATGGGGAACACATGTATACCTGTGGCAGATTTATTTCGATATTTGACAAAACCAATACAATATTATAAAGTTTAAAAATAAAATAAAATTAAAAAAATAAAAAGAAAAAAAAAGAAAAAAATAGTAAAAAAAAAAAAAAAGTAGACTTTAAAAGGTTAAAATAAGTATTTAAAAAGTCCTTAGGATGCTTCATAGTCTTCAAATACAAAACAAAATGTATCTTTCCTTGCACTAATTTTTATTAAAAAAATTATAAATTTTTTTTAATAAATCATACATATTTTTCTTTTCAATATATTTTATGCTTTAAACCATTAAAACTATCTTTGGTAGTTCCTGTTTTCTGCTCTTGCATTTCTGAGTTGTCAGTAGTTTTTTGTATACAAAACTGTTACAGACATGAACATATTGGTTCAACTTTTCATTTGACTAAGTTCAGAATATCTTATGTTAAATCATACCTGGCAAAGGTAACATTTAGTTTCTTGTTATTTCATGTTAAATTAAGATGAGAACAAAAACAGCTCAACAATTTAAATAGTTTATATGAATAAGTTATAATGAAATGTCCAATTTTATTGAGTTAAAGCATTTTTCTGTACATTTTCAAATGTTACTCCAATTTAAAGACGTTCTGCCTTTTTCCTAACTAGACCCTTTTTGCGTAAGAGTGATATTGCTGTCATTTAAAACTCAGCCATTTAAATACCAAATGTATAAGCATTATCTAGACACTATACAACAATAGCACCTTTGAAAATTCATTACTGAAAAATAATTATCTGTAGATGAAATCTGTAGCAGGGACATTGCTATTAATCCCACTTAATATTATCATTCTTCAGTTTTTCTTATAAATTAAAATTTTACCTTTTTTCAAATAAACTGTAAAATATTTTCATGACAAAAGCATTTAGTTGTGAGTTCTACAAATATCAAATACAAAAATCTCACTGATCTCAAGTTTTAATGAGAAAGACAGATATGTCCTGGTAAAGGAAAAATGCAGGCTTGTTTTATGGGAAAATATAGTAAATTAATCAACCTAGAGAGACTGTCTCTTACTACTACTACTACTACTAAGTCGCTTCAGGCGTGTCCGACTCTGTGCGACCTCATAGACGGCAGCCCACCAGGCTCCCCTGTCCCTGGGATTCTCCAGGCAAGAACACTGGAGTGGGTTGCCATTTCCTTCTCCAATGCATGAAAGTGAAAAGTGAAAGTGAAGTCGCTCAGTCGTGTCTGACTCTTAGCGACCCCATGGACTGCAGCCCACCAGGCTCCTCCGTCCATGGGATTTTCCAGGCAAGAGTACTGGAGTGGGGTGCCATTGACTGTCTCTTAGGTGATGATAAAACAAATTAGTCCACATAAATTTAATTCAATTATATCTATATTTGATATTCTTTACCTGACATGTCTTAAAAATATAATACATTTTATTGTGCCTTTAAAAATTACAAACATTTAGTTAATCAGGAAGAGTATACCTAAGAAGCCACCTCCTCTGGCTACCTCAGGTGCCAGATTCAAAAAGATCCTTATTCTTCAGGCAAGTTTGTAAAATGTGGCATTGATATCCACAGACCTCCATGCATGAATAATTACAGGGAAAAGATTAAGCTAAATAATAATGTGATGATAATAAGCCAATAAGGTGTTGGTTTAATCCTAAATACAGTCAGTAACAGTGCTGGTTGGGGATCATTCCCATGCAGAGGAGGGGGGGATGTGGAACTCACCTCCCCCAACACATCAAACACATCAAAAATATATCTCCACGTGGAACAATTCTCCCAGCATGACAACCAACTGGATACTGACCGAGCTACTCCTTTACGACCAAAACTGCAAGAAAAAGTTCCATATAATGACGTAGGATGGAAAAAAAGGCACACAGTTGAAACCTCCACCCGTAGGGGAGGCATCTGAAAGGAAAGGAAGGTACATACCGGCAGACCCTTATCCTGGGGAGCAAGCAGGCCAAGCCATAGACGGGGCATCCCAGTGCTGGGTCCTGCGTAGAGGAGACGAGCCTGCCCGATTGTTGAGAGAACCGCTGGGACAGATCCGCGTGCTGGAGAAACAGAGACACTCCTCTCATAAAGGGTGCAGGGATGCTCTCTTGCAAAAAATAAAAAACGTGGCAGAAAGAGCTCAGCACTGGCGACTTTCGCCTCACCGTGCTCCCCGGTCCAAGGAAGGCGAACCCCCTGGCCATTTCTCACTCCACCTCACAGCTTGGGGCAGGGTGCGGGCCAGCCACAGCCTCAGAAACAACTCCTCCTAGCTATGCAGAGACAACGTCAAGGCCTGGGGCATGACCCTGGAGAAGCAGCAGCGGTCATCGTGAGGGCCCTCTCGAGCTGTGCCTTGAGAATCCCAACACCAGCAGGCCGTGGCTGGGCCTGCTCTCGGCTCTGCCCACTCCACACCATCATCTGGCGCTCCATCTGGGGCAGACGGGACCTGGATGAAGGGTGAGACAGGGACAGAGCCAAGGCTCAGAGGTGTGGCCTGTGGTGTGGGGCGGGGAACGGCGAGCAGTGACGGTGCTAGTCTATCTGCACCCCCCACGGATCTCTGAAATCTGCACAGTCGCTTCCGTCCTCGCAGCCGCAGTGCCCCAACTCCCAGTCCAGCAAATGTTCCAGCCCGGCCACTCTCTGCCAGGGCCTTGCACTAGGTCTGGGATGAGTACATCAGTGAAAGGATGCAGCCTTGAGAGTAAAGCTGTTGCTTCCTACACAGACAGCTCAGCAGACCTCTGAGCACACAAGCCTTACATACTTCCGCGCTCCCTGCAGACTCAAAGGGGTGAGAGAGGCTTGAGCCTGACCCTCAGGATGATTCCTTCAGCAGTATGACAGCAGACCTCACCCCTGACAGGGCAGCAAGAGCCACCGAGCACAAAAGAAGTCCTGCCTCACACACTATGCATTCAAATCCGCCATCAACCCCTCTCCCTACCAAGGTGACAGGGGCCAGTATGCCTTAAGGAAGGCTGTGGTTAGTGTCCACATGAAAATCTGCCCCTGCACAGAGAGACTGGACACACAGACTACACAGGAATATTCTCACATAAAAATCCCTTTCTAAACCACAATACATAACTATTTCTCCTAAATTCATAGAGAAAGAGAAGGTTGGTAAAATGAAAAAGCAGAGAAACTACTCTATATAAAAGGGAAAGAAAAATCCCCTGGCGGAACAAATAATGACTCAGAGATCATTAGTCTACCACCCACAAAATTCAAAAAGGTGGCAAAAAAAAAAATGCTAACTGAATTAAGAAATATTATCAATATAAGGACAGATCATTTTAACAAGGAACTAGAAAATAAAAAGATGATCCAAACGTAAAAATGACAATTCAATTTCTGATATAAATAGCAATCTAGAAACAACAGCTGGCTACATAACACAGAAGAATGAATGAGTGATCTGGAACATAGAATAATAGAAAAAATCCAATCAGGGCAGCAGACAGAAAAACAAATTTTTAAAACATGAAAGCAACATATGAGATCTATAAAACATGCCAAGTTATGCATAATTGAGGTTCCAGATGGAGAAGAGAGAGAAGGGGATTAAATATGGGTCTGAAGAAAGTATGGCTAAAAACTTCTCAAACCCAAAGAAGAAAACAGATATCCAGGGACAGAGGGTCCTGCCGGGGTCCAGCCTCGGCTGATCCAGGGTATTCGAAGGAGAGACGGCGTAGGCGAAGATCAGGAAACAATTGCTTAATTAAATGTTAATTAAGGATATAAAGAGTAATAGAATGAGGATAGCTCAGTAGGAAAATTCAGTGGAGAAAAGAGGCTGAGTAGCTTGGTTTACCCGGGAGACCAATAAAACTTCAAGACAAGAAGTTTGCACCACTTACGTAGGCCGCAGGCATCCTTCCGTTCTCCCGAAGGAGAGGAGACACTGAAGCCTCCCAGGTCGGATCTTAGAAGCCCAGGCATAATTAGTAAGCATGGCGGGTTCCGCGCTCCAGATGGAGACTCAACCAGAGTGAGAGAGAGAGCGACATGGGGAGACCAGTATTTCGAGAAACTGATCCCAATTCTTTATTTTCCATGGTCTACTTTTATACACTGAGATGTTATGCAAAAGTCAAGCGGGGTCAGCAGTCCTGACTTTTATCAAAGTCAGGTGCTTCATACAAATGTATACAGAGGTCTTAGGGGTGTTACATCATCTTCTGGCCAGGGGGGCCTGCTGACAATTTATGACCCTCTCCTTGTGACAGTGGTCAATCAACCAGGACACTTATTTCTCCAGGGGTGATTATTCTTAAAACAGACACCACCCAAATAAAGTTACATTCCTATAGGGTGAGGGTGTAGTGGGTTTTAGTTAATGAAAGAATTTACTTAGCCTAAGGTCTAACGTGATTAATATCAAAGGTTAATACATATTTCTTCTATATATTCATTAATGTGTGTAAGGGCAGGGGATGTGGAGACTTAGCAACAAACATTGGCTCAACAAATGAAAAACCCTTCACCAATACAATTTCTAATCAGCCCATTATACTTATACTAATAGTTTTCTAACTTCTCTAAAGAACCTGTTTTTAGAGGGTTTAAAGCATCTCGTGCCTCTCACGGTTGGGAGGCTGTGAGCAATCACATGTGGCTGGACGAGCCTGTCAGGCAGGCTAGAGAACCTTCAGAGGAGTTTGTAGGTTAAAACACTCTTGTCACGCCCAAGAGTTTTTATTGACTGGAGCTCTAGGTTAACTCCTTCTCCGAAAGAGGTGGTGGGGGACAGCCCCCCGTAAAGTCAGAGGTGTAGGTGAGAGCACAAAGTAGTAAAGTAGGCAGGCTCTGGTTATGGGGGTAGATGCTCGAGGATTTCCAGGGGGACTCCTGAGGCTCGATCCCGCCTTTGCGTATGTCGAGCCTCCTTCCTCATGACCTTTGTCACGGGCAGAGTACCTCACTCTGGCCCCCAACAGGGTCCCAAACAGGATTAATTCAAATAGATGCAAACCAAGTCAAGGCATATTATAACAAAAATGGCAAAGGGTAAAGAGAGAACTCTAAAGGCAGAGAAGAACAAAACAGTCATATATGAGGGACTCCTCATAAGACAGATTTCTTGTCTTAAACTGATTTCTTTCTCATAAGCTAATTTCTCTGGAAGAGAAAAATCTGAGAACTTGAATACTCTAACCAACAAGATTGTCATGTATAATAGAAATAATTTCTCAAACAAGTAAAAATTGAAAAAATTCAGCAATACTAAGCTTGCCCTACAAGAAATATTAAAGGGTCTTCTCCCATTGGAAGAGAAGTAAGAATCTACAGGAAACGGAAAATCTCAGTAGGAAATGAGACTATATAGTAAGGATTGAACATTGCCTAAATAAGCCAGTGCACACATCAAAAAATTGTAAAATCAACTATAACAGCAGTAAAATGATAAGCATAAAGATGTAAAAGAGGACATAAAAAACACAAAATGTGGAGGAGGGGAGTAAAAATTTAGATTGTGGAGAATGTGAATGCAATGATTATCAATTTAAAGCAAGTAGATTTAAAGCAAAATATATGAACTCCATGTTAACTATAAATCAAAAACTACAAGAGATCCAAAAAATTAAAAAGAAAGGAACTCAAATATATTACAAATCAAAATCAAACCACAAAAAGAAAAACAAAAGGAAGGGAAATGGATAAAGAAGAACTATGAAAACAACTGGAAAACAAGGAATAAAATGACAATAAGTATCCAGCTATCAATAATGTCAATGGACTAAATTTTCCAATCAAAAGACATAGGGTCGCTGACTGGATTAAAAAAAAAAAATAATAAGACCCTTCAACATGCTGCCTACAAGAGACTCTCTTCAGGGTAGAAGACATACACACTGAAAGACATTTCAGTCAAATGAAAAAAGACCAGACAAAACAGAAGGGCAAAAACGGTGCTATTTAATGATAAAGTGATCAATACCCGAAGAGGATATTATAGCCAGTAACATATATGCACTAATACAGGAGTACCTACATATATAAAGCAATACTAAAGGGCAGAAAAGGACAATAATATAGTTAAATTTGGATTTAATATATAAATATTTAATACTGAATAATAGTTAAATATTAACTATGTCAATGGGTACATCATTCAGAAAGAAAATCAACAAGGTAACAGAGGTCCTAAATGACACAATAGATCAGTTGGCCTTAATTCATATCTATAGGACACTACATCCAAAAAAGCAGAATATACATCTTTTTTTGTTTGTTTTTTTCAAGTGCACATAGAGCATTCTATAGGATAAATCACATACTGCTGCTAAGTCACTTCAGTCGTGTTCAACTC